>NC_056735.1:94417987-94495487 GCF_019279795.1 Protopterus annectens | reverse complement strand
CAATATGTTTGCATCTGGTGAGGTCAGCAGATATGTATGCAGTCCTATGATTGCATATCTATGTAATGAATTCTGAGGAGGCCCCATGCCTACTTGAGAATGAAGATATATAATCTTGATATACGCTGATTTTTATATATTGTTTAATAAGCATGAAGTATTTTTCTTGTTTTTATGTACAATTGATCCAATACCTTTTGGCGCCAGTCAGTCTACCCCAAACTGTAAACTAGAACAGGAAAAGCAAATTGGTTTATAGCTTGGACTTTGTTCCTACATGTCAGGACTGTTCTTAGTATTAATTTTAGACTTCTTAAATATTCCTTACTGAATTTTTTTCACAATTGTTGATGTTTTATTGTTTATCCTTCATCAATTCGCAAACATTTATACCTTCAGTCCTGCTCATATTCCTTTATATCAAATTCCTGGTGCACACTGATATTTTCTTAGTGCTGCAGCTTTCCTATTTTTAATGATGCTTTTATATTTATCAAGACCAATTGACATTTTTATATCATCTAAGAAAGTTTTGACCACTTTCAGTTATGCTTTCAGCTTCTCTTCTGAAGAAGTATAGAATTTTAAATCATCCACAAAAAAAGATGACAAGTCTTTACACTTTGTTGTTTTCTGAGAACCAAACTATAGCATAACCTAATTTGATAGCTGACAGTGTAACAAGTTAAATCGAAGACAAAAAAGCAAAGGTGACAAAGAGTCAACCCTGGAATATCCCCCTTTGATATTTTTACCCCTGGGATAATAATTTATCCTTTATGATGGCATAGCTGGAATGGTTTACCACTGTTTTATGGCCACTGTAATGTAATCAATCAGTGTAGGGTATACCTTATACATTTGTAAGCACTTCTTTATCCATGAATGTGGGATGCTATCATATACTTTTCTGTAATCTATCCACGCCATACTTAGATTATTCCACTTTTTACAATTATCAATTATGACTTTATTTAACAAAAAATGATCCTTTACTCCATATAACTTTCTTTTGTTACCTTTATGTTCTATTGCCATAATTGAGTTTTCATCTAAATGATTATAAACTGTGTTGGCATCGATTGCCATGTATAGTTTATACATTGTCAGAAGGCAGGTTATTGGTCTGTAGTTTTTCAGGATAGCTTGCAGGTTCACTCTTAAGCAGGAGTATCACTTTTCCTGTTTGTAACCAGGTTGGTGTCTGTCTGGGATGTGCATATAAGTAGTTCTTACTCAGGGATAAATCTACATGAAAAGATGCTAAGGCTTTTAGCCAGACGTTAAGTACTGCATCTGGGCCTGGGGTTCTCCATTTAGCAGGTTTCCTTAATTTTGTTTCAGTTTTCCTGGCCATTACTTCATTGCATTTCATATCCTGTACATATGAGCTTCTTACTGTTTCTTTTACTTCTTCTTTCCATTCAACATCTTTATTAGGTTCCACAGGGCCTTCATAGATATTTATCCAAAATGTGTCTATTCCTTCTTTTTTGGTGGTGTTTTTATTCTTTGTGTTTTGTTTCCCAATTCTCTATAAAATGTTTTTGGGTTATCAATGAATTGCCTATTTCTGCACGTTGCCTTTATATTTATCTGCAAGTCTTCTAAGTTTTTGTTCTATGCAGATATCCTTAGTTTATTATTTGCAGTAATGTCTGATAGATCCTGATACGTTGTAATGCAGATATCCTTAGCTTATTATTTGCAGTAATGTCTGATAGATCCTGATACGTTGTAATGCAGATATCCTTAGTTTATTATTTGCAGTAATGTCTGATAGATCCTGATACGTTGTAATGCAGATATCCTTAGTTTATTATTTGCAGTAATGTCTGATAGATCCTGATACGTTGTAATGCAGATATCCTTAGCTTATTATTTGCAGTAATGTCTGATAGATCCTGATACATTCTAATACTGCACATTGCTTTTATCATGTCTATTTTTTAAGTATTTTTGTTGATCTGTTCCTCTTCCATTCTCTTTTAACAGTGATACTGCTTGTCTTAATTTCTTTATAGTTTTCTCTGTTCAACCCTTCCATGATGGCATGTGATTTCTCCCCTTCCTTTCCCCTCACTACCCTGTGTTTTTGTGCAAAGACTTTATCTGTTATTAATTTAGCTGCACAGTAATATATCCAATTTAATTCTTATATCACATGAACCTTTGTTTATAGTTTTGATTATTGTGTTCATTTGTTTTATCAGATTTCTAACATTTTGTGTCTTATTGACTTTCAGTAATCTGTTCTCTTATCGATCTTAATATGTCTACCCATGTCTATTAAATCAAGCAACTCTTCTTTTAGACAGACTTGGACTACTGAAACAGGTAACTGCAAAAACAGGAATGCAGGCAAGAGGGCTTGAGGCATGCACACAGTACTAGTTTCCAAAGTTTATTCCTCAGACTTTGCTTCAAACAAATGATAAAAACAATAAAAAACAGTAACCATAAAGCGCTTTTCGTCTCACCCCCTTAGAGACAGTCATTTTTCCAGACCTGGCACCAATTTATCGACCAGAATTGGGCTTTTTTTATCCTGGGACTTGTGTACCCAGCTCTCTTTTTTTATTTTTTAACTTACATCTATCCATGATATATGCTGTATAAAATACAGTCTACATATCAGTCCCGTCTTGCTGAGATTTTGCAAAAACTGGGTCTACCTCATGAAGGTACTCACCAAGACTTTTATTTTTTAAACAAGAAACAGCTTTATTAAATTATCACTTATAACATAGGCAATCATACATTTCTACAAATAAAAAAAATATTGGCATACTTTTAGTTGCAAACATTATACATCACTTATAATCTACATAGTCATTTTCAGTCAAACATTACATAGTTCATTCAAATCCAGCTTTCTTTACAATCTTATTTCTCCTCCTAAACCTTATTCTGCATGCACTGTTCCAACAATTCCCAGTTTTTCCTATGTAATTTGCTCCTAGCCTTTTCTAAAATTCCAATTTCCAGTTGTTTTATCTCTGCTACTATATTCACTACTTTTAGTACAGATGGTTTAGACTGGGTTCCAGCGTGTAGGTCACGAGACATCTCCCCGCAAGCAACAATGCTGAAACCAAAAGGCCGCATCTGTATCCCCTGCCAGACTGTAGAACAATGCGGCCAAAAGGCAGAAATGCTAGCGTGCTTTACATTGAAAAGAAAACAAGCACATCATGACAATCCCTAACAAAAGCTACCTGGCTATTTCTTGCCAGTGGAAACAACCACAGTAGGACAGTGATCATCGTGGATGTGTAACCCAGGCAACACAGCTGAAAATCATACTTGCACTCTGCAGATATCAGTGATAGCCGTAGATGATCGCCCCACTGGTCTACATACACAAAATACATGGTCCCATCTGCAATAAACATTAGGATTAATGGTGTGAAAGAATGACATTCAGCTAAGCTGCAACTGCAGCTGTGAGACCCAAGAGCACATGCTACACCAATTACCAGTATCCTAGCAACATATGACGTATACCAGCATGATAATACAGCAGTCCCATAGTAGGTCATAACAATAGTGATATATTTAGAATATCCAGAGTGTTGCCACATATTTTTCCACTGTTTAACAAAATAGTGTGTTGTGCTGGTCATGTAATGTCTAAGTAGTAAAGACGGAAGTTAGAAATTAGTGGCAGACATCTGAGTTTCAGACCTCATTCTAATCACACACGTGAAGCTCATGCTGAGAAGCTGTTATGCCAGTGAGGTAGTATGAATTTGAAGGCAAATGGAGGACCTAGTTCAGGGCCAGTGGCCTATCTGTGCATATAGATTGTCCAGATGTCATTTTACAAGAGCTTAAGAGATATGTGTCCCATTCAACCCCCAGTACTGCAGATAACATATGCAATGAGGTGGACCAGAATGTACACAAATGTGAGAAAGGTAGGCATTAGATATGCTAAGAGTGGTATACCCCACCTACAACTGTGGGAAGTTGTAGCCCAATATACATGTTGTGGCATGGCTGTCCCAACTAACAGGAAGACTCTACTCTATGGATACACAGGTATGTGCTCCCCATCCTGCTATGCAAGCTGGAAAGGAAGCAGATGCCAGACTAAATGTCAAGTTTATTGGCTACACACCCCTTACATGCAAGAACACAGCAAGCTGTAAATGGAAGGTGACAACTGTGGCCAATAAAGTTGAACTGCCTACATGTTACTACAGTAGCAACCCCATGAACAATGTAACAGTAAATAGGGACATAATATTACATATGGCAAACAAATACTGATTATCCCAGCTCACCTACCATGGCAGACTGTAGTCTTTTGGAGCAGAATGCATGTCATGTAGGGGTTCACCATACCTATCCTATGATAGCTACAGATAGTGTAACCACTTATGTAGGGGCAGGGAAGCAGAAAAGGGTGCTGCACAAGAAAGAGTCCCTAAGTAATGTCTGTATCTGGGAATGAGATTTAGCAACATATTCTGATTGGGCAAGACAGACAGCAGGGTATTAAATTGGAACAGTGCACTGAATGCAGTGTCAGTAGTGTATCCATGTAGATCAGGCACCTACTGTTCTGGACACCACTGACTACACTACTGCTGTTCTAGTTGGAAAACAGAATATCTAAGCAGTAGTAGGGCGTATTGCAGCAGCAAGATGTAGTGCTCAGAGCTACAAACAGCCCATTGTTGCAGACAGCACTTTAAGACACTGTATATAGTAGTAGGTATAGCAAGGTACTACAGGACATATACTGCACAAGATGATGAACATCACAGCTCCCACTGTCTCATAGTGGCCTATTCTTTCTCGGCATTCTAGTGCTCTGCCATGCTAAACTGTAGGACATGAAAGTGGAGTGGCCCTCTTCCAGTCTTGTTGATATGATGGATAATCATTAAGACTACACACCAGGTCAGCTTGGCAGCAGATATTGGACAGTGCCCAGCCAGCATTGCAAGCCCATGCTAGTGATGGAGGGGGACCAATACCATTTAGAGTGGGCGGTGCTATCCAAATGATACTGGGCATGTATCAAGCAGAGAATAAAGGCCTGTAGAGGCTGAGCTGTCAATGTTCACCATGATGATTGAGAAGAGCTGCAGAAATCCTTACCACGCCAACATGGCCCTGATGCAACCAGTGCACAGTTAGCTGTGCTATGTGCAGACCTATGGCAGAGAGCAGAACACAGCCATGATTTGCCTAGTCAGGTAATGCAGAGTGTCCTTAGAAGAGTGGATGACAATGTGCTACAAGAGATGCCTTGTCATACCACACTCCATCACAGCATTACCAGAATATGAGAGAGGGCACGGGTGTCCATGTCAATACCCCCTACAACTTTAGCAGATATTGATGTTAGCCAGTACCCACTCCACAGTGGTAACTTCCGCCTAAGAAGAAAGTCAGATATGCATGGCAAGGAAACCACTGTTCTGCTCACTAAAGTGCAAAATCTGCCAGATATGTGCAGGTCAGATATAATACTTGGAGATGGCACATTCCCAACAAGTACAGATGTGTGCCGCCAATTATACACATTACATGGATCCATTGGTACCCCCACTGCTACCTCAATTGTTCCCCTGGTGTATTGTCTAATGATGCGGAAAACAGAGTCAGCATACAACAATATGTGGAAATGCTTAAGGGGATGGCTGCAGATCTTGGATGCACGTTACATCCACACTATATCATAACTGATTTTGAGAAGGCAGAAATCCATGCCAGCTGTAAGGCATTCCTCAAGAGTATCCTGAGGGGTTTCCTGTTCCATTTTGCCCAGATCATTTGCCGGCAAATCCAGCATCACCATCTTGTCCCTCTGTATGGTACAGACACTGCAATTTGTGTGTGGGTATATATTTTACTCTCCTTTTGGACATTTATGTGATATTTCATGGAATGGAAGCTTTCATTTTAAGTAGAATCAAAAATATTTGGACTTTTTACCTTTTCTTTTGAGTTAAATTTAGCTAACAACTAAAAGATTAATACCAAAATGCTATTTACAAATGTTTAGGTATTCTTTGTCTAAAATCTGACTAAAGGTTTCTTACTTTGTCTAAAATCTGACTAAAAGCAGGCAATACTGGCATTACTGAATCAGGAAATTTGACAAATATATTTATTAAGGACTTTTTAGTGGTGATTTTGCCAAAAGCACTTTACACAGTCAGTTGGATGATATTATCTGCAGTATATATCCTAATATTGCATCTGATATTGTCAGTAGAGCTTTAAGACAGGTTAAATTAAATACAGAGTTTTATATTCCCTAACACTGAAATTATTTGGAGCTGCTGGTTGATTTTATTAAAGCAAGACTCTAAGAAAGCTGTCTGAACAAGATATAGCCATGGGGAGTTGAGCTCTGAACAGCAAAAGAGCTTTGAACAGCTAAAACATTGTTAGAGATGCAACAGTACAAAACAACTGTGATGCAAATAACCCATTTGCATTGCAAGAAGATGCAAGTCATCTAGCCACTGTGATCATGCAGGGTACAAACCAGTTGCCTATCGGTTGATAGTATTTACTACTATACAAAAGAGATATGCTTCGATAGAAAAAGAGCTGTTATCACTAGTGTATGGATGTAACCCATTCCTAGAATATGTAAACTGCAAAGAAATTCAAGTGGAAATAAACCATAAACAATTGCAAAATATATCTATCTATATTTTCATCTATATCTATCTGTATCTTCATCTATATCTATATATCTATAGCTATAGCTATACCTATTTATCTATATCTAAATATATATATATATATATATATATATATATATATATATATATATATATATATATATATATATATATATATATATATATATATATATATCTATCTATAGGGTCTATATTAGATCACCGAATGCTTAAAAAAGCGAATGGTGATTAATCGACCCTATGTAAGCGAAAGCTTACAATGTTGAACTGTCAGAACAGCGATTTTTTTTTCCTAGGGAAAAAAAAATTGCTGTTCCAACAAAAAATAAATAAATAAATAAATAAAACACTTTACACATTACATTAAGCTCATACACCTCTCAATGTGGGGGGGCTGTGCCCCCCACACACCCCCTACTTAAATATACCAACTCTGAGACCGCACTACAGTGCTACAAATTGCAAAGCAACGAAGTGTCCAAGCAAATTCTTTCCCAAGGAAAAAATTCACTCAAAAGCCACTTTGATATTTTGCCATTTCAGGCTTTTGAGTTCAACCAAGACTCATTCAAAAGAATGCGTCTTCGGCCTTCTAATAGGGAACCTATATATATATATATATATATATATATATATATATATATATATATATTTATATGAGAGAGGGGTTCCCTATTTAATTTTGAAATACCGAAATCACGAATTTCAGTATTTAGAAATTAAAATAGAGAAGTATTGAAATGCCGATACAGAGATTTTGAATTAGCACTTCTGGTGTTGTAGTGTGTGAATGATAAAATGTGAGTTTGGGTGTGTATGTATGTGTATGTGTGTTGATCAGGGGCTTTAGTGTATGTCAGTGTATGTTTTGACTGTGATGTGTGTGTGCAAGGGTGTGTACAATGTGTGGGAGTGAGTTACCTGCGTGTGTCTGATTGTACGATCTCGGAGTTAGTATATATAAGTAGGGGGTGTGTGGGGGGGGTGCAGGATGGCTTTTCCCCCTGTTTATCTGTAGTGTAGGATATTATATTTGAGTTGGGGGAAAGTTATGTGTATGTGTTTGTGTGTGCTGTATCTGTAGTGTACCGTCTGGATTTAGAATTTTTCAGTTGCAGGGTTTCGGTGTTTTGTGTGTTTGTTTATTTATTTATTTATTTATTTATTTTACATTTGTCGACCGGGCTAGTCTAGCTGGATATATGTCCATTTTCAGTAGAGGCCCGGGGAGAAAAGCTCCACACAGAAATACACATAAAAAGCAAAAAAACATACAATCAAAAAGCAATATCAACAAATAACAAATGGCAATATCAACATCAAAATAAAAACTTAATTAAGAAATATATCAAAATTATAACTTGTATAACTATCAAAAATCCATGTTGAAGGATGAGATGACAGTGTGAATATAGGATGACAACTTGGCTGTGTAATTTTGAAATACTGAAATTCGGGATTTCAGTATTTCAGTATTTCGAAATTACATAGTGAATCCGAGAGAGAGATATACACACATACACATGTATACACAGGTCATTGGTCAAAGCTAGGCTGTTGGTCTTGAGGACTATTAGTAGCCCACCCCCAATACTCTTAAATTATTGGTACCAATTGCTGTGACTAATTTATACCTAGTTTCAAATCCTTTCTATGAATGCTTGAGGGGCCAGACCTTGGGTGTATTTATGATTGCCCACGCATTCATCTAGGTTATGCTTAACAAGGGTCAGGGAACTATTTTACTTTACATCCAAAGGAAGTCTATTCCATAAACGAGGGATTCTTTGGGATATATATCTATCTCACTAGCATGCCCCGTTTATGTTTTTGTGGGAGTTAGGATCCTTTGAGCAGGTGTTGAGGGCATTATTAGCTTTGCAGATGTACAGGAGGTCACATAGGACTGGATCCTTTGAGACTTTGCAGGCTGGTCAGAGGTCACCTTTCAAGAGTATGTAGGAAACAGAAAAGAGAGGAAGTGCTTTAAGGTGGTCTGGGTAGCTCCAGGAAGCCATGTCTTTGGCTATTTTAGTCAGAAAGTGCATCAGTCTCTCAGGCTGGGTCATACGTCTACACAGGAACATATTAAAGGGGCCACTGTACTTCATTATGGGCATGGTGAAAGAGGAGAAAAGACAGCTGATAACTTTCTCAGATCTGAAAGAAATATCTGTGTGATTAGTGTGGCACGGTAGAAGGATTTCCTACCCGCACCATGTACATGGTGATCAAAGGATAACTCATTGTCAGTGTTTGCCTAAGATCACAATGCTGCATTTCTTAGCATTTAGTTTTAGGCTGTGGTCCAGGCATGTTAGTTCCTCTTGAAGAATCTGGAAGTCAACTGAGGAGGTAATGGTAGCTCCAAGTTTGCAGTCATCTACTGCAACTGTGGTCAGCCTTAAGCCCTTGATGTCAGCCTTGACATCAGAGAAGTAAATACCAAATAAAAGTGGTGCTAAGATGAATTCCTGGAAGACAATCCTGGTAACTATTCCTTTCAAAGAGAGCGTACCTCCCATAAGAGTAGACAGGGTTCTGTCAGTTCATCAGTTTGCTATCCAGGGGATAACGTATGGGTTTACATCTGGTTTGATTGGCTTATGAATGTGGGATGCTACAAAGACCTTGGCAAGATCCAGGTAGGCAGTGTGAACTAATGTGTCTGAGTCTAATACATCAGTAACTGCTCCGTGGTAATCAGGGTGGAAGGGGTGCTAATAAGTTTGAGAACTATAGGGAAATAAATAAAGCTAGAGCTGAAGTTATCCACTAATACATTGCCTATGTGCTCAGAGGATAAGTAGGTGGTATTGTCATGTATTCGTTCTGGACATTGCTGAGTATTACCTCTATAGTTTCTGACATAGACAAAGAAGGCTTTAGGGCTGCCCTTAATAGAGGTTGCAATTCTCATTTCTCAATTCATACTTTGATTTTGTTTCCAAGTTGTTTGTTGATCTTTTTAAGTTCATCTATAGATGATGGGGTATTAATTTTGCTTTCATGGGCTATGAGTTTTTTCCTCTTATTGTTTAGTTTGTTTTTGCTAGGTTTCCACCATAGGGGTTTATTCCTGAATTTGGCATTATATCTATGTCTTATGAGGACAGGTGCCTTGATACATGCTTTGAAGTGGGAATAAAAATTATCCACAAATGTAGCAGCATGTAAGACAGAGTCATCAAGGTGAGGAGGGTGCATAAATTCCATCAGGATATCTATTCGCTAAATTAGATTTGCCTTAGAGTAACTTCTAAAAACAAAATGGTTTTGTGGTAAGTCAGATTTTTCCAGTATAGTGAGTTTTACAGAATGAAGGTCAGATTTGAGTGGTACCATGGTAACTGTTGGTGTAGGGCACAGGGCGTCAATGTTGGTGAGAAACAGGTCAAATATTTAGTTAAGACTAGAGCCAGTTGGTCAAGGAAGATAGAATTAATGAAGTCCAAGAATGTTTGTGCATATTCATTTTAGGTGATGTAGGTTTTCCAGTTAATGGGGGAGATACTTGAAGTCATCCAAGAAAATAGTGTTACGGTTGATAGGGATGGGTGTCACTTTGTTAAGATATACATCATGGGCTGAAGGTGAAATGGGGGTAGGGTACAGTAATTGGCTATGATATGATGCAGAGTTCTATTTGCCATGAAAAGGATATGGGGAAGTTTGTGGTTATAGTTCTGGCTTAAAAGTGTGGAGGTGAGATGGCTTCTTAGGAATGCAAACATGCTCCCTCCTCATTTTGTCTGAAAGAGTGGTAGGCACTGAAACCCTGCACTTTAGGGGGTGCTATCACTGTTCTGAAACCATTTTTCAGTAACTGCATAGATATTTATATTTTTAAGAGATACGAATGAATATAAGGAGCATAACTTCTTATTTAGGGTTCTAGCATTGAGAAATGCTACTTTTATATAGTTTTGAATTGGATTATCTATGTTGTTAATTTGGGGAGACTGACTTTGCCAAAAAAGGCACTATGGGGAGACGAAAATGTCCTGGCTAATATATAGCAGCCATGAGGACAGGGATGTAGACAATCTGTAGCAAAACAGCTAGGGTTGTCAATCATCTCTTCCCAGGCTGACATATATTGGATCACCTTAGAATGACACGAATAGCTAACCAATAATTGAAGTCAGTTATCTTTTGTTTGTATTGTGGCTTCATTCTTGGCAATGGTAAGATGGTAGGATACTGTTCAATATTAGTTTCACACCAATTTCAGATACATATTCCAAGAGCTACACTACAATATAAAAAGAGATGATCTTGTGACTGATAGATTCTGTAATGATTTTGGTAATGAAGAACACCTTTATATAAGAAATTGACTGGGTACAGATTTATTTCTTTACAAGATGTCATAAATCATTCATCCATAAATCATTCATTATTCCAAGTTCTCATTGATACATTTCTTTCAGGAGATTTCTCCCTTCTTTGTGTTTGTGTGAGTACTAAGTTGGTATATATATATATATATATATATATATATATATATATATATATATATATATATATAGTTTGGAGGTGTGGGGGCTTACACCCCACACACATGGAGGCATAGGACCTTGACAACACTGCAAAAATATTTATATGTAATTTGTTCATGGGATTGGTTTATCAAGCAGTAACATTGGTGAGTTAGTTGCTTGACAATTTGTAACTTAGTGACTTACAGTCAAAGCTTTATTGATCAGAATGATGGAAAGTTTTGACCTCAGGTTGAGATGAGGGCTGATTGACACTCTTTGAATACTGGTCTCCCTACCACCCTGCATTTATGTTCCAAAATGCCATGACCATTTCTGATGATATTTGAAAGTTATGCTGTCAAGGAAAAAATACTGACCATACTTTGGTCCCCTGGTAAAATAGTTAAAAAAGGGGAAACCCATGTCCTTTATGATTATGGCTACTCACAGGTCACCAGGTTAAAAAGGGCAGCATTTCAGGCAGTAATCCATCTTTGTAGACAAGCAAGATGAAGATTTAGTTTCAGTACCCCGTACAACTGCAAGTGCATCTTCCTGGGGGCTCAGTTACTTTTATAATGCCTGAAGAAGCTCTCACTAAATTACAACAGGCTGCCCCCCACTTCCAGTGCAAGAACCTAAGGCTCCATCAAGCTTGTTGGAGAACTCAGAAGCCAACATGAGCAAGTTCTCTCCAAAACTAGCACACAACAGTCTCATATTTTAGCAACAAGCATTTTCACATTTTAAGGAGTAAGGACAACAGATATGATAGGGCAAAGTACAAGGAAACCCCCAAGGACAAGAGTTGCATTGTACCAGCTGTATTTACTTGAATCCTTATGTTCACTTTAACTGTTGCAACTCAAGTGTAGATGAGCTTGCTCTGGACTATGAGCATAATGGGTTCATGTTGATCCAACGAAGGCGGTCTTGACAAATGCAAAGAAACCAAGACCAGTTCACTGAAACCACCATAAACTAATATTGAAACAATTTTTTACAGGTGGTAAGCTCCCTCAGACCCCCCCCCCAATGTGGGAGGACATTGTCCACATCCTCTGGAATTATACATACCAACTGTGAGATCACACAACAATGGAGAAAAAGACACTCTCCACTTCTGTCGAAGGCAGATGTGAGGAACTGGCTTTGATTTCTTTGTGTTCCTGAAATCACCTTCAAGGGAGTGACATGTTCCCAATCAAAATCATTATACTACATCTGTAAAACAAAAAGGGCATTACAAGTACATATCCTCTGGGTGCGTCAGTGCAAAAGGGCATTATAAGTAAATATCTTCTGGGTGCATCAGTGTAAAAGGGCATTATGACTACATATTCTCTGGGTGCATCAGTACAGAAGGGCATTATAACTACATATCATCCTGGTGCATCAGTGCAAAAGAGCATTATAACCACATATCCTCTGTGTGCATCACTGCAAAAGGCATTATAAGTACATATCCTCTGCATGCATCAGTACAAAAAGGCATTCAGTGCAAAAGGCATTATAAGCACATATCCTCTACATGCATCAGTACAAAAGGGCATTATAAGCACATGTCCTCTACATACATCAGTACAAAAGGACATTATAAGTACATATCCTCTGTGTGCATCAGTACAAAGGGGCATTATAAGTACATATCCTCTGTGTGTGTCAGTACAAAAGGGCATTATAAGTACTTATCCTCTGTGTGCATCAGTACAAAGGGGCATTATAAGTATATATCCTGTGTGTGCATCAGTACAAAGGGGCATTATAAGTACATATCCTCTGTGTGCATCAGTACAAAGGGGCATTATAAGTACATATCCTCTATGTGCATCAGTACAAAGGGGCATTATAAGTACATATCCTCTGTGTGCATCAGTACAAAGGGGCATCATAAGTACAAATCCTCTGTGTGCATCAGTACAAAGGGGCATTATAAGTACATGTCCTCTGCATGCATCAGTACAAAAGGGCATTATAAGTACATGTCCTCTGCGTGGATCAGTGTAAACGGGCATTATAAGAACATATCTTCCGGGTGCATCAGTACAAAAGGCATTATAAGTACATATCCTCTGTGTGCATCAGTACAAAAGGCATTATAAGTACATATCCTCTGTGTGCATCAGTACAAAAGGGTATGATAAGTACATATCCTCTGGGTGCATCAGTACAAGGGGGCATTATAAATATATAGCCTGTGTGTGCATCAGTACAAAGGGGCATTATAAGTACATATCCTCTGTGTTCATCAGTACAAAATGGCAATATAAGTACATATCCTGTGTATGCATCAGTACAAAAAGGGCATTATAAGTACATATTCGCTGTGTGCATCAGTACAAAGGGGCATTATCAGTACACATCCTCTGCATGCATCAGTACAAAAGGGCATTGTAACTACATATCCTCTACATACATCAGTACAGAAGGGCATTATAAGCACATGTCCTCTACATGCATCAGTACAAAAGGGCATTATAAGTACATATCCTCTGGGTGCATCAGTACAAAGGGGCATTATAAGTACATATCCTCTGTGTGCATCAGTACAAAGGGGCATTATAAGTACATATCCTCTGTGTGCATCAGTACAAAAGGGCAATATAAGTACATATCCTTTGTATGCATCAGTACAAAAAGGGCATTATAAGTACATATTCGCTGTGTGCATCAGTACAAAGGGGCATTATAAGTACATATCCTCTGTGTGCATCAGTACAAAGGGGCATTATAAGTACATATCCTCTGTGTGAATCAGTACAAAAGGGCATTATAAGTACATATCCTCTGTGTGCATCAGTACAAAGGGGCATTATAAGTACATATCCTCGGTGTGCATCAGTACAAAGGGGCATTATAAGTACATATCCTGTGTGTGCACCAGTACAAAGGGGCACTATAAGTACTTATCCTCTATGTTCATCAGTAGAAATGGGCAATATAAGTACATATCCTGTGTATGCATCAGTACAAAAAGGGCATTATAAGTACATATTCGCTGTGTGCATCAGTACAAAGGGGCATTATAAGTACATATCCTCTGTGTGCATCAGTACAAAAGGGCATTATAAGTACATATCCTATGTGTGCATCAGTACAAAAGGGCATTATAAGTACATATCCTGTGTGTGCCCCAGTACAAAGGGGCATTATAAGTACTTATCCTCTGTGTGCATCAGTACAAAGGGGCATTATAAGTACATATCCTGTGTGTTCACCAGTACAAAGGGGCATTATAAGTACTTATCCCCTGTTTGCATCAGTACAAAAGGGCATTATAAGTACATATCCTGTGTGTGCACCAGTACAAAGGGGCATTATAAGTACTTATCCTCTGTGTGCATCAGTACAAAGGGGCATTATAAGTACATATCCTGTGTGTGCACCAGTACAAAGGGGCATTATGAGTACTTATCCTCTGTGTTCATCAGTACAAATGGGCAATATAAGTACATATCCTGTGTATGCATCAGTACAAAAAGGGCATTATAAGTACATATTCGCTGTGTGCATCAGTACAAAGGGGCATTATAAGTGCATATCCTCTGTGTGCATCAGTACAAAGGGGCATTATAAGTACATATCCTCTGTGTGCATCAGTACAAAAGGGCATTATAAGTACATATCTTCTGTGTGCATCAGTACAAAGGGGCATTATAAGTACATATCCTCTGTGTGCATCACTACAAAGGGGCATTATAAGTACATATCCTCTGTGTGCATCAGTACAAAAGGGCATTATAAGTACATATCCTGTGTGTGCCCCAGTACAAAGGGGCATTATAAGTACTTATCCTCTGTGTGCATCAGTACAAAGGGGCATTATAAGTACATATCCTGTGTGTGCACCAGTACAAAGGGGCATTATAAGTACTTATCCTCTGTTTGCATCAGTACAAAAGGGCATTATAAGTACATATCCTGTGTGTGCACCAGTACAAAGGGGCATTATAAGTAGATATCCTCTGTGTGCATCAGTACAAAGGGGCATTATAAATACATATCCTCTGTGTGCATCAATACAAAGGGGCATTATAAGTACATATCCTCTGTGTGCATCAGTACAAAGGGGCATTGTAAGTACATATCCTCTGTGTGCATCAGTACAAAGGGGCATTATAAGTACATATCCTCTGTGTGCATCAGTACAAAGAGGCATTATAAGTACATATCCTCTGTGTACATCGGTACTCTCTTTCTAGTTCAACCTGATGTGTAATTGTGCAGCTGCATGGACTGAGAAGCTGGGTTAATATAGTTATTTCTCCTCTTTTTCAGAAGCAGATTTAATCATGGAGTAAGAATGGGAAATGGATGAATTAAATGGGAAGTGTGTATGTTATTCACTGACATCTGCTGTGTAATCACTGAGACGTAATCCAACCTCTTTCTCTAAAAATGTGCCAATTACCTCCTCATGAGAAGTGCTACTGTTCATTAAATACTGTAAATATTTTTTGTATTAGCATTCTTGCTCTGTTTTAACTGTTTGAGGTAGTATATCAATGTTGAACTAGAGCCTAACAATGCAGACTTGTAGATTGTTTGGAGAATTATCAACACTGTTGAAGTTACAACTATTTGGCCATGCATAAATCCTGCTACAGACCTATTAGAGTAGCGAATAGATCTCCTGTACTATACTTACATAATATTCAGATTCATACAATTTTAAATCATTCCCTCCAATGGAGCTCTGGAAGTTTGCTCTGTAGCTACCAGTGGGTGGACCCTAAGCTCTATGATAGAATAAAATTATGTCCTCACATTTCAAACAAGTGTTCATAACTCCAGAACCATAGGGGTTACTCTAAAACAGTGTAAATGGCAACATCTTCAGCAGAAACATTTTTATAATGGTAGTATTCTTTAGGTTGTAGGTCTTAAACTGGATTTAATATGTGACAGTAAACACAGAGGGCCAGATTCAATAAAGCCTACACTAAGTGTACAGTAGGTGTACACTGTTCTGAGTGAACAGACAACATGATATAACGTTGTCTCTCTCCCACCTACTTCGCACTTCTAAATCATTCTTTTTCCTCTTGCTTTGTACCTGTATATCTATGCCCCTTTGATTCTATCCCCACACTATACCTAGACTCTTGCTCATAACCCACATACTTCTGCGTCCTTCTTTCCTGCTCACAGCTGACTTCTGTTTACTTTGCCATGTCACTGTCACATCGTCACACTTTGCCACTTCTACTGTCACTTTCTTCCATGTGATATTGACCTCCCACATTACGTTCAGCCTATGTATTACCTTTTCTCTCTAGCAGACTAAGACCTTTATTTGTATTTAACGTGCTTATAGTTAATATGCATTATCTCTGTTACATATATGCTTTTTGCACTTGCTTTGTAAGCACATTTTCTATCTATTAATATTGTTTCATTTGTATTTAATTGTTCTCTTGTATGTAATATTGCGGAGCTTTTCTCCCTGGGTCTCCACTAAAAATGGGCTCTTCATAGGCCCAGTGGACATTCCTGGTCAGCAAATGCAATAAATAAATAAATAAATAAATATGTAATCCTTCTTCCTCCTGGTTTTACTTTTCCTACTGATATTTTTGCAGCTTTAAATATTGACAGGGACTCATAAAGGTTACCACAACGTGCAGACTACATGTACACTTAGTGTAATCTTTGTGAATGACTAGAAAACACAAAATATGTAATAAGAATGTTACTGAACACATATTGTGTACACTTAGTGCAGGCTTTATTGAATCTGGCCCATAAACTATTGTTGGTAATATTTTGAAGACAACTTACAATATCTCACCAGTCACTGAAGACACACATATAGTGTTAGCAACAGTTTGCACATCCAGATGAGAGCTTTCATATGAGGCCAGTCAGTTCTGTCTGTGCTAATTGGTTGTTGAGATATTTAGAAAAGTATTACATTTATGATAATATAAATACATATTATATGAACAACAATTACTACAATTTACCTGCACTAGACAAAGGTCAAATATCAATACAGTTGTGTTTGCCATTGTGTACACTTTAATATGGAGTCTTTGAAAACGTTGCATGTAGCATGGTTTTGGAATTATTAATGCAAGTATGAACAAGCTATATTTGACACCTATAGGTGTCAGTAGGATGTAACTGCACAACCACCTGGAGGCATCACCCAGCTACAATGAGATGAATTTCTCCCTTATATTCTATATAAACACTTATAGTGTGCCTGCTATCTTGGAATGTTAACCACTCGGTAATCCCAAAGAAGTGGTTTTCATGGGTATTAAGCAACTGGCCTAACCTGATTTCACTTCAAGAGACTCGGTTGACACATCAGTCACATGATACAGCAGCTACGTCAGGATGTCAGGTTCTGGGGCATGCTTCTAACTTGGAGGTCATAGGAGAGGCTTTTTAGAAAAATACCACCATGATTTCTAACCAAATGGGGCGATAGTTTGTAGTTAAAGGTACTGGGCTGGTAATCTGATAACTATCACTAGTTTATACATACCAAGTGGAACCTCCCAGCAAGAAATCGGGGTTATTTTACAGAACTGGATTGAATTCCAAGAAGGGACTTCTACCGAAATGGGTGACTAAATGGGTGGAAATTGTGGAAAGATCAGGTTCTGCAGTTATCTTTCAGATTTGGGAGAAATAAACCCTATGTTCTCAGTGTAAAATAACACGTAATAATATATAATATATATACATAATAATATTGTCAAAGTTGCTTCAAACACAATTAAAGCAGATAGTGGGACTTAGACAATAAGACAGAGGATTTAAAACTTAGTAGGCTTTATATTATAAATTGGCACAGATGAAACCAGCTTTGAAATTCCGCTACTTTGAAAACTCTCCTAAGAGCATGAAATATTTGGCACTTAGGCTCAGGTCCCAGTCAGCACTGTGTACAGTACTCAAAATTTGGAGTTATGATGTACATGCCATAGTTCATTCTCCCATGATGCACCTGCCATAGTTCATTCTCTCATGATGCACCTGCCATAGTTTATTTTCCCATGATGCATCTGCCATAGTTCATTCTCCCATGATGCATCTGCCATAGTTCATTCTCCCATGATGAACCTGCCATAGTTCATTTTCCCATGATGCATCTGCCATAGTTCATTCTCCCATTCATTGCTGTAAAGAAGGTGTTCACTACTTGTTATGCAGCTTTATAATAAGAACAGCAAAATCGCCTGGACATTTCTCTATGTAGTACATACCTTGACTCCCTGGTCTGGCCTACCCTAACTCAAGATGACATAAATATACTTACTGCACCGATTACTTTAGAGGAGTTGGACATAGTGACCATTTCATCGACAGCTGGCCCTGATGGGTTTCCCCTTGAAGTTTATTTGTTATTAATTCAACATTTCCTACTTAAAATGGTAGATTTGCTTAACTTGATTATTAGATCTGGGGAGATTCTGTCATCTTGGAGACAAGCCATATTTTGAGTAATCCCCAAGCCAGATAAGGACCTTTCCCTACCACCTTCATATTGCCTTGTCTCTGTACTGAACCACAACTACAAAATATTCATGGCCCTTTTAGCCATAAGGCTTGCACCCCTTTGCCTGGCCTTAGTCATCCAGATGAAACAGGGTGTGTTATGGGTAGAACTACTTTTGACAGCCCACTGGCTGTGGAACTTATGGAGAACTATACTAAAACTGGGAGGAAGTATCAGCTGTGATGTTAAAGTCATTTGACCAAGTGGGCTGGGCTTATCTATTTCAAGTTGTTAGCCACATAAGTTTCCCTGAGTTGCTCCTAACTCTGTTAGGATGCCATTATGAAGGTGCTAGAGCCAGAATAAAAGTTGGTTTGGGTCTGTCAGATCCTTTTCATATTTGCAGGTTGGCTCCTGTCCCTCCTGTTGTTCACTCTATACTTAGAAGAGCTTGAGTGTAAGCTTAGAGGTTTTCCCATTCCTGGGTACCAAACAGGTACAAACAGGAAGAAGCTGGCACTCTATGCTGATGATCTGTTTGTTTTTTTACTTATTTATTTATTTTTTAACCCAGAACAGGACCTAGAAATGGCTTTTAGAGAACTATCCACACTTTGGAGAATATCACGCTATAGGGTTAATATCACTAAGAGAAAAGCAATACGGATTAATTACTTCTCTAGTCCAGTTATTGTCCAGAGACTTCCCTTTATGCAGTTGATTGAAAAATATTACCTACCTGGGGGTTACACTATCTACTTTGCTTTCAAGAACTGTATAACTTACCTTGAATAGGATTTTAAATAAGGCATAAAAAATTAACTAGATACTGGTGAAATATAAGCTTAGATATCAGTCAAAGGATAAAAGCAATTAATTGTTCTACCATTGATTGTCTACTTCAGTCTGGGACTCCCTATTTTTCCCAACTAGATCTCCCCTACAGAAACTTTAAACAGCTAATATCAAAATTCATACGGGCAAATTCTAAACCCAGAGAGGCATGAGAGATTTTATCTCTTCCCAACACAGATGGTGGATTAGATTCACCTGACTTTGATTTTTACCTGGCAGCTGGAAATGTTAAGATTTTTAAATATTTCATCAACCCACAAATATCTCTCATGGAAACCTATTTTCTCTGACCAGGCAGGGAGACCCACAACCTACTATAGTAAACTTTTAATAGGGACACCACTGAGGCTCGGAGGGTGGGACCTCAATTCAGGGTGTCCTTCATCAGCATAAATGGGCCATATGTGAACTAGGTTGTATACTATGGGAGGATGATCTGAAACCTATTTTGGTCGTTTCCTTTTGGGAAATGTGTAGGGTGCCTATTAACAGTTTACTTCACCAAATGTCAAATGACAGGATAGGGTTACCACCTGTCCCACTTTGCGAGGCAGTTGTATCCTGCTAAAAAATGTAAAAATGGGAAATGTCCTGAGATTTTTAGGACAAAATTATTTCCTATATTTTATATAATAGTTGCATAAAACAGTTATTCTGTATCTGAAATACCTAAATGTTATAAGAAACAGAATAAGCAACTGAAATGCTACAAGAATAACCTTTTATTTAGGCAAAAAGGGAAGTTCTGTCCTTTGTACTGGCCGTGGGTATGTTTTGGCCTGCAAAATCTGATGTTTGTACCAAAAATGTCCCACTTTGGGCATTTAAAAAGGTGGCAACCCTATGACAGGATGATTGGGGTTCTTCAGCCAAATGCTGTCAGTCTCCAGTCTTGTGATTGTGTTTCAACCTGACAGACCTGCCACCTAGTGGAGATTTGTAGGCATTGCTGTCAGACAGACACATGCTATTTAAGATCTGGACAGAAATGCACAACCTCTACCACTATATAACTTCAAACACAGAACTGTGAAAGGAGAGTTCCAAATGTATGATGTCTTAAAATATTCTACTTGCTCTCAGGTACAGTAGTCTTGGAGTTGGTAAATATAAGCAAGAGGGTTGTGGCAGCATTTGAGGTGCAAAAAAAAATTCTCAAATTCTTAGCTGCTTTTACAGTATTTGTGTTCCCTACAATGTTACTTCATCTTAAATTTTCAGCTACTTGTTCTCTAAAGTGTTCAGTTGCATCTTTTCTGCTGCATTTATTACTGCTTGTTTTTAGCCTGTTTAAAATAAGCCTCTTAGTTTTCGTTTAAGCACTTGGGCTTTAGGCCTACTCCTTAGGTCTCCATGGCCTCTCTCCCTCAGATTCTGACAAAAATGGATGGACAATTTCCTATGGTTTCTCCTGCCAGCTTGGTTGATATGGGCATCCTGAGATACTGTAACAATTGCCTCATGTACATGGACAACCATCTACTATTACCACCTAGGAACACAATTTGTGAGAGATGCAATTACATTAAGAACCTAGAGTATATGCTCTCTCCCTCACAAGCCAGTATATCTGGCACTGAGAAGGTTATCAACACAGTCACTACACCTCAGACACCACCCACATCTATACAACATGCACCTACATATGTGGGAGTTCTCAACAAAACTACCCAAACAAAGGAGACCTCAGAGGCAAAATCACATGCAAATTCCACAACCCTCCACACCACATACCACGCATAGTCCACATACCAGTGTCTTGCAACCACAAAGGCCTAAGCATAAAACCAACATATTAGTCATAGGAGACTGTATTGTGAGACACACTGATGTGTCTTTCATCAGGCTGGATAAGGAGAAAGTTATGGTTAGTTGTCTGTCAGGTGCAAGAATCCACCATATCACACACGCACTCAAGTCTCTCAACAACAAGTGCTGTTATGACTCTGTCATAGTGCATGTTGGGGTGAACGACTTGAGACATGCCTTCATGGACTATATGAAGAGAGACATGATTGAGCTCGCTGAATATGTGTCCCAGGCAGGTGTGTCCCTAGCCTTAAGCAGCATTGTACTGTCACCCAAAATGATGCCTCAACAGGAACAGAAAATGATTGACTTTAACAATTGGCTTAGTTTCTGGTGTCGTTCCAGGGGGATCCAGTACCTGACAGCCTGGGAAGATATGATTGACAGACCACGATGCTTTGCTAGAGATGGCCTGCATCTGTCTCACTTGGGCTTCAGGCTTCTGGCAAAGGCCCTTGACTCCCCAATAGTGCCTTTTTTAGGAAACATCCTGAGGGTGATAAAACCAACATAAAAATTTCGCCAAAACACGAACTAAAGGTCATGCTGCTAAACGCTAGGAGTCTAAACATGAAACTGCACCCATTGCAAGCATTCTTAACCCTGGAAGATACTGACATCTGAGCAGTCACAGAAACCAGGTTCAAAGCTGTGGAGAGCACCCCAGCCTTACCTGGTTACTCATCCTGTCATACATTCAGACCCCTAACTGTGGGCAGCAAAACTAATGGAGGTGGAATTTCAATATATATTAAAGACACGCACACCTCCAGGCTGGTCAAACAGTATGACGCACAGGAGACACTTCATGTGCAGTTAACCATTGACAAGACCCCTATTCAAATTATAGCTAGTTATAGGCCCCCAAATTTGACTCAAGATGACCACTCCACCTATCTGGACCTCTTCAAATCTATCAAGATTCCACCCTTTACCCTGATCCTGGGCGACTTTAACTACCCAGCCATAGACTGGAAATACTACTCATACCAGAAAGCAAATGCCCAGAGATTCCTTGATTTTATCAATGCAAATGCCTTGGAACATCTAATCGATATCCCCACAAGAGATGATAATATCTTGGACTTGGTATTACCCAACATGAGTAACCACTGCAGCACCCTTACAGTATTATCCTCCTTGGTAAGATCCGATCATAAAGCAGTCACTTTCGAAGTCAGCATCTCCCCTAACCCCCCTCTAGCTAGGGTCAAACAAAAAATTATTCTCCAAAGCTGTTTACAACCTCCCAAGGGATGGTACAAACAGCTTCACAACCCACTCCCCCTCTGTTGGAACTGGCACCAATGTCCAGATCTACACCAAAGTACTATACAAGCATTTATATAGATGCATGGAATCAGGAATACCCGACAGGACAAAATCATCCTCCTCAATGAAAAGTAAACCTGTCTGGTGGACATCTTCAATAAATAAAGTATATAACAAATGGAAAATATTGCTGTCCAGGACCAAGAAGGAGCAGGTGCCCAATTGGAAGCAATCTCTCCTTTGCCTGAACAAGCAAATAAGAGCACCAGTGAAATCCTCTAAAGCCAACTTCGAGTCTAAATTGGCCACATCTACTAGAGAAAATCATAAGGCCTTCTTCACATATGTCCACAGCCTCAAAAGCAGCATCCAGATCTGTTCAGAACTGGTGGCCAAGGACACCACATACACAAATGCGGTAGATATAGTCAACCTACTGGCTGACAGATTCAACAAAAACTTCACCTTTCTGTCCCCCCATCAGTAAATCAGAACATCCCCAGGACCTGCCCCCTCCTTATCTCTAGGGAGCAAGTCATCACTGCCCTCTCAAAGGCAAAACGTACAGCCTCCATGGGACCCGATAACATCCCAGTCTGCATCCTATATGCACTCTGCAAGTTTGCATCCACTGATCCGGGAAATTATAGACCCATCAGCCTAACTAACCTGATCTGCAAGGCCATGGAACAGATTATCATGGACCTCATTAAAAGGGACATTGGCAACCTTCAAACACTTGACCTTACACAGTTTGGCTTTGTCACGGGAAAGTCATGTCTGTCAAATCTGGTTGACATCTTTGAGACAGTCACTAAAGTCATGGACGAGGGGAAGATGGTGCACACCACCTAACTTGAACTGGCCAAAGCCTTCAACAGTATTCCCCATTCAGGCATAATAGATAAAATCTCTAGGCATAAATCCATATGTTATCAAATGGGTAGCAAACTGGCTCACTGATAGAGCCCACTTAATCAAAATAGGGGAAGCCACCTCAAGCAGTAGACCAGCAACATGCAGCATATCCCAGGAATTGGTACTTGGGCCTCTGTTATTCAGGATATACTTCTCTGCGGCACAGGCCAAAACCAGTGGGCTATGGCTGCCCAAGTTTGCAGATGAATTACCCAAGTGATGTGGATGTCCTCTAAGAAGGTCTCACTCAAACAAATGACTGGTGCCAGAACCATGGCCTCAAGCTGAATGCCAAAAAATGCATCATCATCCCCTTTGGGAAAAGTGATGTGCCCACATATTATCAGCTTAATAACAATGTCCTAAGCATGCAATTAGTCATGAGGGATTTGGTCAGCCAGACGGATAGCAACCTGACCATTGTCCATCATAGGAAATTCACCCCGGGGATCACCTCTGCAGCTCTGCTCAACAGTGGCACAGGAAAATAATTTTCTTGGGTGGCAAAAGCCAGGGTACCTTTTAGGCTGGGCTTGTGTAGGCCCCAGGGCCGATAGCCTAGTACCTACCTATGAACCATGTTGCTTCCATTGTATAGAAAGCTTTCTACATGGCCCACCTCAAGTAAGGGTATCTCATCTAAGGACAAGGAGGTGATAAACTCTTGCCTAGGCTTATACGTGCCTGAGAGCCATAGCCTAGTAACTTCCTATGATGCTATGATCCTATGAAATGATTGAAAGTCTGACTCACAAAAAACGTTTGAATGGAGTTTGAATGGTAATGCATCAATTTTCTACATCTGATATAACCCTTTGTTATTCTTAACTTTGTATTTTAAATTATGGGACTTGCAGTCACAGGTCTCATGCTACTGTCATGTAGCCAGTCTATTTATATGTGCCAGTGGTGGTATATACTTAGGTAGAAGACCTATGGATTGCTACCCTGCGGGTGACTGTATAGTCTATATACACATTCAAATATTGACCAGAAAACATTATACAGAACAAACATGTAAACCATAGCCCCAGCAAATAGACGGTGGATCACCAGTGTAGATGTTCTGATGCCTTATGCCATTTGGAGGAATTCTGAACCATAACTACTTTTGGAGGTAGGTACTACATACAGTACTGAGTCAATGTTAACAGCAAATGTGGCCGGTTGTCTAGACTGTTAGAAATTTCAGGAAATACAGAACATAACCAGAGCAAAACAAATAGGGACAATGTAAAAGTGTTTCTTTTTTCTGTGTATCCACTGGAAATATGCAGGATTGCAAACTGCCATGTCAGATTACAGTTTAGTAATTTAAATTATTTTAATTTTAATGACCAAATAGACCCAAATTTAAGTACAGCTGGGCAGAAACAACATACATGCAAAATAGCATCATTATACTTTTTGCAGAAAATAGAGTTGTTGAGAAACTGGAGATATAAGTAGAATAAACACTGTTTAGTATCATGTGCTGTCTGTTTAACGCATTTATTTTGGTGAAAACAGGAGGAAAACACCAGAACTTTCCAGCCGAAGGCTCGATAAGCACAAATAAAACCAGTAAAAGGGAGTTGATATGGAGCAGGCAGGGAAGCACAAACCGAAGGCTTCAGCAAACCAAGTATGATTTAAAAAATACATATTAAACACATAAATGAAATCACTGCATTTTGCATCCACTGTTACTAGACTTCTTCAGATACAAACTAAGAACACACCTACAGTGCTTATATATCCTTTGTCACTTCAATTATTCATTAAAATAATTAATTAGATCATCAATAAACCTTAAAGGGAAATTCCCAAAGTAAAAATAAAAATAAAAAAATCCATATAATATGAAACCAATCCAGAAAATGGAGGCTATACAAATCCTCAGAATAGTACAATGAACCCCAAAACCCAGCGTAAACAACAATCAGTGTATGAGAATGTAAAATATGAAAATGTAAAATGTGAAAGGATGAATGAAAAGGGCTATAAATATCTATACATAATGCTATGGTATAAAATACATGTATAAAAACAGAAGGAAATATATTAAAACTTCATAAATAAATAAAAGAGAGAATATATACAAACCGGCTTTAAAAATTCTGTAAAAAATGTTAAAACTTAGTGCATGCTTTAATCTAGCTGATTTAAGCTTCAGCACTGGAGAAATGGAAATATGTTCATTTAACCCAGGATTTTTGTTTGTCTCCAAGGTAATTTGCCAGTAGATATTCAATGCTGGTTTCCCATGACGCACCCCCCCCCAACTCCTTAGGTATTTCTTCTAAAACAAAAAATGTGTATGAGGCCTGATGACAATTCTTGGAGTGCTTGTACAAGGCATTGTTTTCATCTTTTCTATTAATTGCATAAAGGTGTTTATATAGTCTCTTTTTGAGCTTCCGCTTAGTCTTGCCCATGTAAAATGCCTCACATCTTTTACATTGGGCTAAATATACGAGCCCCTTACTATCACAATTGGAAAATGTACCTGCCTGAATAAATCTATCACCACCAGCGAGCAGGTCCTTAATGCCCTCTGAAGGCAAAAAATAGAGTCTCCATGGGACCCGATAACATCCTTGGCTGTATCCTAAATGAACTCAGGCAGGAGCTTTCAGCTGCATTAGACACCCTATTCAACCAAAACATGAGCACCGGCTTCATTCCAGCTGAATAGAGGACGTCAGCCACTGACATCCCTCTACACAAAGGTGGAGCATCCACTGACCCAGGCAATTATAGGCTCATCAGCCTAACTAGCCTGATCTGCAAGGCCATGGAATGCATTATCATGGGCTTTATAAAAAGGACATTGGCAACCTCCAAATGCTTGACCCCACAAAGTTTAGTTTTGTCAAAGGGAGATCATGCCTGTTAAACTTGGTCGACTTCTTCAAAACAGTCACCAAAGCCATGGAAGAGGGGAAGACTATGCACACCACCTACCTTGACCTAGCCAAAGCCTTTGACACTATTACCCACTCGGGCATAATAGATAAACTCTTCCAGCTAGGCATCAATCTGTATGTTACAAGATGGGAAGCTAAATGGCTCACTGATAGAACCCACTCAGTCAAAGTAGGGGAAGCCACCTCCTGTAGTAGACCTGTAACGAGCTGTTTACCCCAAGAATCAGTCTTGGGGTCTCTACTGTTTGGGATATACTTTTCTGAGGTGCAAGCCAAAACCAGTGATCTGTGGCTGACCAAGTTTGCAGATGACTGCAATCTGGGTGCTGTCTTAAATTCCCCTAATGATATGAACATCCTCCAAGAGGGTCTTACCCAAAGTAATGACTGGTGCCAGAAGCATGGCCTCAAACTGAATGTCAAGAAATGCATCATTATCCCCTTTGGGGAAAATGGCATCCCCACTAATTATCACAATAATAACAATGTACTAAGCACACAATCAATTGTGAGGGACTTGGACACCCAGGTTGATAGCAATCCCACTTTTGACCACCATGTTGCCTCCGTTGTATGGAAGGCTTTCTACATGGCCCACCTCATAAATATGGGTATTTCATCCAGGAACAGAGAGGTCATAAAATCCCTGTACTCTTCCCTTATCAGATCCATTATCGAACAGAATACCCCCTTTGGCATTTACCTTGCCATGCACATGCAGCAATTGGAGAGACCACAAAGGTTCTTGACCAGGAAAATCCAGGGTCTCAAACACCTATCCTATACAGATAGGCTAAAAGCCCTGTCCCTCTACTCAGTCTCATACATACTGCTCAGAGGTGACCTGTATTTGTCATACAAGGCCATCTCAGACCCAAACTTGATGGAATTACTGCATATCTGTAAAATAAACTCCACTCGAGCAACCTGCACACAAGGCCTTAACCTGATCTGTGACATTAATAGAACTTGTTGGTGGGATAGATTTGTGTCCCAAAGATGCCCCAATTTGTGGAACAGACTCCCTCTCCATGTCAAGCAGAGTACCTTTCTAGTCCTCTTGAAGAGGAACGTGGACGTCTGGATGGGAAACAGAAAATACACCCCTGGGATCCCACCTGTGTCCCTGCTGGACAGGGGAAACAGGTGCTAACTTTGAGGGAACATGGGTGAAATTCTTGGCTGGGCTTATAAGGGCCTCCAGGCCAATAGCCTGGTATCATCCTATGAACCTATGAACCACAAAACCAAAAAACAAGTAAAACTGAAAAAGCACACTGGAGCCAAGACCAAAATTTACTAATGTTTCCTAGTACCTCTGCTGTTTGCCTTCCAGGAAACAATGACATCATCCAGGCAGCCTCTTGTATATACACAAACTCACACAATTATCCATTAATTCAATGAAATAATACAATTAAATGATTCAATTAAAAACCTATCATACCCCATTTGAAATATCAAGGCATTTGAAGTGTCAAACATTCCCATAACAAATGCTGCAAACATTTAAAGTGTCCACCCTGCAAACTCATATACAAACCCCCAAACAATTTATAGCCTACCCTTCATAAGTTAAGATTTAATTCTAAATGTAATCTATTAGGGTGAAGAGTTTTGAAGTTAATGATGAATTTTGTTTCCATTTTCAATACAATTTGCAAATAATCCACCCCTTGGGTAAAATGAGGCTTATCCAAAATACTAAGGAAAACCTGTTATCACAACCAGCATGTGCAGAATGAAAATGTTGGGCAACTGGGTTATTCAACCTAGAGAGAGGGGTTAAAGAAGGGAAAGGAAGAAATAAGTGTGGCAGAGCTTGAGAAGTAAGTTGGAGAAAATAATAGAAAGTTAGTACGTTATACAGAAGGTTATTCAACCTAGCATTTCTTATGTCCCCTAGGTGCTCCATTACCCGCTTCTTGACCATCCTTCTGGTCTGCCCAATATACCATTTTGTGGGTGTACAACCACAACCTATGATATATTCCACTCCACACGTACTACAATTAAAACGGTCACCAGCTTTACATTTTCTTCCATTAATTTTGTTACTATTTAAATTTTTTACCCTGGCACATATCTTGCACTTGCCACATGGATAAGACTCCATCTGACTGTTCTCCTAATGACATTTTTTTCAAATTTAATAACACCTTCAAACCTACTATAGGAAAGCATTACCCTCTTGGGGAAGTTTTCACCCAAACTCTCATCTTGTTTGACAATAGGCCAAAATCTTATAACCAACTCCCTTAAACTATTCAAAAAAGGGGAAAACCTGTTAACAAAAAATATTTTTCCATCTTCTACCTTTTCTCCATTTCCATTCATCCAAAATTCATGGCTACGCCCCCACCTCTTGCCGTGGACACCTCTCCCTTTGGGAATACTCCTCCCTTTCATCTCCACTTTTCTTAGCACCTCCACAGCGTAACCTCTGCTTGACAACCTGTTTGTAACTTTATTAAATCCTTCATCTAACTGCACGTTGTTAAATGTATTATTAAAAAGATATTTTATTAATCATAAGGCAGGTCATTCAAAAGATGGGGAGGGTGCATACTATCACCACAAAGAAAATTATTCACCGCAGTCTCTTTAAAATAGGGCCAAAAAGACACCTTATTGTCTGCCCCCCACATAATATTCAATATCAAGAAACTGCATCATTTCTTTGTGAGTCTTATATGTGAATTCCAATCCACATGTATTCTGATGTAACCCCTCAACAGACCCATCGAATTCAACCACATCACCCTTACATATAAAAATCAAATTATCAATGTAACTCCTATAGATGACCACATGCCGAGAATAAATCTATTCCTACTTGCTACATATGTAAATTTTTGCATTAGCAATAAAACAACATTGTGCACAGGTACCACATCTAAAAGTACCTTAGCTTAGTTCTATCTTTAACTTTCGTGCCATAATCATTCTTTAAAATATCCTTAATATTGTTGCCTTTAATAAAAACAAATTTTAAGGGGTTCCTAAAAATCACTTCCAAATGAGAAAAGTCTGCAAGGGCTTTCCAATTATTCAACACCACTTTTTTAATAGGCTCAGCATCCCTGTTAAAATTCAAACCAAATGCTCCATTATATCATTATCCTTTTATCTAAAATCCTCCCGCAGTCTGGTTACCCTGCTCAAATGTACTACAAGCATTTCCCAAAACAGGACTAAGTCTATCACTTCTAGCCTTCCTAACTTTGTCAATTACATCCTCTACCAATTGCTTAGGGTGTAATCTTTTTTGTTGTTGTTAGAGAATGCATTGCAAGGAAAAAGACCACGAGTCATGCCAAACACAATCCCTTTAGAAATGAAATAATAATTAGACTACCTGGACGACGGATGATTTGTAGAAGTGCATCACTTCAGCCTCACAGAATGAAGCAATTTGGGGGCCAGGGGGGATGGGGGGGGGGACTTTCCTTGCTTATAACTTTTCATCCAGATATAATTCACAGGGAAAAGAGATGGACAGAGTTCAGCTATTGAGAAGCACATAATTCTGCCGGCCTAATAAGACCAGTTATATGAGATGAAGGTTAGTAATACACGTGGTGAATGAAACAGTAGGAAAGGTTATTTGTTTTACCTTTCAGCTAAATAGGGACCTGAAAACACTGAAGGCATCAACCAACTTAACATTTTTATTTAGTTTGGAATCTGCTTTTGACAATCTAACTTCTCTTTTGTCTTCTTATCTGATTCATTTACCCAAGGGGTGAAAGTCCCACGCAACATTTGTTTTTTAAAGGGGCAAAAGGCAAGCATCTGAGAAGAGCTGTTGTCATCTATGAGTCTGATGAAGTCTTATTTCTTACAAGATTAAATGAATTAATTCCATAAATAAAATCGAGTTGTGTTTTTCGATATTCAGTTACTTGTGTTTTACCTCTATAAGTCCAAAACTTATGTACTTTGGCTGTGATTCATTGAAGACTTGCATGTCTGGTGATGGATGCATTCATACATGCAAGCATACATACATACATACTTCCACATGTGTTGTCTAGACTGTAGTGTCACATCCTGTCTTTTTTAAATAAAAGTCACAGGTGCCACGAAACTCTTTAATGGACCAGTCATGGTCCCCCAGTCAATGTGGGTGAGTGAATGTCAACCACTGGCATGACCCTCTTGCCACACCAATCCTCCACTGCTTAATCTGGTAATGAGATACAGAGAAGGTTTTACCCCCCCTCTACCACAAAGGCAGGCAGCATAATATGTCTAATGTCTATAAAAGTTTTTTTCTTGAAAATACTTCAGTGGATACTTCTGATACGCAGAAATAGTATCTATTATCACACTGATAAATTTAAAATTTCTGGAAGTAATGAGAACTTATTTTATTTATTACATTTGCTTGATAGCAGGAGTCAAGAAGTCTATCTAGTCTGCCATTTTAAGTGCATTAGCATTACACCTCCCCTCCATCTCTACCTTTCCCATACCTTTCCCATACCCCTTTTCCTCCTGTTCCTTGCATTCATAACTGCCTGTGTGGCTTCCCTCTCTAACACCCATTTCAGTTATCACGTCAATGGGTTCACAACTTCTCTGCGTAGTAGTTCATTTGGAAATGCCATGAGCAGTCAGAGCCTACAGCTTGTCATCTTTGTCCTCTCCCTTCTCCACTACTCTTCCAGTTCAGAATGACCCCTTCACATCTCCCTGACATGATCTTGTGTACTGATAACATAACCCCATCTCTTCTGGTATTAACTGAGAAGAGCTCTAGCTCCTCTATCTTCTGGTCATATTCCCTTTTCTCCTTCCCATGGATTTCTCTAGTAGTTTTCCTCTGAATTCCTTTCTGTAGTCTGATGTGCTTTTCCTTATATGGTCTCTAGAACTGTATGCAATGCTCAAGGTGTGGTCTGATCAAGGCTCTGTAAGGTGGAAGTTACCTCTTCGTATGCTGATTCTGACCTGAGGATACATCAGGTCATTCTGATTGTTGCTGCCATTGTCCTACCAGTCAGGCTTTTCCTGATGGTCCAGTCCAGGTGTGATCAACCATAGGGGATCATTCTCCTGCTAAGTTGCAATCTGTCCTGCTCCCTCCAGCTGTTCCTTCCAGTGTTGCTGTGGACTAAGAGCAGAATTCTGTATTTATTTACACTGACCCTTAACTGTTGCCTTTCTGCTCACTTGTTCAGGCTTTCCAAATCCTTTGTTAGACACTCTAACATTCTCCACCACAGCACCTATCTTCATGTCATCAGCACAGAAGTTGAACCTGTTCTATTTTTTCCTCAGATATGTCTGAGGCAAACACAATAAAGGATACTGAACCCTGGACAGACCCCTGTGGTACTCTGGTAGACTCTTCCTTAATTCCTGATATTATCCCTCTCACCCCAACCCTCAGTGAACTACCATTTGACCCCAGAGCTATCCACTTCCTCAGTTATCATCCCCTATCCAGCTCCACCAGTTTTTCTATCAGCCTGTTGTGTGGGACTGCCAAAAGCCTTGATGTTGTCCAGGCAGACTACATCTGCAAGTACTTTTCTGTCAAGTTTTCAAGTAGTCTGGTCAGATAGCTGGCTCTGAATGAATCCATGTTTCTTGCTGTCCAGGAGATTGCTTTCCTCTAGAAATGTTACCCCCCACCCCCCAGGAGTCTGTCCATGACTTAACCTGTCACTATTGTAAAGCTAACAGGCTTGTAATTCCATAAATTTTTCTGTCTGGCCTCCCACCTGTAGAAAGGTAGCACACCTGCTGTCTTTCTGTCCTCTGGCACTTCTGTACTAGTAAGTGATCTGCTAAACCCCCCTGCCATGGGGCAGGCCAACACACTGGCTAAATTCCTGAGGAGTCTGGGAGGCACTCCTTCTGGCCCTTCTGCCTTATCCCCCCTAAGAGAAGCTAGTTCTCTCTGAACCTCCTCATTCTTTATTCTGGCACCTTCCCAGTGTTCTCTCCTTCCTGTCTTACATCCCTCCCAGCATGGCATCCATGGCTCCCCTTCCTTTGTGAAGACTGAAGCAAATTAATCCTTCAGTGCCACTCCCCCCCTTCTTTCGACAATGTATCTAAAAAATCCATTGCTTTTCTTCTTGAACCCTTCTTCAAACTCTATTTCAACTTTATATATCAACCACAGTAACTAAAAATAAATATGAAATCACAACTTCACTAATGGCAACTCAATTTTTATTTAGACCAGTGCTTCAGCAAACACCTGCCTTTAAAATGACTCAAAACTATAATAAAAATAGCATCACTTATATACAAAACTATATCCCGTCACTCAGTTAACCACACAATTAAAATTGCTTAAATAATAAGCAGCTCCAACTAAATGTAATGCTAAGACCGTAAAGTATTATAGTGTTATATCTTAATACCGATTCAGCCTCCTTTATCAATAATCCGGTTTTGATTTGAATACGGTTATCAAATTTCCATTCTTCTCTACATTTTCCAAAGCACAAGGTTCAAGTACAGCAACGGGATTGTCATAATTATGGAAAACAGGATCGGCAACAGATTTGTCTTTTAAAATATTAAGAAATTATCTTAAAACATTCAAGAAATTCCACTGATTTACTAAAATGAAAATAATAACACAAAATGGAATAAAATACCCAGAAAACTGCGCTGATTTCAACGTACGATAAGTGCTTTCATCAAAAAGAGACTGGAATAATGAAGAACTAATTAATACAGAACTTTAAATAACCATCAAGAATCACCTTACTGGTTAACATCAAATACTAATTAACACGGAATTTAAATAACCATCATGAATCACCTTACTGGTTAACATCAAATACTAATTAACACAGAACTTTAAATACCCATCAAGAATCACCTTACTGGTTAACATCAAATACTAATTAACACAGAACTTTAAATAACCATCAAGAATCACCTTACTGGTTAACATCAAATACTAATTAACACGGAACTTTAAATAACCATCATGAATCACCTTACTGGTTTACATCAAATACTAATTAACACAGAACTTTAAATAACCATCAAGAATCACCTTACTGGTTTACATCAAATACTAATTAACACAGAACTTTAAATAACCATCAAGAATCACCTTACTGGTTTACATCAAATACTAATTAACACAGAACTTTAAATAACCATCAAGAATCACCTTACTGGTTTACATCAAATACTAATTAACACAGAACTTTAAATAACCATCATGAATCACCTTACTGGTTAACATCAAATACTAATTAACACAGAACTTTAAATAACCATCATGAATCACCTTACTGGTTAACATCAAATACTAATTAACACGGAACTTTAAATAACCATCATGAATCACCTTACTGGTTAACATCAAATACTAATTAACACAGAACTTTAAATAACCATCAAGAATCACCTTACTGGTTAACATCAAATACTAATTAACACAGAACTTTAAATAACCATCAAGAATCACCTTACTGGTTTACATCAAATACTAATTAACACAGAACTTTAAATACCCATCAAGAATCACCTTACTGGTTAACATCAAATACTAATTAACACAGAACTTTAAATACCCATCAAGAATCACCTTACTGGTTAACAACAAATACTAATTAACACGGAACTTTAAATAACCATCAAGAATCACCTTACTGGTTAACATCAAATACTAATTAACACAGAACTTTAAATAACCATCAAGAATCACCTTACTGGTTAACATCAAATACTAATTAACACGGAACTTTAAATAACCATCAAGAATCACCTTACTGGTTAACATCAAATACTAATTAACACGGAACTTTAAATAACTACCAAGAATCACCTTACTGGTTTATATCAAATACTAATTAACATGGAACTTTAAATAACCATCAAGAATCACCTTACTGGTTAACATCAAATACTAATTAACACAGAACTTTAAATAACCATCAAGAATCACCTTACTGGTTAACATCAAATACTAATTAACACAGAACTTTAAATAACCATCAAGAATCACCTTACTGGTTTACATCAAATACTAATTAACACAGAACTTTAAATAACCATCAAGAATCACCTTACTGGTTATCATCAAATACTAATTAACACGGAACTTTAAATAACCATCAAGAATCACCTTACTGGTTAACATCAAATACTAATTAACACAGAACTTTAAATAACCATCAAGAATCACCTTACTGGTTAACATCAAATACTAATTAACACAGAACTTTAAATAACTACCAAGAATCACCTTACTGGTTAACATCAAATACTAATTAACACGGAACTTTAAATAACCATCAAGAATCACCTTACTGGTTAACATCAAATACTAATTAACACAGAACTTTAAATAACCATCAAGAATCACCTTACTGGTTAACATCAAATACTAATTAACACAGAACTTTAAATAACCATCAAGAATCACCTTACTGGTTTACATCAAATACTAATTAACACAGAACTTTAAATAACCATCAAGAATCACCTTACTGGTTAACATCAAATACTAACTAACACGGAACTTTAAATAACCATCAAGAATCACCTTACTGGTTTACATCAAATACTAATTAACACTGAACTTTAAATAACCATCAAGAATCACATTACTGGTTTACATCAAATACTAATTAACAAAGAACTTTAAATAACCATCAAGAATCACCTTACTGGTTTACATCAAATACTAATTAACACGGAACTTTAAATAACCATCAAGAATCACCTTACTGGTTAACATTAAATACTAATTAACACAGAACTTTAAATAACCATCAAGAATCACCTTACTGGTTTACATCAAATACTAATTAACACAGAACTTTAAATAACCATCAAGAATCACCTTACTGGTTAACATTAAATACTAATTAACACAGAACTTTAAATAACCATCAAGAATCACCTTACTGGTTAACATCAAATACTAATTAACACAGAACTTTAAATAACCATCAAGAATCACCTTACTGGTTAACATCAAATACTAATTAACACGGAACTTTAAATAACCATCAAGAATCACCTTACTGGTTAACATCAAATACTAATTAACACGGAACTTTAAATAACCATCAAGAATCACCTTACTGGTTAACATCAAATACTAATTAACACGGAACTTTAAATAACCATCAAGAATCACCTTACTGGTTAACATCAAATACTAATTAACACAGAACTTTAAATAACCATCAAGAATCACCTTACTGGTTTACATCAAATACTAATTAACACAGAACTTTAAATAACCATCAAGAATCACCTTACTGGTTAACATCAAATACTAATTAACACAGAACTTTAAATAACTACCAAGAATCACCTTACTGGTTAACATCAAATACTAATTAACACAGAACTTTAAATAACCATCAAGAATCACCTTACTGGTTAACATCAAATACTAATTAACACAGAACTTTAAATAACCATCAAGAATCACCTTACTGGTTTACATCAAATACTAATTAACACAGAACTTTAAATAACCATCAAGAATCACCTTACTGGTTAACATCAAATACTAATTAACACAGAACTTTAAATAACCATCAAGAATCACCTTACTGGTTTACATCAAATACTAATTAACACAGAACTTTAAATAACCATCAAGAATCACCTTACTGGTTAACATCAAATACTAATTAACACAGAACTTTAAATAACCATCAAGAATCACCTTACTGGTTTACATCAAATACTAATTAACACAGAACTTTAAATAACCATCATGAATCACCTTACTGGTTTACATCAAATACTAATTAACACAGAACTTTAAATAACCATCAAGAATCACCTTACTGGTTAACATCAAATACTAATTAACACAGAACTTTAAATAACCATCAAGAATCACCTTACTGGTTTACATCAAATACTAATTAACACAGAACTTTAAATAACCATCATGAATCACCTTACTGGTTTACATCAAATACTAATTAACACAGAATTTTAAATAACCATCAAGAATCACCTTACTGGTTTACATCAAATACTAATTAACACAGAACTTTAAATAACCATCAAGAATCACCTTACTGGTTAACATCAAATACTAATTAACACAGAACTTTAAATAACCATCAAGAATCACCTTACTGGTTAACATCAAATACTAATTAACACGGAACTTTAAATAACCATCAAGAATCACCTTACTGGTTAACATCAAATACTAATTAACACGGAACTTTAAATAACCATCATGAATCACCTTACTGGTTAACATCAAATACTAATTAACACAGAACTTTAAATAACCATCAAGAATCACCTTACTGGTTAACATCAAATACTAATTAACACAGAACTTTAAATAACCATCAAGAATCACCTTACTGGTTTACATCAAATACTAATTAACACGGAACTTTAAATAACCATCAAGAATCACCTTACTGGTTTACATCAAATACTAATTAACACGGAACTTTAAATAACCATCAAGAATCACCTTACTGGTTTACATCAAATACTAATTAACACGGAACTTTAAATAACTACCAAGAATCACCTTACTGGTTAACATCAAATACTAATTAACACAGAACTTTAAATAACTACCAAGAATCACCTTACTGGTTAACATCAAATACTAATTAACACAGAACTTTAAATAACCATCATGAATCACCTTACTGGTTAACATCAAATACTAATTAACACAGAACTTTAAATAACCATCATGAATCACCTTACTGGTTAACATCAAATACTAATTAACACGGAACTTTAAATAACCATCATGAATCACCTTACTGGTTAACATCAAATACTAATTAACACAGAACTTTAAATACCCATCAAGAATCACCTTACTGGTTTACATCAAATACTAATTAACACAGAACTTTAAATAACCATCATGAATCACCTTACTGGTTAACATCAAATACTAATTAACACAGAACTTTAAATAACTACCATGAATCACCTTACTGGTTAACATCAAATACTAATTAACACAGAACTTTAAATAACCATCAAGAATCACCTTACTGGTTTACATCAAATACTAATTAACACAGAACTTTAAATAACCATCAAGAATCACCTTACTGGTTAACATCAAATACTAATTAACACGGAACTTTAAATAACCATCAAGAATCACCTTACTGGTTAACATCAAATACTAATTAACACAGAACTTTAAATAACCATCAAGAATCACCTTACTGGTTAACATCAAATACTAATTAACACAGAACTTTAAATAACCATCAAGAATCACCTTACTGGTTAACATCAAATACTAATTAACACGGAACTTTAAATAACCATCAAGAATCACCTTACTGGTTAACATCAAATACTAATTAACACAGAACTTTAAATAACCATCAAGAATCACCTTACTGGTTTACATCAAATACTAATTAACACAGAACTTTAAATAACCATCAAGAATCACCTTACTGGTTTACATCAAATACTAATTAACACATAACTTTAAATAACGAACATGAATCACCTTACTGGTTAACATCAAATACTAATTAACACAGAACTTTAAATAACCATCATGAATCACCTTACTGGTTAACATCAAATACTAATTAACACAGAACTTTAAATAACCATCATGAATCACCTTACTGGTTTACATCAAATACTAATTAACACAGAACTTTAAATAACCATCATGAATCACCTTACTGGTTTACATCAAATACTAATTAACACAGAACTTTAAATAACCATCAAGAATCACCTTACTGGTTAACATCAAATACTAATTAACACAGAACTTTAAATAACCATCAAGAATCACCTTACTGGTTAACATCAAATACTAATTAACACAGAACTTTAAATAACCATCAAGAATCACCTTACTGGTTAACATCAAATACTAATTAACACGGAACTTTAAATAACCATCAAGAATCACCTTACTGGTTAACATCAAATACTAATTAACACGGAACTTTAAATAACTACCAAGAATCACCTTACTGGTTTACATCAAATACTAATTAACACGGAACTTTAAATAACCATCAAGAATCACCTTACTGGTTTACATCAAATACTAATTAACACAGAACTTTAAATAACCATCATGAATCACCTTACTGGTTTACATCAAATACTAATTAACACAGAACTTTAAATAACCATCATGAATCACCTTACTGGTTAACATCAAATACTAATTAACACAGAACTTTAAATAACCATCATGAATCACCTTACTGGTTTACATCAAATACTAATTAACACAGAACTTTAAATAACCATCAAGAATCACCTTAGTGGTTTACATCAAATACTAATTAACACGGAACTTTAAATAACCATCAAGAATCACCTTACTGGTTTACATCACATACTAATTAACACAGAACTTTAAATAACTACCAAGAATCACATTATTAGTCAACGTCAAATCACATGAAGAAAAAATCATAATAAAATACAAAATATACATAAAATTCTATAAAAATATAAGTCAGCTATGTATTTTTATTTCCATTCATACACATACATATATAAACATCTTTACAGAAATATAAAAACTAAAACAAATAATTTAACTATTGCTCATTACAGAATGTTTCTGCAAAACACACGTCTGTGTGTGTGTGTGTGTGTGTGTGTGTGTGTGTGTGTGTGTGTGTGTGTGTATGTGTGTAGTTTACAGACAGTTGGCTGAAAGTTAATTTTATCAAACAAAAAAGACTCAGATAATCACCCATACCAGCTTTTTAAATGTGTGCAAGATTATTCTGATGAAGTTCGACTGGTTAACACTATTTTAACAAACAGGAAATTCACAAGTGGATTTATACAAAAGTGCGTTTTATCGAAAACGCACTTTCACGTAAATAAGTAAGGAAAAGAAAAAATAAAGTAGGTAAATAAAAAAAAACATGCGGTTTGCATGTTAACTTAGTTGTACATCAATGTTTGCTGTTGATGTGCAACTAAGCAGACTGTTGTTGAGATCATAGTACAGTAGGGAAGAGGGAACATTCCCTTTTCCCCACTGTAGTGCGATTTTGGAGTGAGAATATTAAAGTAGGGGGAGTGTGGGGGGCACAGGCTTGCCCCCCTGCATAAAAGTGTTTTAAGTGTTTTTTATTTTCATGGATTTACATGAAAGTGCATTTTCGTTGAAATGCACTTTCGTGTAAATGCATTCACACATTCACAGATTTACGTTTCTCTGAAACGTAGATTCGTTCAAAGACAGTAGCTCCATATATATATATATATATATATATATATATATATATATATATATATATATACATATACACACACACACACACACACACACACACACACACACACACACACATATATGGGTCTACTTCTGTTTGTTGAAAACACAGTTTGTCGACAAACACAAGGTTGAGTCCACTTCTACAAAAGTGCACTTCAAAGAAAGTGCACTTTCGCGAAAGCCAATTCACTGAATCGTCAAAATAAACAAAATAAAGATATTAAACACAGTTTTGCAGGCGGCAAGCCCCCTTGAACCCTCCATGTGGGGAGGGGCAATCCACCCTCATCCCCGCTACTTAAATATACTAACTTTTAAACAGCATTTATTCTGTTGCATTTATTACTGCTTGTTAGTAGCCTGATTAAATTGTAACTATTATTCTAAGCCTTTGGTTGAAGCACTTTGGCTTCAGACCAGTTGTTTTATATTAAGAAGGTTTGTGGTCTGCACTGTTGTGGCAGGACAGATAGCTTAAATCCTTCTAAGTTGGGAGTTGTTGATTGCAGGCTTAATGTCAGTTATTCTAAAAGTGTATTAGTTCTGGTTTAATCACTTGGGCTTCAGGCCAGTTATTTCACATTACGAAGGTGTGGTCTGCACTCTTGTGGGAGGAGAGGGTAGATTCTGCCCTTCTGACCTGGAAGTTTCCGGTTAAAGACTTATTTTATTGTGCATGCTTATTTGAACTGTTTATTTCTGAAATTGGTATGCCTTGTTTGCTGTAGCTAGACTAAATTCAGACCTGCTGAATCTAGCTTTGTTTGTATAACTTGAGCACTAATCCAGACCTAGGGTTGCCACCTTTTCAAATGGCCAAAGTGGGACATTTTTGGTACAAACATCATATTTTACAGGCTGACACATACCCACGGTCAGTACAAAGGATAGAACTTAACTTTTTTGCCTAAATAAAAGCTTACTCTTGTAGCATTTTAGTTGCTTACTCTGTTTCTTATAACATTTAGGTATTTTACATACAGAATAACTGTTTTATGCAACTATTACATAACAAAATAGGAAATAATTTTGTCCTAAGATCTCAAGACATTTGTCATTTTTACAGTTTTTTGTCAGGACACAACTGCCCAAAGACGGACTGTCCCTTGCAAAGTGGGACAGGTGGTAACCCTATCCAGACCATCTTTTTTTTGTAGAATGTTCCCATGCACCCTAGTGGCAGGAGCATGCAGTTAAAACTTGTCTGATCGAAGACTGCTGGAACGGGTCTCAGTTTTTAGCTTTTTATTGGTTAATTTGTTTAAATCAGTTTGCTCATTTGCTACTGTTATATTAAAAAATACACTTTATGCATCGCTGCTTAGCTAGGGATAAACTATTCACAGCTCCATAAAGTCTACTCTACAAATTTTCTCTTAGAACTAGCCAGTGTTTTAGTTTTAGCACTCAAATCTGTTTCTTTGAGCTCAGCACTTGTTCAGAACTTGTTGTAAGCCATAAATAAGTTAAACATTACTTCAGCACTCAACTTTCCTCACTTGTCTAGAGGAAAACAGTTTTTAGTACGACTTTGTAAAATAAAGGAAACCTTGGCTCAACACAACGCTTCACCTCACTCGGGCACCAAAGCCAGGATAATCGCTGATAGCACTACTGTTTTTATAATTATACTTAAACAAATACTGGAAACTTTTCACGAAAACGTTTTATTCCACTTTGAAGTGTGCAAATAATCATACACTTTTCGTCAGGGCTCCTGCCCCAACTTCTTCAGAAACAACAACCCTTAACAAAATATACCTTTATATAGTCCATCTGAACATCATTAAATTAATTAATTAATAAATTGAATCTAATTTAATTCACTTAACTTCAACATAAATTCTAAAAATCTATATATAATAAACATGAATATAAATATAATATAATCAACTTTTATATTAGTTCATCAAGATAAAACACAAAATTAAAAGCATATTTAAGCCATGTTATGTTGTCTTATATTACTTTAAGACACTATAAACTTTAAAGCAACTATAAAACTTTAAAGCAAATACGTGGACCTTTCCTACCAACATGTTTCACTCACTGAATAACAAATGAATATAAATCTATGTGTGCTTAGACCATTCTAGCCTAAAATTAAATCTCTTGTATTTAATAAATGCTTAAATGAATACTGAAGCATAATGAAATGTTGAAATATATGGAAATAAAATAATATAAAATGAAATCTAAAATCTACGTGTGTACATACACACCTTCTACCAACCAAATAATTTTAACCTAATTCAAAGGTACTTCTACAGCTACTTTTATTTAATATTTAATATTGATTTTACTGTCTTTTGGTTATTATACTATATTTCTATACTCATACATTAGATAATAAATATATGTATATACATTAAGACCAATGTGATAGTACCTAATAAATATCATATATAAGATCAATATATGTTAAAATCAATAAATATTAATAAATATTTATAAATATTAATAAATATTAATAAATATTAGTAGAATTTAATAAATAACCATGAGTAATAATAATACCAAAAACATCAATACTAACACTTAATATTAAATATTTAGTGTATAATGAATTAAATTATTTTAGCTTTAATATCCAATTTACAGTTACTTTAATGGTTTTAGTATTTAGTATACACCTATGTGTGGTTTAAAATAAATATAAAATATATAATATATAAAATATAGGGTTTCACCTTTCTAAATTTTTTAATCTAAGTACACATTTGATGGAACACATCTCATTTAGACCTGGAAATCTGACAGCATTGGTTCTAAGTTGCCAAAGCAGTTCTATTTTTTCTAAAAATAAACTTTCATTTCCTCCTCTACCATCTGAGTTAACTTGGTCTATAACTCTAAATTTAAAGCTGTGGGTCGGATACATGTCGATATGTCTGGCCAAGGCGTTATCCATTTTCTTAACATTAATGTTGTAAATATGTTCTTTAATCCTGTCGACTAATTTCCTATCAGTCTTTCCTATGTAGAACGCCTGGCATAACTGGCATTTCGCTAAATAAACAGCTTGTTTACTGTTGCAATTATATTTAATCTTGATCTGTATTCTCTTGCATTTATTACAAATTTACTTCCTTCTTCTATGTACTTGAAACAGTTACACATAGAACATCTCGACATGCCTCTTTTAGTTGTTGGCAACACATTTTTCCTTTGTAGGATTTCTTTTAAATTCATCCCACGTTTGAACACCATCTTGGGTTTACTTGGCAACAATTCACTAAAATATTTGTCATTTGTCAAGTATTCCCAATTCTTTACAACTATGTTCAATATTAATTTTGAATCCAAGTTGTACGTGCAAATAAAGTTACACCCAAATGAGTCATCCACTTTTTCTTTTTCTTTTATAGCGGTATCTACAGTCATCACATTATTTTCTTGCCTTAATGCTGTTCCTAACTTCAAAATAGGGACATATGAACCTTCCATTCTTTTAAATTTCACTTCCATGAATATCTCTTTTAAAAAATCAAGAGGATAGCCCCTTAGTGTGAAAAATTTAAGAATTAATTCACATTCATCATTAAATTCTTCTTCTAATGATGTCATGCGGGCTGCTCTTACTAGTTGACCTTTTACTACTGATTTTTTCTGATGTTTCGGGTGACAACTAGTAAAATGAAGGTACATATTTGAATGTGTTTCTTTCCTATATATTTTAGATAAATAAGATTTACTTTCATAATCTTTTCTCAAGGAAACATCCAAGTACTCTATTTTGTTAATATCATACTGAAACGTGAAACTTAAAAAACTAGTGGTGTTGTTAAACCCTTTCATACAATCTTCCATCTCTTGTTCTGTCCCTTGGAATAATATAAAAATGTCATCCAGGAAACGCGTGTAATATAAATTTTTTCCTTTAATTTGAATTAGGTTAAAATGATTTGGTTGGTAGAAGGTGTGTATGTACACACATAGATTTTAGATTTCATTTTATATTATTTTATTAACACATATTTCAACATTTCATTATGCTTCAGTATTCATTTAAGCATTTATTAAATACAAGAGATTTAATTTTAGGCTAGAATGGTCTAAGCACACATAGATTTATATTCATTTGTTATTCAGTGAGTGAAACATGTTGGTAGGAAAGGTCCACGTATTTGCTTTAAAGTTTTATAGTTGCTTTAAAGTTTATAGTGTCTTAAAGTAATATAAGACAACATAACATGGCTTAAATATGCTTTTAATTTTGTGTTTTATCTTGATGAACTAATATAAAAGTTGATTATATTATATTTATATTCATATTTATTATATATAGTTTTTAGTACTTAATTAAAAAGCACCAATCCAGGCTGTCTCAGGGTCAGCTCCTGTTATTTTCTCCTGTCTACCTAATGAATCTGGGCATCTTTGGGCAATGCAGCAATTGTCTCATGTACACAGGCAATCCTCTCCTCCTACCAACAAATGCTACAACCTGTGAGAGATGCACTTATTTAGCCAAACTGGAAGCAAAGCTCTCATCACCCAAGACTGGACTAGACAGTCAAGAGGAAAAGGTAAACACTTGCACCATACCATACTTATCACATAGTCCCTCAAAATCTACACCACCAACACACACATAGCAAGACAAAACACACACCTACATTCACTGAGGCTCTCAATAAAAATCTGCTCAAACAACAGAGACATCCAAAGCAGAAACACAAGCAACCTCCACCCCCCAACACAACCAAAATGATACCTAGCCCACAAACTCAGTGTGCCACCCAACCACAGCTCATAAGGCATAACAACATACCCAACACTTTAATTATAGGTGACTCTAATGTCAGGCACACTGATGTTCCACTCAACAGACTAAACAAGGAGAAAGTTACTGTCAGCTGCCTGTCAGGTGCCAGGATCCACCACATAATGCACGCACTCAGGTCACTCCACAACAAGTACAAATATGACTCTATCATTGTCTATGTTGATGTGAATAACCTGAGACATACCTCCCTGGACTACATGAAAAGAGACATGGAAGAGATCTCCAATCTTGTAGCCCAGGTAGGTATGACCCTAGCCCTGAGTAGCATCTGGCCATCACCCAGAATGATATCACAGTACAAGGACAAAATGATTGACTTCAACAATTGGCTAAGCTTCTATTGTCATTCTAAGGGGATCCAGTATCTGTCTGCCTGGGATGACATGACTGACAGACCATGATGCTTTGCCTGTCACCCTTGGGATTCTGGATATGGGCTAAGGCTCTTGCCACCCCTATAGTACATTTTTTAGACAAGGTTCAAATGACAAATTCACCACCATAACAGGTACAAGCAAGCAAAATCTGAGGGTAGTGCTACTCAGTGCTAGAAGTCTAAACCTCAAAATGCATTCAGTCGAAGCACTCCTTAAAATGGAGAACATTGACATCTGTGCAGTGACAGACACCTGGTTCAAGGCTCCAGAGAGCACCCCTGCATTACCAGGCTATAATTCATATCACGCCTTTTGGCCACCTAACCTGGACCAAAACACTAAAGGTGGAGACGTGTCCATATTCATTAAGGATATCCACACCTCCAGGCTAGTTGCTCAATATAATGCATCCGAGATTATCCAAGTACAACTAACGCTGGGCAAGACTGCAATCCAAATTGTAACTTCCTACAGATCCTCCCACCATCCTCCCACCATGCCCCAGGATTCCCACTCCTGATTTCTTGATACACTGGAAAATATTAGGGTACAACCCAACATCCTAATAATGGGCAATTTCAACTACCCCACCATTAAGTGGGAAAACTCATGTACCAACTCTTTTGCTCAACGTTTTCAGGAATTCATAAATTCCAATGCCTTGGATCAACTTATCCACACCCCCACCAGGGGCAGCAATATCCTAGACCTGGTCATTGTGTGACCGGTGTTCTACACCAGAGGTCAGTTTCTCATTGGTCAGATCTGACAACAAGCTAATCACCCTAGACATCCACATCCCATCCCCACCCCACCCCCATTAGGGAAACCACGCAAAAAAATTCTCCAGAGACAACTTCACACTACTTAAGACAGAAGTGGCAAACTTCACAACATCCATGCAGAAAGACAACAGAGGTACAACTGCTGAATCCTACACAAATGCACTTTATAAGCACTTACATGAGTGCATGGATCATGCTATCCCTAACAGAATCAAGATGTTATCCTCCAAAAAAATGAATGGTCCCCTGAAATAAACAAACTCTACAACAGAAGAAAGAAACTGTTGCAAAAAAAGAGTAAAATCCCATGATTGGAGGAACTCCCTGGTCAGCCTCAGTAAGAAGCTGAGATCCCTCATAAAATCCTCCAAAGCTAGTTATGAAAACACAAACTGCCACTGATTCTAAAGATAACCAAAAAGCATTCTATAGTTATGTCAAGAATCTCAATGGCAACACTCAGATTTACTCTGAGTTACACCACAATGGCACTAAATATACAGAACGAACTGATACTGCCAACATCCTGGCAGATAGGTTCAGTGCTAACTTTAACCCCCTCTCACCCCCTAAAGGGCCCATCTCTATACATGAAGAATGCAAAGTTCCTGTTATCATGGCTGCACAGGTAAAAACCACACTCCAAAGCCAAGAACACAGTATCCATGGGAACCTGACAACATCTCAGGCTGCATTCTACACAAACTACAGAATGAACTGGCACCCCACCTAAGGACCATGTTCAATCATAGCCTCACCTCAGGCTTTGTGCCCTCTGAATGGCACACAGCATTGATTATCCCACTCCACAAATGGGGAGCCACCACGGACCCCAGGAACTACTGCCCCATTAGCCTAATGAGCCTGGTCTGCAAGGCAATGGAACGTATCATCATGAAACTTATAAAACTCTGGACCCCACCCAGTTCAGGTTTGTAAAAGGCAGATCATGTTTCCTAAACCTGATAGACTTCTTTGAAGCAGTCAACAAAGCCATAAACGAGAGTAAAGTGGTTCACGCAGCCTATCTAGATCTTGCCAAGGCTTTTGATACCATCCCCCACTGTGGAATTATAAATAAACTCACTAAACTAGGTATAAATCCCTATGTCACAAGATGGGTTGCCAACTGGCTCACTGACAGAATCCACCCTGTGAAAGTACCAGACTCCAAATCCGACTTCAGACCAGTGAAAAGTGGAGTACCACAGGTAGAGTCCTGGGTCCTCTCCTGTTTGGTATCTACTTTTGTGAAGTACAGGCTAACACAGAAGGTCTTTGGCTAATGAATTTCGCAGATGACTCCAAACTAGGAGCCATAATCGAAACTCCTAATGATGTGGACTTCCTACAAAAGGGCCTCACTGAGACAAATGCCTAAGTCAAAGCCATGGCCTCAAGCTCAATTCCAAAAAGTGCATTGTCATCCCCTTTGGTAAAACTCTGTACCCATGAGCTACCACATAGGTGGTAGTCTACTTAACACTGAACGTGTGATAAGAGACTTTGAGACACAGGTAGACAGTAGTCTCTCCTTTGATAATCACATCGCCACAGTAGTCAGGAAATCCTTCTATGTGGCACACCTCATCACAAAAGGTTTCTTATCCAGGAAAAAAGAGGTAATTTTTTTTCCCCTCTGCTCATCACTCATTAGACCCATTATAGAGTACAACACCCCTTTTGGTATGTACCTCACAAGCCATCTACAGCAAATGGAAAGGTCACATAAATACCTCACAAAGAAGATTACTGGCTTCAAACAGATGCCCTATGCAGACCATCTCAAAAAACTCCAGCTTTACTCCGTTGCATATCACCTACTCAGAGGTGATCTCTGCCTAACATACAAAGCTATGTCAAACCCAGAGCTGTTGGACATGCTCTACTTAAAGAAATCCCAATCCCTCCGAGCAGCACACTCTAGGGACATAAACCTTGTCACTACCATAAACAGCACATGCTGGAGAGATCGATTCCTGTCCCAGACTTCCAATATTCTGGAGCAAAACAAATTCACCCCGGGGATCACCTCTGTAGCTCTGCTTGACAGGGGCACAGGAAAATAATTTTCTTGGGTGGTGAAAGCTAGGGAACCTTTTTGGCTAGGCTTATATAGGCCCTAGGGCCAATACCCTAGTACCTACCTGTGAACCTATGAACCTATAACTCTTAGATTGCACTATGGTGGGGAAAAGGATACTTCCTTTTAAAATGTGTTTAAAAATCTTTATTTTCTTATTTTGCCAATTTGGTGAATTGGCTTTCGTGAAAGTGCACTTTCGTTGAAGTGCACTTTCATGGAATTGGGGTCATACTTTTCTTTTTAGAGATTATGTAATTTTGCCATATATATATATATATATATATATATATATATATATATATATATATATATATACAAAACACTGAACAAACCACTACTAAAATCATTTCTAAAAAGTAATCGCAAATGTAAACGAATAGGTTACTGTTGCAATTAGTAAAAGTAAAGCAAAAAACAACACCCCAAAAATTAAATATACTAACTCCAGGGACACACAAACTCAAAAAAGGGCAAAACCTTTGTATTCTGTAACAGTCGACATAATGAACTTCGACTATTACATAATTCAACAAACTGTACCAATGACAAACCAGTTAGGGAAATGTAACATTAGTGAGCTTACATTCATTAGCCTACAGTTCTGTACTACAGCACGCATGTGAAGACAATCTTTTATGTGACTGCTGACCCTCCCACAGTCCTCTCAGACATTCATACAGGATACTGTGCAGTGAGTAGTCCTTCACCCTCCAATGCACAGCACCTTTAGTTCTACTTTAGCTTCATTTGCACCCACAGCAGTGCATGGCAGAAATAAATTTTCTTAGCTATCTAATGTGCCTTTGCGGTGCCTAAAAGCAATAACTTATCTTCATAATAAAGCAGGATGAATAATATTTTAGTGTTTAATGTTAAAAAGAAAGTTTGTTAGGAATGAAATTAAAATTTGAAGGGTTTACCTGTGGCATTCGATTAAGTCCTAGTATCCTGGCAATTACTTCTGTGTTACCTGAATGTGCATCTCCTATAAAAGCAACACGTGGTTCCGATGTGCCACACGTGTAGTTGGGAACTGGTTTACTTGATCCAGACAAGATCAAAAATACTGTGTTAATAGCCTGGGATGGAATGTAACATGAACTATAAATTTCATAACCCAAAGTGATGTTAGGCAAAAAGAATGGACTTCTGTTGATATATTCGATTAAAAATGTCATTGCTTGAGCAATCTGAAAAGCATATATATGAAAGCTGAAAAATAAACAGTCACAGAATGATTTAGTGCATCATTAGAAAGTTGTCGTGAGCAATACACACTCTGGAAAGGTGCTTCAGCAATGATCTTACAGCACTAAATCTGGAAAGATGCTTTGAAACAGGAAAGCTAGGTAACTACTTATGATTCACACAATGGATCTATGAATGATGCAGCCTAAAATGCAAAAACAGAAAGCAGTTCATAGGTGTTTACTAGACTAACATCCACAAAGGCCTTTTTAAGCCTAGCCATGCATCCCAAAACTCTAATAAATTCTGGTACCCCTGATAAGTGTAAGCAGGGGCTTGGGAGATGAAACATTTACAAGCTGCCTGTGTCCATGAGAGATATATTTGCCAAACCAGGGATGAATTTCCTACTCACCATCCAATTGTCCAAGTTCCACTGGAATTGGGTTAGGGAGGAACTCCGCTTCACATGGATGGTTAGCCTATTCCAGAGACAGGGTAGTCTCTGGGATACATACCTGTTTCTCCAGTAGGTCCTATTTATATCACAGGTAAGGTTTAAGGCTTTATAATGGGTAATTCGGATGTTGTTTGTTTTGCAGATATGCAGGAGGCCCATTAGACTGGGGACTGACATTGCCTTGTCTGCCAGACATAGATCTCCCCTCTCCTCCCCTGTAGGAGAATGAAAACAGGGATAGGGCCTTGAGGCAGTCTGCAAAGGACTTGTTATTTATACCCTGTATTCTTTTGGTGAGGAAACTCTGTGGATATTCCAACTGTTGGATATGCTTGGTTAGATACATACCAAAGGGAGTGTTGTACTCAATGATAGGTCTGATGAATGCCGGATATAGTCAGATAATGACTTCCTTGGACTTAGATGCGAAACCTTTGTTTATAAGTTACATGACAGAATGATTTCCTCACTTTTGCAGACATGTTGTCAAAGGCTAGATTACTACGTGTGTCCCCAACTCCATGACTACTGGGTCATTTCTAGGGGTGTGCTGTCATTATGATAGTGGATGACTTCCCAAAGGATAACAGCATGGTGTTACAGGTAGAAGCTAATATTAGAAATGCCTTGTAAACAAATCGACTGCTCTGGACATGAAGTATCTCCTCATTTCAGTTTAACCCTTTTGCACCAAATATTTATGGTTTACAGCTAATGTAGTGTCAGAATGAATAGTATGTTGCCTTAGGAAACACTTAACATATCTGTCTAATATACACTAGTTCCACATTTTTAATATCAGTTACTGTATGTTTAGCTAGTTTAAGCATTTGAAAATCAAATATTGAAATGCTTACTAATAAATATAATGCATAATAATAACAGACTATTATAAACTTGTCACTAATTAGAAATGGATTTCAGAAAATGTATCTTAATATGTAAATTCTTGAAACTGATTTGTGAATACATAGCAAATTGTTGCTACAAATGGAGACCCAGTCATAATGTTTTGTTGCACAAGGACTCTTTTATGTTGTAAGCAAGTGCAAAAAAAAAACATGGCTTCAACATTAGTGGTTATGTTTTGAACTTATGACCACTGTTTGAGCTGTTATAGTATTTTCATATTAGCAAATACAACTAACAGCATTTGGAAGTACCACCCCCACTATAACTAGCTGTGCAGGTAAAATTATTATTCACTCACCTTCTGAGTATAATAAATGCATATCATGTACTTCTATAACATTCAAAATTGTCAAAAATTATTAGATGGTTACGAATGCAATACAGAAGAGAAGACAGAAATATCTGGCATCATGGACTGTAAACTGCAGATGACTTTCATTACATGATGAAAAAAAGCAAAACGCTGAAACAACAACAACAAATTAACAGGTCTGAAGGCTACTGAATTATCAAGAGTGTTACTCAACCAAATGGAGGATGAACAGAACAAAACAATCATCTGCTACAAAATCTGAGGTACTTGTGAGTGTAATGATGATACAAAAATATTGACACTCACAATTTTGTCCAAAATTCAGAAGGTGAGTAACTAAAAAGAAGTTATGTCTTACCATAATGTTCCATCTGTGTTGTTAATCTTCACTAATCCTAGACTGTGGGTTTGGTTCCGAGCCTCAGAACCAACTCGGCTGTTTACTTCAGCTTGCCAATTCCAAACTCTTAAACTAGGCTCTACCCATAATGCTTCTCTCTAAATTACCTCAGATTGAGTTTGCCTAAATTAGTGGTAGACAAATAGTAAATAAAAAGAAGAGACCAGATATGTGTAGCTATTATGAAGCCAGTCCTGGAAGAATTCAGTCCAGTAAGAGTCTGAGGCTAGGGGAAGGGAGGAGGGGATGTCAACGATTAGTGAATCTTGACAACACAGATGGAATGTTTTGTTAAGACATAACTTATTTATCTGATGTTGTCAATCTTCACATAAGCCTTGATTGTGGGACAGAGTCCCCAGCTACCTATAGCTTGGGAGGTCTCACGGAAGAATATTCCTAAGCACCAACAAACCGAATGATGCTCATCCCCTAGAGATGTGATCTAATTTGTAATGAGTGATAAAGGTATGAGGAGAAAACCATGGGGCTGCTTCACAAATGTCATCTAAAGAAGTTCTGGCATGAAAAACTGCAGACGTTGCCACAGCTCTGGTTGAGTGGGCTTTCACTGGATGTGGAAGGTGAAGTCCTTTTGAATGACAGATAAATGTAATACAATCTTTGAGCCAGTTAGGTAAGGTAACCTTGGTAAATGGGTTACCCAAGGAAAGAGAGAAAAAGGCAAAAATAATTGGTCATATTTCCTGAAATACATTGTTCTGTGAAGATAAAAATGTAGTTGTCTGTGAATGTCTAATAAATGTAGGGAATATTTCCCTTTTTTGGAGAAGTTAGAAAAAAGACAAGACATTGTAGAGTTTGATTGATTTTGAATTCTGAGACTACCTTTGACAAGAAGGATGGATTAGTCCTGAGGGAGACTGACCCTGGGATTCATGAAGCTCAGCACAAGGATGGCAGTAGGCTTGTGCCGACAGTGTGGCATGAAGATGGCGCAGTAGCACCAAATGCATATTAATGAAGGCGTGCTGCCGCCACAGCCATGTGCACAGGAAAGGAGCGCGAGTGCATAGGGAGTGTCGAAGTGCTGCACGGAGGCGTGGAAATGGCAGCTGTCGATGTGCAACCTAAAATGCTTGCATATAACAAGTTGCAAGATAGTAATCACATCTGTCAGTGTCCATGGATACTGAAACATATGCAAAGCATGCAAGAAAGCTCCTGTGAAAACAAAGTGAAGAAGCAAATACAAATGCATGGTAGGGAATAACGGGTCCCTATCCCGCGATCAAATGACATGGAAGACCGTGTGGCCACAGTCCAATGCAGTGTAGATAGCTCTACCAAGTGGAAGTGAAACGCATCATATGTTAGCGAGCAGCCAGTAGGTACATCCAGCCCAATAGTGAGGGTCACCAGCTGACCCATAATGTGAGGGAGGGTACACAGCTGGGCAGATGTGTCCATAACAAAATACACGATAAATGTAGATATCTAGCGACCGTATGTCCGAATCATATCCAACAAGGCATGTAATAGTCACACACAAAGGTATGTCCGTATTTCACATACCAAATGTGATAGGAAATAGAATAAACATGTAAACGAAACAGAAGGAGCATATAAACAGCTACAACAATAAGTGAACATGTAGGCTGAAAGGAACAGTATTATCTGTACCAACGACTGTGGGGACGTGTTGTCCAGTACAGTCAGATATGTGTATGGAATATATCCCATCCTGGACATAGGAAAAGGTGGCATCCTACCAATGAGTAGAACAGGCTGCCAAAATCCGGAAATCAGCGGTACAAGCCGAACTTGTCAGGATGTGTCACAGATGAACGGGTAGTACCCGGGTATACCAACCATGTAATGAAAGTTAAGTATGGGCGTGTACCTATGTGCGTGAGGTATAGCATGTAGAAAGCAAACATGGCAGGGTAGTCCACACAACCATACAGGTACCTGACACATGTATGGTATTCAATGTGTTACTCTGGCCGTATCATGGGCCAACAACCAAAGCAGTGATGTATGGGGTGTGAGGAATCTGTGTGTATGGGGGGATGGGTAATGGTACAATCCTCCAAGACAATACTGTGTCATATGCAGAATAGGTGAACCGGAGATGTATGAGGGAGCAGCGGGTGAAGCTGAAAGAAACACAAACACATGTATAAACAGCTGCAATACAAGCAGACAGGCCATACTGTAGAACACAATCCCACAAACATGAATATTGAAATGTGCGATACAAATGTATAGACATGTCACCGGCACATACCCACAGAATGGTCCTGATGGAACTGGCCATAACAAATGCAACACACCTGGATGCATAATGGACTACCTAGCATCCCCTCCACATCACACAACCTGCTCCCGTACCTGAACGTCCACCAAATCCAGCCATACTTGGCCTACTGGTTTGGTGCAGCCACAGCTACACATAGTGACCACTATGCATATGTAGTAGGTAGTGTCACCCTAGGCAGTTGCAGGATTGCACACTATGTATCCCTTGCATGTAAAACCCCCAGCACATTTTCATATCGCCAAAAAGATGTTCGTTATTTCTCTTGTTGTGGATCAGTCCAATTTTTGGATATCCCTCATGGGATACGTAACCTGTGTGAACATTAGAATGGAAGACATGAAGTCCAGTCCAGTAGATATCTGGACACAAGTTGGAATGTGTATTAGAGGTGCAGGACACTGTCCAGCCCTAAGTGGTCATGCATAACCTACTACCCAGGATCAAACACCTGCCCGTGACACACGTGTCCCGACACGAATAAGCGAGAGAATATATTGCACACATTCGCATAGTGGCACATGGTATAAGGGTGATGAAGGCAATGATGTAAACAGGATACCCCTGATCCACTGTGTGAGGGACAATTAATATGTGTGTAGGTATGAGGTATGACCTGACCAACAATAGTACAATGCCAAATGTCTTGTGACCATAGGGAATAACTATGCACCATACTGCATGTAACAGTTGCCTAAAATGGTCACGTCAGGATAGAATAAATGTAATTCATACAAGAAACAGGCAAACAACAAAACTGCCAAAGGTATAAGGCTTACAGCTAGGAAACAAATGACTGTTCTAAACCTGCAGTGACCGTGGATATGTGTTGGCCCAAACAATCTGTTGTCCGCAGTAGGGTTGTCATCTGATCTGTCCCGCTTTGCGAGGGATAGTCCATCGTTGGACAGTTGTGTCCTGACAAAAGACATTTCAAATGGCAAATGTCCTGGGATTGTAGGACATAATTATGTCCCATATGTTATGTAATAGTAGCAGAAAATAATTATTGCAGAATCTACAATACCTAAATGTTACAAAAAACAGAATAAGCAAATAAATCGCTACAACAATAGGCTTTTATGTAGGCAAATAAGTAAAGTTCTATCCGTTGTACTGACCGTGGGTATGTGTCGGCTTGTAAAACCTGGTGTGTTCCGAAAATGTCCCATCTTGGCCATGTGAAAAGGTGCCAACCCTAGTCACCGCAATATAGCACAACCCGTACATATGATAATGTCAATGATATCAATGGTCAGAGCATTCGCACAATAACTGGCCAGACCCTTAAAAACTCACAAAGCTAGTGCCCTTTGGGGTAAAGGTGTTGAATGAGAATGACTACTCACAACAATGAAGAGTACTAGATATATTTAACTGCAGACAATTAGTAGTATTACGAATCTGTCAACATGTTCCAAGTTAATAGTACTAATATGGTAGAAGTGTCCCTGAGTTATCATAGCCTTGTCCCTGTCACTGTAGACACGAGTCCCCGAGTATCAGAGAGGTCCGTACACAGAAGTAGACCAACCAACTGTCCCAGCTGTTGACTAGACTATTGCATACCTGTAGTGATTTCATAACAGATGTCCAGAATAATATTCATTGTACGTATACATGAATGAGATAGTCAAATGGGAAGGGAAACCACCCCACCAACCTGCATTATGTAGTGGAACCACTCCCCATCCTAAATTATGTAGCCCCGACCCAATAATGTGGTCAGAGGTGCCCATACACCTGCGTCTGTAAACACAGGAAGAATGTGAAACTCTGGACTAGCTGTCCATGTGCTACATCTGATCTTTGAACACCGCTAGGGCAGTTCTACTCACCAGTCGGCCGAGCCTAAACCTGGACCAGCACATAAAAACCCTGACAATCAAACACGCGTATGTGTGAGGACTATAAGCATAGGGGTTATGAATATCCTTGTAGTGAGTAGACTCGCAGCACGGGTCCAGAGCAGTAGGAAACAGGGAATGTCCTAATTGTAGTACTGTGGTTTTCCCAGCAGGAGAATGGATGCCTGCTGTGTAAGGGAAGCGGTGAGGCATATGTCAGAGTAGCTATGAACCATGGGTATACATATATATGAGCCAGAACACCAATAGTGTAGTGGTTACAGCATCCGCCCAATGTAAAGGCATTCCCGGTGCAAGTACGACTATAGCACATATTAATTGTGTAATGAATGCCACTGTGCTGTATAAGCCAACAGTTATACATGTAAAGTTGACCGCGTTCGCATGGGTCCGTTAAACGGAGTCCATCAAAGTGGTACTGGCATAAGGAATAAGGCACATTTAATCCTAAAGACGTGCCTGTAAACATATGTAACTCAGAATAAGTAGATGCAAGTGGGCCTGCGCCAGTGTGCGCAGCTATTAGCATAGCAAATGTATGTTGTCTTCTACAGCTGTAACAGAAATATGCAATTATATAGCTACATATCTATCTATCTATCTATCTATCTATATATATATATATATATATATATATATATATATATACACACACACACACACACACACACACACACACACACACACACACAAACGTATATATATATATATATATATATATATATATATATATATATATGTATATGTATATATATATATATATATATATGTATATATATATATATATATATATATATATATATATATATATATATATATATATATATATATAGATATGTTAGGAACACTGAAAGACGAAAGCAAACCTAAGGGTTGTGAAGGGAATCCAGAGCAAGTTAGGAATTATGAAATGCTCACAGTGTATGTCACATAAAGCTGCACAAGTGTGAGTAGAGCACCGCTCTCTACACCAGAGGCAGGGCTATACCAGTGGCCATAACATCGTTGAAGTGCTATGTCAACATTATAAACAGACGGAATGTAGGACATGTTGCAACCACCTACACTTGTAACATGCAAATCGTTCGTAATACATAATACCAGGAAAGGCACGTATGTGCAAATATGAATGGATGACGAGCCTGTGAATACACGAGGCGGTGCAAAATGTGTGTAGGGCCCCAACGCTCATGAGAGGGCAATGTGTAAAGGTGTGTCATAGCTGCGATATCAGGTGTATAATGTCTGTTATGTGGGGAAACTCAACACGGGTGTGCAGGAGAAACCACGGATATGCGAGTATGGACACAGGAGTGATAGGGTATGTTGCGCCGGGTGCAATGGAGCAGCCCGTAGAGGTCAGCTAGTAATTTAGGGTTACCACCTTTTCAAATGCTCAGAGTGGGACATTTTCTGTAGAAATGTCAGATTTGCAGGACAAAACATAACCATGACCAGTACAAATGATAGAACTTCATCTTTCTGCCAAAATAAAAGCATATCCGTGTAGCATTTGAGTTGCTTATGCTATTTCAAATAACATTTAGGTGTTTCAGAGAAAAAATAACTGTTTTATGAAACTATGAAAGAAAACTTAGGAAATATTTTCGTACAATAATCTCAGGACATCTGCCATTTTTTCAGTTTTTTCGCAGGACACAACTGCCCAAAGAGGGACTGTCCCTCACAAAGTGGGACAGGTGGTAACCCTAGCTAGTACGTAGTTGCGATTCCCAGATAGACCGTCATTTGCGTGGAGACATGCGTGAATGGGCATATTGTTATCAGACGTTATGCATGAGGTCTGGCAGCACGGCACGTAAAACCTATACGCCACCCATGAGCGGAACGGAGTTCTGCTGTGACAACCCCAAACCGGGAAAAGCATAAAGACACAGCTACATGAAGACAACAATTTGTCGACGTACAATCACAATAACACAAACATACATCCTATCAACACTAATAATATGAATGTGTACAGAAACAAACACAGTGGCAGGAATAATAGGCTGCGCATACAAGGAATAGGTCAAATGACACTATCACAACCCAGCTAGCAGTGGCACCCCAGACATGAAAAACCTGCGACATCTGTCCGCTGCATAACGTGCAATATACTGAGCACAAGTTCACCGGAGTGAAGTGTCGGTGTCAGAATGACTAAGGCAATAGTATGCTGTTGAAGCATGGATAAAAACCAATACGCATGTGTAAGTGTCCATTTCTGGGAAATGTATAGGTTAACAGACACACAGATGTATATATAGATAAAAACGTATATATACACATAGCTGTAATAATTTACATACACATATATATACATATGGACACACATATATATATATATATATATATATATATATATATATATATATATATATATATATATTTACTATTGGAGAGCGGCACTTTGGGCAGTCAGATAGTCGAAAGGTATAGTAAACAAGGAAGTCGAAGACAAAATAATCAATCTAGGAACGTTTTAACATGGGTCGAGGTAGGGAAGATGTTTGTAGTAGGGAATAATACTAACACCTACCTCGACCCATGTTAAAACCGTTCCTAGATTGATTATTTTGTTCGACATCTTTGTTTACTTATCTTATACGCTCGACTATCTGACTGTCGCCCAAGTGCCGCTCGCAAATTCCAATAGTAAACCATATATATATATATATATATATATATATATATATATATATATATATATATTTATGTGTGTGTGTATCTAAATATATGTGTATATATATATATATATATATATATATATATATATATATACACACATATATATATATATATATATATATATATATATTTATATATATATATATATATATATATATACACACACACACACACACACACACACACACACACACACACACACACACACACACACACACACACACACACACACACACACACACACACACACACACACACACAAGGATATACTACGGATATATATAGATAGATATATATATACACAAACAACAGGTAGTGATATGTACACATACACACAAAACAAACTATATGTCAGTGTAGATATATGCATTCACATAAATAGGTTACTTCACAGCAGTTAGGGGTAACATATTTACAGCCTGGGCATTTGTGACTGGGAGGTCCAATAAAGAAACATTGTATCCCCCACATCATCCAGCTAGACCAGATAGACATGCAGACAGGCAATACAGATCAATACACTGCAGCTGTCCAAAACACCAGTAGGAAAGGACCAGTGGGAGAGTTCTGCAAGGTCTACACTTTAAACATGGATAACAGTGTCCCTTGTGGGACCCCAAAACATCAGATATGAAAGAATCTGCCGACACTAATACGAGCAGGATGTAGGTGTACATGGAACAGTAGGTTGTGCCAGTGTGATAATACATGGTTTGACAAAATGTACGACATGTGTCCTGAGATGGGGAGAGTGGGCAATGTGTAGGGGTGTGCTCATACCCCAGCTGCGCTCGCAGTAAGTATTTGTCACGACTGATGTAGAGGGGTGCCAGGTAGGTGGACCATGGGTATGCATTAATGGGCTTAAGTGTGCAGGTCCTGGTTGGCAGAGATGTAGTAGGCCTGCCCAGTGGAAGTCATTAATATTCCTATATGGGGATAGCATATGCCTACACCTCCCAAACCTGAAGAGCACATCTACCGGATAGTTTGTAAACCATCGGGGAATACATAGAGACCTACACAGTGCCATGTACCCGAGTAGCATGGACATCCATGGTTATGTATCAGAATGTAACAAAGTCCAAAGAAACACTACTAGAACTACTGATATTAGGTGAAGAGGTGGCGGAATACAGGTAACGACAGATGACAACATGTATGAGTCATAAGCAGCATGTACCTCGACAAACGTGAATGAATACATATGTTCTGTGACTGTGAATGTGTCTGGTTTATAGAACCAAACATCTAAATGTGTCCCGCAGGGTGTTATGCATTGTTCCTGCTATGGTGTTCAGTCACACCCATTGGTATGTGAGTTCTGCTACTGACAGAAAGTGCATATGTTGCTGACCACCTCAGGTAGATGATAGCATAATAGAAGAGGTTAAACACCCATACGGCTGCGAGGGACACACCCGTCTGGGCAGTTGTGTCTTGCAAAACGACAGTTATGGCACATGGCCTGTGCATGCTTCTCAACTGTCCCTGATTTTCACGGGCGTCCCTGATTTCGACCTAAATTTTAACTCTGTCCCTCTTAATCCCTCCTAAAACTAGTGACTTTTGGAGGAAAGGTGGTGAATTGCACTTAATGAATAATGACAATAATTAAGAGTTGTAAACTTCTTTTACTTCAGAAAATGTGTATTAATTCATATGCTCTGATTCTGTCAATGTATCAAGTTAATAGCACTAATATTTTAAAAGTGTCCCTGATTGTCCCTGTTTTTTTCCTGACTTGTCCCTGATTCTGTTGAAATTTTTCCCCAATTGGTTGAGAGGTCTGGGCCTGTGAGTTCTGGAATGGAGGCTATATAGTATGTATAGTGGTGTCAGGCATCAATTTGTTGTATCAGTAACAGCTACATGTAATAGGAAACAGTATTATCAATTATAATGCTACATGAATAACCTTAACGCATGCAAACCGTGAAGGTCGTCCGTGTACTACTGGCTGTGGCTCAGACCTCTCAACCAATTGGGGACAAATTTCAACAGAATCACGGATAAGTCAAGAAAACACAAGGACAGTCAGGGACACATTTAAAATATTAGTGCTATTAACTGGAATATGAATTAATACACATTTTCTGAAGTAAAAGAAGTTTGTAACTCTTAATTATTGTCATTATTCATTAAGTGTAATTTACCACCTTTCCTCCAAATGTCACTAGTTTTAGGAGGGATTAAGAGGGACAGAGTTAAAATTTGATTCAAAATCAGGGACAGCCCTGAATATCAGGACACTAGAGAGGTATGCTGTGGGTATGTGTTGCCTTAACACATGTGATAGCTCTACATATAGGGTCTATAGGGCTGCCACCAGTCTGAACGGCCAAAGTGGTACCTGCTCTGTAGAACTGTCAGATGTACCAGGGCAGAACATACTTACAGCCATGCATAGTACAGAAATATACATATGGGAGCAAATCAAAGCGTAGTCTAGCAGCAGTATAGTTGCTTATGCTACTACATATGACATCTCAACTTGTCAGGTATACAAGACCTGTAACAAGCAACCAGAACAGACACCTACAACATGAGAAGGTCCCCTAATTAGGACAGTTGCAATGGCTAGAGTATTGTCCATACCACTCAACTGTCCCTGAATGTCAGGTACATCCCTGAGTTTGACTGAAAGTCTAACTGTGTCCTTCTTAATCCCTCCTAAATGTAGTGGCTGCTGAAAGAAAGGTGGTGAATTACACTTACTGACTAATGACAATAAGTAAGAGTTATAAACAACTGTTACTTCAGAATATGTGTATTATGTCATATGCTCTGATTCTGTCAATGTGTCAAGTTAATAGCACTACTTTTGTAAAAGTGTCCCTGTTTTTCATGACCTGTCCCTGATTCTGCAGAAATGTGTCCCCTATTGGTGGAGAGTTCTGGTATTGTCACATGTGATGCGTGATGAGGGACTGTCCCATGCAAAGTGGGAAAGGTGTCACTCCTACAGTCTCCCGTCGTGCAATCTGAAAGGTGGTCAACGTGCAGTTAGTATACGGTAGCATGACTCGGCAGACAGCTGCGTTAACAAACTCAAGTCACATGTCAGCATTGCAGAGTATCGGTTCCCATGTATCAGGCAGACGGGAGCAGATCGTATGAAGAACACACATATAATATGATTACGTCACTGGACAGGCCACTGAGTCTGTACAGTCGAACAGCTGCCGTCGCAAAATGGTTACACATACCTGATATTGTAGTCATGTAGTCCGATGTAATACGCATCACAAAGGATCGCACACACCCAGCGTGAGTGACAAATGTAAGCGGAAATGTCGGAGAGCGAGCGGCTGTAAGCGTGTTGTCTACCAGTATGCCAGTAGTGCCCTGTCAAAGAAATGTGGAGTGTAAACGTCTATAAGGTGCTGTGACCAGATGTCTGCAGTGCTTCACACTGTGCAAACCCACGCACAACAGCTCCCACCTGCTGGACTGTGCCTTACCCGGTTTGTATCCAAAGGCGTCGGCCTGTCCGCAAACAAAGAACCGCCCTATACACATGATGGTAGAAGTACCCAGCACACATAGCTCATGTGAATGAACAATAGACCATGGCATATGTGCAGACAATAGACCGCAAACACCATACAGCGCAAACATCAAACAGTATAGCAATGTACTGGTGGATATGTCCGGACCACTGGTGTGTGCATGCCTGGCTGTCCTATGTTTCAGTGTGTGAGCATGCCCAGTATGACTGTTGCTCATGTTGTAGACTGAATATACCATCATATGTGTGAACATGCAAAGTATGGTCAGCTGTATTGCATGTGTCACATGTCCAGATAATTAGTACTGTGTTTCTGACCCCTCCGTTCTACACAGACAGGTGACATGCTGTGTCTGCAGAGTAGCTAATGATCATGTGGCATTGACAGTTGCTACATGTCTGTATAGCGTGGGGGGACATGCAACCACAGTTCCTACACAGCACTGTGGGTGGTGCACATGACTCTCACATGTGTAGGTGTGACGGGGGACAAAGCCAACAGTTGTACACATCTGCTGCTACAGTAGCGGTCTGCCGGGTTCTCCATGTCAGTGTGTGGACCTACCTAAATTGCTGGTTGGAGGAAACCAGGGTACGTCAGTTCCCAGCATTAATTACCAGCACAGTGGTGTTGGATGTCCTATTACACATCCTACATCAAACAGGCTGGCCTGCTGTCGTCTATGTGTGTCATACAGGATTGGGGTCATTCATTTGCCATATCCATAGGCCATCGTATATCATTTGCCTGTATTGGTCCACATCTGTCCAGCTGCATGGAACGTGTGTGGGCTGTATGGACACACATGATGGTCAGCTCATAATCTGCAGTGGGTAGGACACCCTGTGTACTACAGGCTATCATTGTGACCCCGTAAGTGCTACAGAGGTCATGGTGCCACTATGGATGTGTACTGTCAGCTGCCCTAACATTTGGCCACCACAGTCACTTCTATGCTCACATACATACCAGAGCAATGGGTAAGTACACATTCTAATACAACCGCTACTTGTTAGGTCAATAAACATACCCTGGTTGTGTTACAGACTTGAGGATGGTGCTGGAGTGCTGCCTATGTCGGATGCACACAGTGCACCTCCCATACATGGCTGAGCACAGGTACTGTCATATTTGGCATCCATTGTACCATGTGCGGGTCAGAGAGGGGAAATCTGTGGGTACCTACTGTGTCAGTGCATATGCCTTGTGTTGCCTCTTTGCCAAGGGCAGGTCATACTGTGTACGGGCTGTCGCCGACTGTGCCCTGCTCAGGTAGTTCCTTCACCAAGTCACACTGTGCCTGTATAGGCCTTGGCAGTGGTGTTGGGCTGTGTGGCCATGCCTCATGCTGTTCCTGCTGCAACTGTTACTGTAGGATAACGTTGTGTAGCATAACAAATAACATAACAACATGTATGCATGTGGCTTGTCAATACTGCAGAGCCCCAACAGATGCGTCCGGATACCAGAACTGTGAACCGAATATCCCAAACACATGCACATGTATATGTCTTGCCTGTGCATCCGCCTCAGTGAGTGTTCAGGTGTGTGTGCATTGCTGATGGGTGTTATAAGCCACTACGCCAGTGTTTACCTAGCATCCCCCAGTAGGAGACTGTAGGGGATGTCCACATAGGCATTGGTGTGCTACAACTGTGTCAGATGCCATATACCGGACACATCACAGCTTCCAGGGCAGACAGCACACACATTCAATCTCATGCCCTGGCCATCGCATAGGGCCTAGCTGTTGGATGGTATGCCCCTGCACTGACTGTAGGCCCTACCCTGCTCCCCGGGTAGTACTACGTGTGCAGGCTATAGCACCCAGTACCTCAGGGTACTCATCCATGTGGTTGAATAGATTCATATTGCTGGTCCACTAATCACATATGTGGAAGACCTGTACGTGCTCACTAGCATGTGTTGACATGGCATCTGTGAACTGGTGCAATATTCTGGATGCAGATGCCTGTGAGATACCCATGATATCCCCAGTTGTGCTGTGTGAGGTACCTGTGGCTAGTACACCTAAGACAACACATCCCATGGTATCCACTGTGATGTGTTCCCCTCAGCCTGTGTGATGTGTTAGACACAGGTCAGCAAGCTGCTGTAGGAGGTCTCTGTCCACCCCATACTGCTCCAACATCCCCAGCCCATGTACACCCTGGTAAGTCACCCTTGGTCTCTAAAGTCTTATGTCACCCCAGTAAGGGTTGTTCGGCAGCATACACATCCGCACTGCCCCAGCCCCCTGCACATGTTAGTATATGTTGCCTGCTACAGCCCATGTCATTTGGTTGGACTGTGTCATGAAATGTCCCTGCACACTGGTGTTGTAGAGTGTGGATGAAACAAGTGTGTATGCTGCTTGCTCACATTAATGTAATGTTCATGTGCAGGCTGGCCATGTCATCAGCTTATTGTGCTGATCAACACCTGTTTGTGCAGCCTGGACACCCTGACTACCCCACCACTGCTGTCATCCCTCCGAACGTCACCAGGCAGGTAAAGACACACCCCTAGCTTAGGTTTGCTAAGGCAGGAGCAGTCCCGAGGCACAGTTCTGCAATGTACGCACAGTATGCCTGACCCCCCTCCCATGCTGTCAACTATATGTGAGACCTGCACCTGGCTGACTACACACATACACTCCAGGGACCAGCAGCACACCCTGGTGATAAATGTGATACACCATAGTCAACCTCATCTGCATAGTATAGTCTTCTAATGAATAGTTATATGACCCATACCGAACCTCCAACATATTACCCACTGCTCAGTGTCACTCATATCCACACACAACCGGCAACAGGTGTCTTACCATCACCATATTTGATGTCCCATGGTCTTCCCAGCAACAAAATAACTGGTGTCAACACGACTACAACCCATGGCCCTGCACACCACAGACAATGTGCATTAACACCACGCCATGTCAGATATACATAGATCCCAGGTTATGGCATTTATATCACAACAGTGAACCACATGACAGCAATGCATTAGACAGGAATGAAAAGGAAACTACATGTGCCACCTGCATCATGTAGTGTTGTTAATATCAAGGCACGTGTGTTATGTTGCATCACACAGGTCAGACCGTAGCAAGGGTAAGAATAGGGCTGCTGACAGTTACTCACCAGACCTATTGGTGACTGTATGTGCTGACAATCCAGTGTCTTGGCAGAATATGTGGGCTGTGGACATTAAATAGGTCAGCAACAAAACAAACTGGACACATCCTGCAGCTATCCACCCACAGATACCAACACATACAGTATAACTGCCAAACACACACCTGCCATGCCCTGGAATCGAGCATTTACCTGTTTAGTCTACCACACTACAGCATTATGCAGTAACAGAATGCGCTACCGAGTTTCGGTATCACCGCACTCCCACAGGCATACTTCTAGGTGGATGACATCATCTGCAAAGGCAAAGACGCCGATAGGGAATGTATGTGGTGTGAGCCATCTAAAAGCATTACTGTGTCCCCAGACAGCTGGAAATACACACACACACACACACACACACACACACACACACACACACACACACACACAGACCTGGCATGGCTGGGAGTCAAACATACACCTAACTACCTTATCACACTACAGCATTACGCAGTTACAGAACATGCTACCGAGATCACTGAACACAGCACTGCCAGAGGCATACTTCTAGGTGGGTGACATCATCCGCAAAGGCAAAGACGCCGATAGGGAATGTATGTGGTGTGAGGCATCTAAAAGCATTACTGTGTCCCCAGGCAGCTGAAAACACAAACACACACACACACACACACACACACACACACACACACACACACACACACACACACACACACACACACACACACTTGGCAGGGCTGGGAGTCAAACATACACCTAGCTACCTTATCACACTACAGCATTACACAGTTTCAGAACGCACTACCAAGATTACTGAACACAGCACTCTCAGAGGCATACTTCTAGGTGGGTGACATCATCTGCAAAGGCAAGGACGCTGATAGGGAATGTATAGAGAGTGAGCAGTCTGAAAGCACATTACTGTCCCAGGGTAGACGTAGACAAACACACGGCAGTGGTGTGATCGGGGCAACTAAATATCTACGGAGCACTACAACAACACTACATAGAAATGGGACACGCCACAGACAGTACACCCTTCCAGACAGTCAACCAGTGTGTTCAATGTAGGCATCCATCATGACGTTGAAAATGGACATCTGTTGCCTGGATGACCACCATCACTATACAGGATGTCAATGGCCATGCCCATACACAGAGGCACATCACCAACACAAGGTGTCACTGGGCATGCCCACACACTTAGTATCACACGTCTGCTTGGAATGTACTGTGTGTCCATCTACACAATGGTGTACTGGGCATGCTCACACACTTAGCAGTTGCAAAGGGCCATCTTGCATGCACACGGATTCTAAACACATGGAAGGGCAGAGTTTGGAATGTATTGTGTGTCCATCTACACAATGGCGTACTGGGCATGCTCACACACTTAGCAGTTGCAAGTATCAGGTATGAAAGAATCTGCCGACACTAATAAGAGCAGGATGTAGGTGTACATGGAACAGTAGGTTGTGCCAGTGTGATAATACATGGTTTGACAAAACGTACGACATGTGTCCCGAGATGGGGAGAGTGGGCAATGTGTAGGGGTGTGCTCATACTCCAGCTGCATTCGCAGTAAGTATTTGTCACGACTGCTGTAGAGGGGTGCCAGGTAGGTGGACCATGGGTATGCATTAATGGGCTTAAGTGTGCAGGTCCTGGTTGGCAGAGATGTAGTAGGCCCACCCAGTGGAAGTCATTAATATTCCTATGTGGGGATAGCATATGCCTACACCTCCCAAACCTGAAGAGCACATCTACCGGCTAGTTTGTAAACCATCGGGGAATACATAGAGACCTACACAGTGCCGTGTACCCGAGTAGCATGGACATCCATAATTATGTATCAGAATGTAGCAAAGTCCAAAGAAACACAGCCAGAACTACTGATATTAGGTGAAGAGGTGGCGGAATACAGGTAATGACAGATGACAACATGTATGAGTCATAAGCAGCATGTACCTCGACAAACGTGAATGAATACATATGTTCTGTGACTGTGAATGTGTCTGGTTTATAGAACCAATCATCTAAATGTGTCCCGCAGGGTGTTATGCATTGTTCCTGCTACGGTGTTCAGTCACACCCATTGGTATGTGAGTTCTGCTACTGACGGAAAGTGCATAAGTTGCTGACCACTTCAGGTAGGTGATAGCATAATAGAAGAGGTTAAACACCCATACGCCTGCGAGGGACACACCCGTCTGGGCAGTTGAGTCTTGCAAAATGACAGTTATGGCACATGGCCTGTGCATGCTTCTCAACTGTCCCTGATTTTCACGAACGTCCCTGATTTCGATCCAAATTTTAACTCTGTCCCTCTTAATCCCTCCTAAAACTAGTGACTTTTGGAGGAAAGGTGGTGAATTACACTTAATGAATAATGACAATAATTAAGAGTTACAAACTTCTTTTACTTCAGAAAATGTGTATTAATTCATATGCTCTGATTCTGTCAATGTATCAAGTTAATAGCACTAATATTTTAAAAGTGTCCCTGATTGTCCCTGTTTTTTTCCTGACTTGTCCCTGATTCTGTTGAAATTTTTCCCCAATTGGTTGAGAGGTCTGGGCCTGTGAGTTCTGGAATGGAGGCTATATAGTGTGTATAGTGGTGTCAGACATCAATTTGTTGTATCAGTAACAGCTACATGTAATAGGAAACAGTATTATCAATTATAATGCTACATGAATAACCTTAACGCATGCAAACCATGAAGGTCGTCCGGTACTACTGGCTGTGGCTCAGACCTCTCAACCAATTGGGGACAAATTTCAACAGAATCACGGATAAGTCAAGAAAACACAAGGACAGTCAGGGACACATTTAAAATATTAGAGCTATTAACTGGAATATGAATTAATACACATTTTCTGAAATAAAAGAAGTTTGTAACTCTTAATTATTGTCATTATTCATTAAGTGTAATTCATCACCTTTCCTCCAAACTTCACTAGTTTTAGGAGGGATTAAGAGGGACAGAGTTAAAATTTGATTCAAAATCAGGGATGGCCCTGAATATCAGGGACACTAGAGAGGTATGCTGTGGGTATGTGTTGCCTCGACACATGTGATAGCTCTACATATAGGGTCTATAGGGCCGCCACCAGTCTGAATGGCCAAAGTGGAACCTGCTCTGTAGAACTCTCAGATGTACCAGGGCAGAACATACTTACAGCCATGCATAGTACAGAAATATACATATCGGAGCAAATCAAAGCGTAGTCTAGCAGCAGTACAGTTGCTTATGCTACTACATATGACATCTTGAATTGTCAGGTATACAAGACCTGTAACAAGCAACCAGTACAAACACCTACAACATGAGAAGATCCCCTAATCAGGACAGTTGCAATGGCTAGAGTATTGTCCATACCACTCAACTGTCCCTGAATGTCAGGTACGTCCCTGAGTTTGACTGAAAGTCTAACTGTGTCCTTCTTAATCCCTCCTAAATGTAGTGGATGTTGAAGGAAATATGGTGAATTACACTTACTGACTAATGACAATAAGTAAGAGTTATAAACAACTGTTACTTCAGAATATGTGTAATATGTCATATGCTCTGATTCTGTCAATGTGTCAAGTTAATAGCACTACTTTTGTAAAAGTGTCCCTGTTTTTCATGACCTGTCCCTGATTCTGCAGAAATGTGTCCCCTATTGGTGGAGAGTTCTGGTATTGTCACATGTGATGTGTGATGAGGGACTGTCCCATGCAAAGTGGGAAAGGTGTCACTCCTACAGTCTCCTGTCGTGCAATCTGAAAGATGGTCAACGTGCAGTTGGTATGCGGTAGCATGACTCGGCAGACAGCTGCGTTAACAAACTCAAGTCACATGTCAGCATTGCGGAGTATCAGTTCCCATGAATCAGGCAGATGGGAGCAGATCGTATGAAGAACACACATATAATATGATTACGTCACTGGACAGGCCACCGAGTCCATACAGTCGAACGGCTGCCATCGCAAAATGGTTACACATACCTGATACTGTAGTCATGTAGTCCGATGTAATACGCATCACAAGGGATCCACACACCCAGCGTGAGTGACAAATGTAAGAGGAAATGTCGGAGAGCGAGAGGATGTAAGCGTGTTGTCTACCAGTATGCCAGTAGTGTCCTGTCAAAGAAATGTGGAGTGTAAACGTGTATAAGGTGCTGTAACCAGAGGTCAGCAGTGCTTCACACTGTGCAAACCCACACACAACAGCTCCCACCTGCTGGACTGTGCCTTACCCGGTTTGTATCCAAAGGCGTCAGCCTGTCCACAAACGAAGAACTGCCCTATACACATGATGGTAGAAGTACCCGGCACACATAGCTCATGTGATTGAACAATAGACCATGGCATATGTGCAGACAATAGACCGCAAACACCATACAGCACAGACATCAAACAGTATAGCAGTGTACTGGTGGATATGTCCGGACCACTGGTGTGTGCATGCCTGGCCGTCCTATGTTTCAGTGTGTGAGCGTGCCCAGTATGACTGTTGCTCATGTTGTATACTGGCAATACCGTCATATGTGTGAGCATGCAAAGTATGGTCAACTGTATTGCATGTGTCACATGTCCAGATAATTAGTACTGTGTTGCTGACCCCTCCGTTCTACACAGACAGGTGACATGATGTGTCTGCAGAGTAGTTAATGGTCATGTGGCATTGACAGTTGCTACATGTCTGTATATTATGGGGCGACATGCAACCACATTCCTACACAGCACTGTGGGTGGTGCACATGACTCTCACATGTGTAGGTGTGACGGGGGGCAAAGCCAACAGTTGTACACAACTGCTGCTACTGTACCGGTCTGACGGGTACTCCATGTCAGTGTGTGGACCTACCTAAATTGCTGGTTGGAGGATACCAGGGTATGTCAGTTCCCAGCATTAATTACCAGCACAGTGGTGTTGGACGTCCTATTACACATCTTACATCAAACAGCCTGGCCTGCTGTCGTCTATGTGTGTCATACAGGATTGGGGTCAGTCAATGGGCATATCCATAGGCCATCGTATATCATTTGTCTGTATTGGTCCACATCTGTTCAGCTGCATGGAACGTGTGTGGGCTGTACGGACACACATGATGGTCAGCCCATAATCTGCAGTGGGTAGGACACCCTGTGTACTACAGGCTATCATTGTGACCCACGTATGTGCTACAGAGGTCATGGTGCCACTATGGATGTGTACTGTCAGCTGCCCTAACATTTGGCCACCACAGTCACTTGTATGCTCACATACATACCAGAGCAATGGGTAAGTACACATTCTAATACAACCGCCACTTGTTAGGTCAATAAACATACCCTGGTTGTGTTACAGACTTGAGGATGGTGCTGGAGTGCTGCCTATGTCGGATGCACACAGTGCACCTCCCATACATGGCTGAGCACAGATACTGTCATATTTGGCATCCATTGTACAATGTTGTGTAGCATAAAAAATAACATAACAACATGTATGCATGTGGCTTGTCAATACTGCAGAGCCCCAACAGATGCGTCCGGATACCAGAACTGTGAACCGAGCATCCCAAACACATGCACATGTATATGTCTTGCCTGTGCATCCGCCTCAGTATGGCGTGAGTGTTCAGGTGTGTGTGCATTGCTGATGGGTATTATAAGCCACTACGCCAGTGTTTACCTAGCATCCCCCAGTAGGAGACTGTAGGGGATGTCCACATAGGCATTGGTGTGCTACAGCTGCATCAGATGCCATATACCGGACACATCACAGCTTCCAGGGCAGACAGCACACACATTCAATCTCATGCCCTGGCCATCGCATAGGGCCTAGCTGTTGGACGGTATGCCCCTGCACTGACTGTAGGCTCTACCCTGCTCCCAGGGTGGTGCTATGTTTGCAGGCTATAGCACCCAGTACCCCAGGGTACTCATCCATGTGGTTGAACAGATTCATATTGCTGGTCCACTAATCACGTATGTGTAAGACCTGTACGTGCTCACTAGCATGTGTTGACATGGCATCTGTGAACTGGTGCAATACTCTGGATGCAGATGCCTGTGAGATACCCATGATATCCCCAGTTGTGCTGTGTGAGGTACCTGTGGCTAGTACACCTAAGACAACACATCCCATGGTATCCACTGTGATGTGTTCCCCTCAGCCTGTGTGATGTGTTAGGCACAGGTCAGCAAGCTGCTGTAGGAGGTCTCTGTCCACCCCATACTGCTCCAACAGTCCCAGCCCATGTACACCCTGGTAAGTCACCCTCGGTCTATAAAGTCTTATGTCACCCCAGTAAGGGTTATTCGGCAGCATACACATCCGCACTGCCCCAGCCCCCTGCACATGTTGGTATATGTTGCCTGCTGCAGCCCATGTCATTTGGTTGGACTGTGTCATGAAATGTCCCTGCACACCGGTGGTGTAGAGTGTGGATGAAACATGTGTGTATGCTGCTTGCTCACATTAATGTAATGTTCATGTGCAGGCTGGCCATGTCATCAGCTGATTGTGCTGATCAACACCTGTTTGTGCAGCCTGGACACCCTGACTACCCCACCCCTGCTGTCATCCCTCCAAACGTCAACAGGCAGGTATAGACACACCCCTAGCTTAGGTTTGCTAAGGCAGGAGCAGTCCCGAGGTACAGTTCTGCAATATACGCACAGTATGCCTGACCCCCCCTCCCATGCTGTCAACTATATGTGAGACCTGCACCTGGCTGACAACACACATACACTCCAGGGACCAGCAGCACACCCTGGTGATAAATGTGATACACCATAGTCAACCTCATCTGCATAGTATAGTCTTCTAATTAATAGTTATATGACCCATACTGAACCTCCAACATATTACCCACTGCTCAGTGTCACTCAGATCCACACACAACTGGCAACAGGTGCCTTACCATCACCATATTTGATGTCCCATGGTCTTCCCAGCAACAAAATAACTGGTGTCAACACGACTACAACCCGTGGCCCTGCACACCACAGACGATGTGCATTAACACCACGCCATAGCAGATATACATAGATCCCAGGTTATGGCATTTATATCACAACAGTGAACCACATAACAGCAATGCATTAGACAGGAATGAAAAGGAAACTACATGTGCCACCTGCATCATGTAGTGTTGTTAATATCAAGGCACGTGTGTTACGTTGCGTCACACAGGTCAGACCGTAGCAAGGGTAAGAGTAGGGCTGCTGACAGTTACTCACCAGACCTATTGGTGACTGTATGTGCTGACAACCCAGTGTCTTGGCAGAATATGTGGGCTGTGGACATTAAATAGGTCAGCAACAAAACGAACTGGACACATCCTGCAGCTAGCCACCCACAGATACCAACACATACGGCATAACTGCCAAACACACACCTGCCATGCCCTGGAATCGAGCATTTACCTGTCTACTCTACCACACTACAGCATTATGCAGTAACAGAATGTGCTACCGAGTTTCGGTATCACCGCACTCCCACAGGCATACTTCTAGGTGGATGACATCATCTGTAAAGGCAAAGACGCCGATAGGGAATGTATGTGGTGTGAGCCATCTAAAAGCATTACTGTGTCCCCAGGCAGCTCGAAATACATACACACACACACACACACACACACACACACACACACACACACACACACACACCTGGCAGGGCTGGGAGTCAAACATACACCTAACTACCTTATCACACTACAGCATTACACAGTTACAGAATGTGCTACCGAGATCACTGAACACAGCACTCCCAGAGGCATACTTCTAGGTGGGTGACATCATCCGCAAAGGCAAAGACACCGATAGGGAATTTATGTGGTGTGAGGCATCTAAAAGCATTACTGTGTCCCCAGGCAGCTGGAAACACACACACACACACACACACACACACACACACACACACACACACACACACACACACACACACACACACACACACACACACACACACACACAAACACACACACACACTTGGCACGGCTGGGAGTCAAACATACACCTAGCTACCTTATCACACTACAGCATTACGCAGTTACAGAATACACTACCAAGATTACTGAACACAGCACTCTCAGAGGCATACTTCTAGGTTGCTGACATCATCCGTAAAGGCAAGGACGCTGATAGGGAATGTATAGAGAGTGTGCAGTCTGAAAGCACATTACTGTCCCAGGGTAGACGTAGACAAACATATGGCAGTGGTGTGATAGGGGCAACTAAATATCTACGGAGCACTACAACAACACTACATAGATATGGGACACGTCACAGACAGTACACCCATCAAGACAGTCAACCAGTGTGTTCAATGTAGGCATCCATCGTGACGTTGAAAATGGACATCTGTTGCCTGGATGACCACCATCGCTATACAGGATGTCAATGGCCATGCCCATACACAGAGGCACATCACCAACATAAGGTGTCACTGGTCATGCCCACACATTTAGTATCACACCTCTGTTTGGAATGTACTGTGTGTCCATCTACACAATGGTGTACTGGGCATGCTCACACACTTAGCAGTTGCAAAGGGCCATCTTGCATGCACACGGATTCTAAAAATGGAAGGGCACAGTTTGGAATGTATTGTGTGTCCATCTACACAATGGCGTACTGGGCATGCTCACACACTTAGCAGTTGCAAAGGGCCGTCTTGCATGCACACGGATTCTAAAGACAGAAGGGCTCAGTTTGGAATGTACTGTGTGTCCATCTATACAACGGCGTATTGGGCATGCTCACACACTTTGCAGTTGCAAGTATCAGGTATGAAAGAATCTGCCGACACTAATACGAGCAGGATGTAGATGTACATGGAACAGTAGGTTGTGCCAGTGTGATAATACATGGTTTGACAAAACGTACGACATGTGTCCTGAGATGGGGAGAGTGGGCAATGTGTAGGGGTGTGCTCATACCCCAGCTGCACTCGCAGTAAGTATTTGTCACGACTGCTGTAGAGGGGTGCCAGGTAGGTGGACCATGGGTATGCATTAATGGGCTTAAGTGTGCAGGTCCTGGTTGGCAGAGAAGTAGTAGGCCCGCCCAGTGGAAGTCATTAATATTCCTATGTGGGGATAGCATATGCCTACACCTCCCAAACCTGAAGAGCACATCTACTGGATAGTTTGTAAACCATCGGGGAATACATAGAGACCTACACGGTGCCGTGTACCTGAGTAGCATGGACATCCATAGTTATGTATCAGAATGTAACAAAGTCCAAAGAAACACTACTAGAACTACTGATATTAGGTGAAGAGGTGGCGGAATACAGGTAACGACAGATGACAACATGTATGAGTCATAAGCAGCATGTACCTCGACAAACGTGAATGAATACATATGTTCTGCGACTGTGAATGTGTCTGGTTTATAGAACCAATCATCTAAATGTGTCCAGCAGGGTGTTATGCATTGTTCCTGCTACGGTGTTCAGTCACACCCATTGGTATGTGAGTTCTGCTACTGACAGAAGGTGCATAAGTTGCTGACCACTTCAGGTAGATGATAGCATAATAGAAGAGGTTAAACACCCATACGCCTGTGGGGGGGACACCCGTCTGGGCAGTTGTGTCTTGCAAAACGACAGTTATGGCACATGGCCTGTGCATACTTCTCAACTGTCCCTGATTTTCATGGACGTCCCTGATTTCGATCCAAATTTTAACTCTGTCCCTCTTAATCCCTCCTAAAACTAGTGACTTTTGGAGGAAAGGTGGTGAATTACACTTAATGAATAATGAAATAATTAAGAGTTACAAACTGCTTTTACTTCAGAAAATGTGTATTAATTCATATGCTCTGATTCTGCCAATGTATCAAGTTAATAGCACTAATATTTTAAAAGTGTCCCTGATTGTCCCTGTTTTTTTCCTGACTTGTCCCTGATTCTGTTGAAATTTTTCCCCAATTGGTTGAGAGGTCTGGGCCTGTGAGTTCTGGAATGGAGGCTATATAGTATGTATAGTGGTGTCAGACATCAATTTGTTGTATCAGTAACAGCTACATGTAATAGGAAACAGTATTATCAATTATAATGCTACATGAATAACCTTAACACATGCAAACCATGAAGGTTGTCCGTGTACTACTGGCTGTGGCTCAGACCTCTCAACCAATTGGGGACAAATTTCAACAGAATCACGGATAAGTCAAGAAAACACAAGGACAGTCAGGGACACATGTAAAATATTAGAGCTATTAACTGGAATATGAATTAATACACATTTTCTGAAGTAAAAGAAGTTTGTAACTCTTAATTATTGTCATTATTCATTAAATGTAATTCATCACCTTTCCTCCAAATGTCACTAGTTTTAGGAGGGATTAAGAGGGACAGAGTTAAAATTTGATTCAAAATCAGGGACGGCCCTGAATATCAGGGACACTAGAGAGGTATGCTGTGGGTATGTGTTGCCTCGACACATGTGATAGCTCTACATATAGGGTCTATAGGGCCGCCACCAGTCTGAACGGCCAAAGTGGAACCTGCTCTGTAGAACTGTCAGATGTACCAGGGCAGAACATACTTACAGCCATGCATAGTACAGAAATATACATATCTGAGCAAATCAAAGCGTACTCTAGCAGCAGTATAGTTGCTTATGCTACTACATATGACATCTCGACTTGTCAGGTATACAAGACATGTAACAAGCAACCAGTACAGACACCTACAACATAAGAAGGTCCCTTAATCAGGACAGTTGCAATGGCTAAAGTATTGTCCATACCACTCAACTGTCCCTGAATGTCAGGTACGTCCCTGAGTTTGACTGAAAGTCTAACTGTGTCCTTCTTAATCCCTCCTAAATGTAGTGGATGTTGAAGGAAAGGTGGTGAATTACACTTACTGACTAATGACAATAAGTAAGAGTTATAAACAACTGTTACTTCAGAATATGTGTATTATGTCATATGCTCTGATTCTGTGAATGTGTCAAGTTAATAGCAATACTTTTGTAAAAGTGTCCCTGTTTTTCATGACCTGTCCCTGATTCTGCAGAAATGTGTCCCCTTTTGGTGGAGAGTTCTGGTATTGTCACATGTGATGTCTGATGAGGGACTGTCCCATGCAAAGTGGGAAAGGTGTCACTCCTACAGTCTCCCGTTGTGCAATCTGAAAGGTGGTCAACGTGCAGTTGGTATGTGGTAGCATGACTCGGCAGACAGCTGCGTTAACAAACTCAAGTCACATGTCAGCATTGCAGAGTATCGGTTCCCATGTATCAGGCAGATGGGAGCAGATCGTATGAAGAACACACATATAATATGATTACGTCACTGGACAGACCACCGAGTCCGTACAGTCGAACGGCTGCCGTTGCAAAATGGTTACACATACCTGATACTGTAGTCATGTAGTCCGATGTAATACGCATCACAAAGGATCGCACACACCCAGCATGAGTGACAAATGTAAGCGGAAATGTCGGAGAGCAAGCGTCTGTAAGCGTGTTGTCTACCAGTATGCCAGTAGTGCCCTGTCAAAGAAATATGGAGTGTAAACGTGTATAATGTGCTGTGACCAGAGGTCAGCAGTGCTTCACACTGTGCAAACCCACACACAACAGCTCCCACCTGCTGGACTGTGCCTTACCCGGTTTGTATCCAAAGGCGTCGGCCTATCCGCAAATGAAAAAACGCCCTATACACGTGATGGTAGAAGTACCTGGCACACATAGCTCATGTGAATGAACAATAGACCATGGCATATGTGCAGACAATAGACCGCAAACACCATACAGCACAGACATCAAACAGTATAGCAATGTACTGGTGGATATGTCCAGACCACTGGTGTGTGCATGCCTGGCCGTCCTATGTTTCAGTGTGTGAGCATGCCCAGTATGACTGTTGCTCATGTTGTAGACTGACAATACCGTTATATGTGTGATCATGCAAAGTATGGTCAACTGTATTGCATGTGTCACATGTCCAGATAATTAGTACTGTGTTGCTGACCCCTCCGTTCTACACAGACAGGTGACATGCTGTGTCTGCAGAGTAGCTAATGGTCATGTGGCATTGACAATTGCTACATGTCTGTATAGCATGGGGGGACATGCAACCACAGTCCTACACAGCACTGTGGGTGGTGCACATGACTCTCACATGTGTAGGTGTGATGGGGGGGCAAAACCAACAGTTGTACATATCTGCTGCTACTGTACCAGTCTGCCGGGTACTCCATGTTAGTGTGTGGACCTACCTAAATTGCTGGTTGGAGGATACCAGGGTACGTCAGTTCCCAGCATTAATTACCAGCACAGTGGTGTTGGACGTCCTATTACACATCCTACATCAAACAGCCTGGCCTGCTGTCGTCTATGTGTGTCATACAGGATTGGAGTCAGTCATTGGGCATATCCATAGGCCGTCGTATATCATTTGTCTGTATTGGTCCACATCTGTCCAGCTGCATGGAACGTGTGTGGGCTGTACGGACACACATGATGGTCAGCCCATAATCTGCAGTGGGTAGGACACCATGTGTACTACAGGCTATCATTGTGACCCACGTATGTGCTACAGAGGTCATGGTGCCACTATGGATGTGTACTGTCAGCTGCCCTAACATTTGGCCACCACAGTCACTTGTATGCTCACATACATACCAGAGCAATGGGTAAGTACGCATTCTAATACAACCGCCACTTGTTAGGTCAGTAAAAATACCCTGGTTGTGTTACAGACTTGAGGATGGTGCTGGAGTGCTGCCTATGTCGGATGCACACAGTGCACCTCCCATACATGGCCGAGCACAGGTACTGTCATATTTGGCATCCTTTGTACCATGTGCGGGTCAGAGAGGGGAAATCTGTGGGTACCTACTGTGTCAGTGCATATGCCTTGTGTTGCCTCTTTGCCAAGGGCAGGTCATACTGTGTACGGGCTGTCGCCGACTGTGCCCTACTCAGGTAGTTCCTTCACCAAGTCACACTGTGCCTGTACAGGCCTTGGCAGTGGTATTGGGCTGTGTGGCCCTGCCCCATGCTGTTCCTGCTGCAACTGTTACTGCAGGATAACGTTGTGTAGCATAACAAATAACATAACAACATGTATGCATGTGGCTTGTCAATACTGCAGAGC
>NC_056735.1:94396136-94417487 GCF_019279795.1 Protopterus annectens | reverse complement strand
AAAATAGCCAGCCTTTTTCACTTCCGCCACAATTGTGTCTTTTACTTTATTTGCCATAAGTTGAATAACACATATAGTTTTAGACAGATATGAAGGTTTTCCTGAGCCAGTATTTCCATATCGATCGATATGATCTCTTAAAAATGGATCGAATTTTGCTACTAGTTCTAGAAGACCAAAGCAATTGCCATTATTTGGAGTTCCAAACTTTTCATTGTCTCCTCTAAATGGTAAGCCTCACTCTGCAAGAGTGCAAATTACAGCGAAAACTCTTTCTATAACATAACGCCAGTATTGCTGCTCTTTTCTTATTTCTTCCTCTAGCTTTGAAGTTAAAGTTTTCCCTTTTGCTCTTGTCAAGTACGTTAACATAGCATTCCTATGATTTTCTGAATTTTCATGAGTTTGAATGATAGCAGGGTTTTTCCAATCATTAAACCCTTCAGAAGTTAATGCTGTTGCAGAAGATGCAATATTTGGAAAGAGTTTACAAACAAAGCAAAAAACGCGGCCTTTTGAGGGAGAGTACACAAGCCATTCTAGGGTATATTTATCTCCATTGGCTTTTGTTGAATAAAAAATTGCTTTTGTACAAAATCTGGACTGATTCTTATATTCTCGCTTAGAATTTAAAAATGGTCCACAGTGATACTGAACTTGAGAAGGGCCCTTCTCTACCCAATATGATACATCATTTTGCAATAAATTTGTCCACAAGCCAACACCTGTTACAGTAGACATATATTTGACATCACTATCTAAATTTGCAACATCTTGAACATGGTGTTTCTCATTAGGTGTCTGAAAAAAATTCTGAATATTCGTATTATTTTCTTGTGGCTCATTTGTATATTCGTGTTCAGTAAGTTGCTTTTGAATTAGTTCCATATTTTCACTTTGAGTTGGTGCAATGGCCGTGTCCTCACATACAACGTGCTGCATTGCTTCCAATTGAGTAGTACTAGTTGGCACATGCATGTAACCAGTAATCGGTGTTAGCTTCTTTGCCTCATACTCTTGTAGCTTCTTTTTCTTGCGTTTGCAAGTGCCACTTTCAAATCTTTTACTCATTCTTAGATTAGAATCTAGAACAAAATATTTGAGTTATTAATTATTGTGCATAAATAAGATGAAGATATTGTCACAAAAAATGTTTCAATAGTCTACAAACACTTCACTAAAGTATTGAACCTACTGAACTCAAAAGGCGAGAATCAAATGATCGTGTACGCAATCCTAAAATAAGAATCTTTTCTAATAACATTAACACGTGTTTCATATTATCGAAGTAACACAAATATAACCGAACGTCGGGATATCAATAGGTCTGTTCATTTGTCTGTTCCAATCTACACCAATCTGCACTTTATTTATGCAAGAACAAACCAGAGCTTAGTAGCATAAGGCACGTCAATATTTTCCATAGCAATCAGTGAACGTATGAACTATACTTTGGTGCAATCTAGTATATACAAACGAACAGACCCAATGAGCCGAATGCGTTGATTAACCAATACATTTTTATGTTTGTTTATTAGTCATATGCATAGAATTTCTCCTTATTTTCAGTTCAGTGTTTTAGTGTTCACTGTTTTTAGAATAGTGTAATTTTAATTTTGCTAACAATTTGAATGTAGGCCCCTCTTGATCTTGAGGCCCTAGGCTGAAGCCTAGTTAGCCTATAGGAAAATCCGGCCCATTGGGCCAAATTAACCCATTTTCAATGGAGTCGTGGGGAGAAAAGCTCCATTAACAATCAAGGTTACAAAGCAATATAGAGTGTAATTTTACATATGTTATAATATGGTGTAGACTAAAACAATTAATATAACTGTATGACATAGATTAAAAATATACAAATAGAATGGACAAAACAGATATTGCATCAGTGTAGGTTATTATAGCAATAACCCACGCCTGGGTGTGGGAAATGCGGGATTTACCCACGGTTGGCGTGGTTTGGTCCCGAGGGTAAACACTGGCCTTGGCTTCAGCGAAGTAGATGCTAAAAAAGTAGTCCCAGGACAGATATCAGAGGAATTCTGCTGGTGACTGGCTTTTTTATAGGAGTGGACTCCTCAGTTCTAACTTCCTGGATCTTGTCTGTGTTTCAGATGACTATCTACTGGATGACTTAAGGATTTATATCTAACCTCTTCAGTTTGTCAACAATACCCGAGTAGGGTATTGTGTCAAATGCCATGGCCAGGTCAAGGTAGACAGTGTGAACTGTTTTACCCTCAAGCATTGCTTATGTGACCTTCTCAAAGAAGTCTACCAGGTATGACCTGCCCTTGATAAAACCAAATTGGGTTACATCCAGTGTTTGGATGGGTTTGAGAAGTGTCTTTTTAGTGGTTTACTTATTATTCAAAAAAGTATGTATGTCAAGTTTTAGACCTGATAAAATATATATTTCAACAGAGCATGCAGATTTGATAGTGAAAACTTTTATACACCCCATTGTGATTTCTGATCATGTTCTCATAGAACATCTGTGACAGGTCTTGTAAAAGCTTTATTATAGGGCAGGATTCACGAAGCCTCCGTGTAAGAGTTAACAAGTCTTACATGGAGGCTGCAGTTAAACAGTGTGACATCAGCATGCCATGCATATTCATGAGGGCATGCTGACTCACACCCAAGGCTAAGACAGTCTGTGTAAGAAAGTAGGGGGCGTGTCCGTAGGGTGAGCCCTGCAAATGGACACGCCCCCAGAAGAGTCACAGTCCCGAAAGGAAACCCCCACGAGCGAGTCCGCGGAAATGTCAACAAACACAACACCACACATGCCCCCACAGACTATAAACCCAACTGAAATGTAAAATGTAAAAATGAACAGTTAAATTTTTTTTTAATTTTAAAAATGTTTGCCCGTAATTGCACTCATTTGCACGGGTGTGCTCTTTGCTCAGCCATAGTTAGCAGTCAGTGGAAAAGCATATAAGATCTAAATAGGCAAATTAAGCCAAGAAGCAATAGTGTAGAGGTAGAGATGTCGGCCAAAGAGGAGGCAGTCACGGTTCAAGCTCCAACAATATCATTTATCATTTTTAGTGAAATAAGCACAAAACAATCCCCTGACATATATGTACATATATATAACTATAATTTAGGTAAAATGTAATGAAATGGACCATGTATTTTGAAGAAATGTGATACAATAAAGAAAAAAACATTTTAGAAGTGCCCATAGCTGAGCTACGCTCCAACAAGCTGAGTATGACTGCCCGCAGGTGAGCATTGGTTTAACAGGTGTAATATGGGTGCCTGGAGTTGAGCAGCACTTTAACACACTGAAACTGTGTGCCCATAGCTGAGCTGAGTGTAATATGCATGCTCATGGCCAAATAACACGTAAACCAGTGTAACTCGTTTGCGCGGAGCTGCGCACCGTGCCAACCAGCTTACTGGCGGGCAACGTTGAGCAAGCTGTATCAAAACTGCCTTTACACAGACACACCTCCTAGCCTGTGTAGACAGTCATGAAATAAAAAAAGCAATGATCAGGCTCGAACCCAGGATACCATGCACCATAATCAAAGTACTGAACCACCAAGCTATGACAGTTATACTGAGAAATGCAGTATTAGCATATATATAGGTATTAATGTAAAGAGAAGCATGACAAAGCAGGTTTTGTGAAGCTGATACATTTCCAAACTGGCCAATCACAGATAAGTGCGGGAAAAATGGCATATATAAGCCCCATAGGCGGGAATACGCAGCATAACTGATTGTGGAACCTATTTGCAGTCAGGATGGCAGGTGTAGGAGAGGGTAGTCTCTTCCGAGCACAGAGGTGGGGTATTGAGGAGTCCAAATATATGGTTTGGCTCCTTGTCCATGATCATGAGGCTCAACTCATGCAGGGCCAGGTCCTGTGGGGAGCTTACAAGGCTGAGGCATGGGACCGGTTGGCACATGATCTCACCAGTGCCACAGGCATACCAAGGACTGGTGAACAGGTCCAACACCACCATGCGGACCTGAAGAGACGAAAGCAGGACCAACTGAACCGTTGGATCCAGGAGGCCCGGCAAATGCCCAATGCCCCACTACTGAGTAAGTGCCATGTAATTATGTATGTAAAAAATTAACCTAGCTGATATTATGGAGATGTATATTTCAATATTACTTCATTTATATTACAGCTGCAGGTGTGCATTCTGCGAAACGGTGAGCCTATGCTGATAGGCTGTTGCGGTTGCACCACCAGGCAGGTTAGTAATTATTTTCCTGTAATTGTTATACAATATAAGTGGGACAGCTTATAAAAGAGTTCAGTGTAGTTACTCATTAATAAAGTGCAAATAACAGTGTAAGACAGATTCTGCTTATACTGTGTGATTAGATAAGTGATGTAGCCTGTAATCCAGAACTAAAAATGAAACAAGTCTGAAATAGAGATGTTCCACCTGTATTGTAATAGTAGATAACCTGCTGTAGGCTGAAAATAACTGCTAAACAAGCTAGGTACAACACATGTGTGAAATACATCCCCCATTTAAAATCTGACACATGACACAAGTGAGTCTGTTGGAAAGGATTGTTGTAACCAAGTAAAACATGTTAATAAAGCCTAGAATTAAGTACCATCCTGAATTGTAAAAATAAAACAAGTGACAGTGTGAGAAAGAGGTATGAATCCACCAAGAAAGTTGTCATAACTCCTGAATAAAGTATACTGCAGTCAGTACATAATGAAATGAATGAGACAGGCACAACCAAAGAGTGAAATGTGTGTAATAAAGTACTGAAGCTGGAATGTCTGTCCTACAATTTGGATATGTTGCTGTACCCTTGCAATATGGAGATAGTATGGTTGTATGAAATACCGAACACCCACACTTGTCCAGAGCCATATAAATCAAACGTAGCAGGATGCTGTAGCTGAACACAGCCAGATATGAATGTGTATGAATAAAAATGCAATGTATATTAATGTAGCAGTAACATTCCCATCACCAACATACCTAAGGTTACATATAGGAAACTGTAGTAAGACCTGTAGTGTATATATATCTGCAGCTACTAGAAATGTACAGCATATGTATAGATAGTTGAAGTTGTTAATGAAATATTTCTTCACCCTACACTATATTCACAAATAATCCATTCCACATCAAATGGGTATGTGTATTCACAATTAATTCCTCTGGACATTTGTCCTGTTGGTTCATACTTATTTGCATGTACGTTGATGCATGTGCCCTGTTCACATATCCAAACCTGATGGCCTGTTGCCATCAATAAACCCTGCATGCTGTTGTATTGTGTATTGTTGTTCAAATTATGCATGTGTTATGCTTGCTGTCCAATGTTTGGAATTCATGGGTGTTTGGTTAATGGGAATACTGATGCATGCTGTTACAACTAATTTTGAATGGTATTGTTTGTTACTAACCCACAATGTCATAAAATATTGCTAAACATAGGATGACAGGGAAGGCGGGTTCCAGCGGACCCACCTCTCCCACCTCAGCTGGCGAGTGCACCTGGCACTAGTGCCCAGGCCGGACCCTCCTCCGTTGGCCCTGTGCCACCTTTGGGTGGAAGCGCTGCAGGGGATGGGGCTCGTCCCCCCTCTGCAAGCATGGCCGGAGGAGACCATCCACTCACCCTCCAAAGTGTCCGGTCTGTGGTGCGTAGCGAGATCAGGCATTCTGTGCTTGAACCCCTATGCCAGCTTGAGGCTCAGGTGGTGCAACTCATGGGTGTGCCTGCTGCCCATCCTACACAGCCCCCAGCACAGCCCTGTCCTGGGCTGTGAAGGCACAGTGGCAACTGCCCATGGGTGGGGATCTCAGTTCCACTGTTGCCGTCTGTGGGCTCATGGGCTCATGATATCCAAACATCCATCCCTGTCAATTGTGTTCCCCCCCACATGTGTCATACTCCGCCCCTGTATGCATCTTGTTTGCCTTGTCTGTTAACCTCCCCCACCTACCTCCCCAAATATACCTACTTCCTTCACCTGACATTCCACTCTCACCTGTAAAAAAAAAAAAAGGGCACTTTGTTCCCGCAAAAAAATTACGCCCCATACATAGCTGCCCATTTTGCAGACATGTCTGCTGGACATATGAACTGGTAATTACAATTGGCTCTATAACATATTTTGTTGTCCTCACCCCTCTCTCAAGGGTGGAAGGTTTCAAATTTCACACCAAATTACATACGTATGCACAGCTGTTGCTGATAAAGAAATGGGCAGCTATGGGCCTTTCCTACACCCTTCCTGCAAATCCCGAGCTTGCTTTCCTACTGTCCTACCCTCTTTGTGCCCCCTTTTTCACCACTTTCCTATCTCCCCATTTTTTTTCTTTCAAAGAAATTAGCGTGGGTGTGCGCAAGAGTAAGCACTTTTAAGCAGTTGTAAGCGGGTATGCGCTGGTGTGCGCTTAGCTAAGCGTGTGTGCACAAAGCTAAACGCCAGTGCGCATGCGTGAGCTCAGCGCAAAACAGCACTAACCCACTTACAACTGCTTAAAAGTGCCTTAGTCACTCTGAATGACAAGGCCTGTAGTCTGCTCAGAAGCAAAATAAAATCCCACTGTCAGTCTCAAACCCAGGACCTTGGAAACACTAGTCTGCATGTCTTACCACTAAGCCATGACTGATATACAAGAACATTGTGCTGAAAGCAATATATCATGAAATAGTAGGAATGAATGTAAAGGGAATATAGGAAGGCTATTACACCAAGCTTTTCATGTATCTTTACTGGCAATTCTTGTGGATTTGTATAACATTAGTGTGGGAAGAGAAACAGCCATGCTAGTTGGTAGCTAGTAGGTAGTAATGTGACAGTAGCACCTTGCAAGCCACACATACTATCAGGGCAGGATAAACACTGCCATATGTTTCAGTGTCAGTTTCTGTTTATCTGTTTTTTTTTTCCTTTGTTGTTGTTTTCTCTGTCTCTCTCTCTCTCTCTCTCTCTCTGTCTCTTCCTCCAGGTGGTTCAATGAAAGTATTGCATGTGTGGAATGGGAGTACAGGATGCTTTTGTAGGTATATGCACATGTGCATGTGATGGCCTCTGCACCAATTGTTAGCCAGCATTTACTAATTGCATGCAGCCTGCTGTGTGGTAATTGCAGTTCTCACTGTGATGTCAGGACAGTGCTATAAAATGTTATGTTAGGTAGGCATAGCCCTTTCAGATTTTCAGGGTGGGTACCATGCTGGTATGCTGTGGACACTGTTCTGTGAGTGTAAAGGTTGGTATGTCTCTCATATTTCAGGCTGTGTTGTAGGCACTGAAATGCATGTTGTACTGAAACCTGACTATTGCTTCCTCCAGTTTATTCTTCTCAGTGTGTATATTAACTGACACCTAATAATACTAATAATGTTTAAATGGGAGTATGTGCTTTCCTGTGGGACTTGTGGAGTAACTGGTATACAGCAGTGGCTCTTGCAATTTGTTGCTATGGCTTCACTATTTGGCCTTTACATTCACTCCTTGAATGCCTGCTAGGTGTCTTTACTGGAATGTGTTGCTATGGCTTTCCTATTTTCCATTTACATTCACACCTTGTAATGCTTGCTATATTTCTTTGAGCAGCATTTCCTTATATGTTTGTTGTGGTTTGGTGGTACTGCATGCAGTCTGGTCTGCCCAAGGTGTGGGGCTTGACACCTACAAGGGCATTTTATTTTGCTGCTGAGCAGGCCTCAGATACTCTCAGGTGTATCTTTTATCAGCCTCAGGGAATGGTATATATCAGTGGGATACACCCGTGGTGTATTTCAGATATTCTGCAGTTGTGACTGTGGGGTATTTTGAGCATATGTATTACTACACCATTTCTGACATACTTTCAGTAATTGATAGTTACCATTACGTGGGTTACAACACCTTTCTGCCTACTGTTCGTACATTTCACAGGGAGTCAGTGGGGCACAGTTAACATTTGTTTGCAAATCAGGGACATCCCTGTAAATCAGTCACAGTTGCGAGGTCTGGCCTCTTACCTATTCAGCCGAAACAAACATCAACCGGCAAGATAAGTAGCAGCAGGCCACCAAGCAGCAGGCCATCACAAACAGCAGTAACAAACAAAGGTAATGTAAAGTAATAATCTAATAGTCTACATACTGCAAACCCTCCATATGTGTTAGCAGTCTGTATCTATATATATGAAGATGTGCATAGGGCAGGGGACATACTGCAACTGTTAGTGAAGGCTGGACATACATATGGATGTGAAGGTTGCTATGTGCACATATCAATGTAGGTTGTAGTGCAACGTACAATGTAGGTTGTACAATAATGGATGTTTAGCAGTATGTTAGTATGTGTATACGTATGTGTAAATAAAAAGGTATATATATATATATATATATATATATATATATATATATATATATATATATATTATATGTATATGTATGTATATTTGGGTTCATATGAAAACAACGACACCCGAAAGAACAACATTCACTATATCGAAATGAAACCATCGACATTGCAAAACATCGACACTACATTTATACGTAAGTACAGTGCTAACATGGGTCCTGCAGGGGGGAAGTAAAGGATATGATATGACACTGTACCCATACTACTTCCCCCCTGCAGGACCCATGTTAGCACTGTACTTATGTATAAATGTAGTGTTGATGTTTTGCAATGTCGATGGTTTCGTTTCGATATAGTGAACTATAGGTACAGGCCAACATGGAAGGACTGTGTCTGAACAGGTTAGCAGATGAATACAAACTGCCCACCATGTCGGACCCTCCAGCTGACACAAGCATCTTACAAAAGGGCCACATAGAAACAGACAACTGGTGCCACAGCCATGTTATCAAGCGAAATGCAGAATAGTGTATAGTCATCCCCTTTGGAAAAACAGTACATGCCCACCAATTACCACATAGGTGTTAACCCATGAAGTACTTTAGGAGTAATAAGAGACCTGGGGACACAAGTTGAGAGATATCTTGCATGTGACAACCATGTGGCCGTAGTGGTTACAGAAACATACCATATACCCACTTAAACATGAAGGTATGCACATCTAGATCAGGGGAGGTCATTGTGCCTCTCCAGTAATCCATCATCAGCCTCACAATTGCATACAATGGCCCTTGTGGGATGTACCTTAGCAGACACCTGCATCAACTGGAAAGACCCCAAAAGTACTTCACCAGGAGGATCTAAAAGGTGTAACAGATGCCATGTATTGCCTGATTAAACAAACTGCAGCTCCACACAGTGCCATACTGCCTGGCTAGAGGTGATCTGTGCCTGATGTATAAAGCCATGTCCAAGCTGGAATCAATGAACATGCGGCACCTTGTAAAATCTGAATGCTAGTGACCTATGCACATGAGAGACCTGAACCCCAGCACCGACATAAATAAGACATGCTGTACTGATTGATCCATAACCCAGAAGCCCCCTCCACTCTTGAGTAAACTCCCAGTACAGGTTAGCCAGAGAGTCCCTCATTGACTCTCTTCCAGAGGAATCTTGATGAGTGGATGGGAGATGGCAGGTTTACCCTGGCTATCACCTGTATGTCACTGGTTGACAGAGGCACAGTACACTAACCTTGAAATATGTCATGGCAAACTCCAGTTAAAATGTGTGTTGGAGGACAACCGCACTCTCTGACTAGCAGTAGATATGGCCTAGGGCACATAGCTAGTGTTTGTCATTGTCCACCTAAGTTGTGGAATACACTACCAATGTTGGACAATCCTGGTCTAAGTCGTGCATATCTGAACAAAATGCAACATGGTCATATCTGCAAAACTGGCCCTTAACCAGTCTGGTGTGCTCACTATGAATATTTAAAGCAGTGATAGGACTGCAACCCAGGATACTGTCCACCACAGTGAAAGTACTGAACCAGTACACTATACAATAGCACAATGTTGTGTTAGTATGAAAGGATGTTGACAACTGTATGCAAACTATCCCATGGAAACCCTGCAGGCACAGTATAATCCCTGTTAGGTTCTGACACAAATCAGTTGGGCAGTAAGAGCACAACATGACTTCCAACACACAACTGTACATATGATATCTAGATTAAGTGCACACACAACCACAAATGTGGTGGACCCCAGATCTCAACATATGGAAAGCTCACACTGGGCTAATTTCACTATGTACCACTTCTAATAGCTTACTCCTCTGTTGCAGTGTCTCTTGAGAGAAACATGCTGCACTGCTGTTTGCAGGGTTTTAAGTGCTGGGCTGGGCTAGTGTTCTGCCTGTGTAATTGCCTGCTTCTGATTGTTTTCACCTGCTAGCTCTACCAGTATTCCCTGCTAGCTTCCTACTATTTTTCCTGCTTCCTTTTTCCTTTCTGTTTCCTCAGGGGGGGAGCGATGCGCATACAAGCACAAACACGCTCACAGTGGCTAACACGCACGCACACATGCTTACATGGACTAGAATCTACTTATTCAGTTTAAAACACGCACACACCAGTGCAAACAGGTTTACAGGTCTTTAAACAGGCTCCCACATTCTTACTCTGCCTTAGACGCACGCACTCACGCTTACACGCGTGCACTCTGTCTTACCCGTGCCTCCCAATGGCACACGCGCGCATGCACGCCCAGCAAAAAACTTTGGTGTTATCCATAGTGTATACCTTCCATTTCTTGGCTTTCCCATGCCTATTTGTTGACACTCCTCTTTCCCTGATGTGTGACTGACATCTTTCACATGCCACTTTGCTCCAATGAGCTTGATTTCTTTCTGACATTCCCCCCTGTGATGTCACCCATCTCCTACTCTGTTACTCTCCTTATCTAACTCTTACACTACACGGAATGTGCTCATTTGCTATGTGACTGTGAGATTTACTATCCTACCACTCATTTACATAGGATTGCCTACTAATGCTTAGTTATGTGTCTTACACTCAGCTGCCCCCCATAGCAACCACTACACGGTGGCCATGTTATTTTCAGTCTGCTATTCCCTGCATTGTACATTCATGCATTGCATAAAACCCACATTTGTGGGTTTAAAACTTTTATTTTCTGTTTTTTGTAGCGCAGCCCGTTTGCGCTGTGCTGCACTACGTTTAAACATCGGCGATCGCCGAAAAAAAAAATTTTTTTATTTGCATCGGGTTACATTGCCAATGGCCACATATTTGGCCATTGGCATGCTGCCTGGTACATATGCACCCTTTATTTGGAGCTCACAAGGCTCCATTGTGTTATTTGCAGAAACGTACACAGTTGTCAACTGAGTACATTTCTGCAGATAACACGACTGTTACACGGGCTGGTTTCAGCTTCGTGGATCGCTAAACTACCTCATTTGCATGCCTTTCAGCTACAACTGAGGTAATTAGCATATGCACGCCCTGTCCGTGTAAGAGACGTTTTAGCTGGTCTCTTACACGGGAATTCAGGCTGTTCCTGGATCGCTATGGCTGCATGGAGTCTTACATGACTCTTAGACTCTGTGCAAGCCATCGTGAATCCTGGGGATAGTTTTTGGTGAATGTAGACAGTATTGAAGGTGATAAAGTGTTACTTTTATTTTTGGATTTTATTTTATATTTCATTCAATGTTATACAGACAGAAAATAAGAATGCCTATTGGACCATTGATGGTTCCTACATTTGCCATTACTGCAATGGATGTTTGGCAGACATTAATGATCACTTTATAAATGACTTATTTTTCTATGCAAACGTAATGAAAAAAGGACCAGTATCATTTGTAAATTACTGGGACAGCACTTCTTAAACTTAAAAAATGTACTTTTAAGTACCATTATGAAGCTTTGCATTTTTAAATGAGATTATTAGGTAAGCTACCAAGCTTATATAAGAAAATAGCAATTGCCAACAAATATCTTCACTATGATAGCTTGTATCCTAAGTATATGAAATTTAACATAGTGAAAGACCACTTGGCAAGAGTTTTATGTTAACCCCTGAAAATTAGGTATTTTAGTAGAAAATGAATGAGTCAGCATGAATGCTTAAGGAAAGAGGTTATCCCCATTATTTTTTTTAGGAAGTGTTTGCCCAAGCAGTGGTTCAATGGAGGAAGAGGTAATGCCCATTTAACAATTGACAAATATAGGTTCATAGCTTCATGGTTAGGTACTAGGCTATCGACCTTCGGGCCTATATAAACCTAGCCAAAAAGGTTCCCTGGCTTGCGCCACACAAGAACATTATTTTCCTGTGCTCCTGTCGAGCAGACCCACAGAACTGATCCCCGGGGTGAATTTTCTATTTCCCATCCAATTGTCAAGATTTGTCTTGAAGAGGGATAATGAGGAGCTTTGTTTGGCATGAATGGGTAGTCTGTTCCAGAGCAGGGGATGTCTCTGGGGGGATAATGAGGAGCTTTGTTTGACATGAATGGGTAGTCTGTTCCAGAGCAGGGGATGTCTCTGGGGGGATAATGAGGAGCTTTGTTTGCCATGAATGGGTAGACTGTTCCAGAGCAGGGGATGTCTCTGGGGGGATAATGAGGAGCTTTGTTTGACATGAATGGGTAGTCTGTTCCAGAGCAGGGGATGTCTCTGGGGGGATAATGAGGAGCTTTGTTTGACATGAATGGGTAGTCTGTTCCAGAGCAGGGGATGTCTCTGGGGGGATAATGAGGAGCTTTGTTTGACATGAATGGGTAGACTGTTCCAGAGCAGGGGATGTCTCTGGGATGGGAATCTATTCCTCCAGCATGTTCTGTTTATTGTGGTGACAAGGTTTAGGTCCCTGGAGAGTGTGGCTCAGACAGTTTGAGGTTTCTTTAAGTGTAGCATGTCCAACAGATCTGGGTTTGATATGGCTTTGTATGTTAGGCAGAGTTTGCCTCTGAGTAGGCGATATGCGATGGAGTAGAGATGGAGTTTTTTGAGACAGTCTGCGTATGGCATCTGTTTGAGGCTGGTAATCCTCTTAGTGAGGTATTTCTGTGGCCTTTCTAGTTGTAGATGTCTTGCGAGGTACATGTCAAATGGGGGTGTTGTACTCTATAATGGGTCAGATGAGGGATGAATAGAGAGGAACAGTGACCTCCTTTTTCCTGGAGGAGAACCCCTTTATGATGAGGTGTGCCATGTAGAAGGATTTCCTGACTACTGTGGTGATGTGATTATCAAAGGAGAGACTACTGTTCACCTGGGTCCCAAGGTCTCATATCACACTTTTGATGTTTAGTAGGCTGTCACCTATATGAAAGTTCATGGATACAGTGTTTTCCCAAAGGGGATGACAATGCACTTCTTGGCATTGAGCTTGAGGCCATGACTTTGACACCAAGCATCGGTCTCAGTGAGGCCCCTTTGTAGAATGTCCACTTCATTAGGTGATTCTATTATGGCTCCTAGTTTGCAATCATCTGCAGACTTCAATAGCCAAAGACCTGCTGTATTAGCCTGGACTTCAGAGAAGTAGATTCCAAACAGGAGAGGACCCAGGACTGAACCCTGTAGTACTCCACTTGTCACTGGTCTGAAGTCAGATTTGGAGTTGGCTACTTTCACTGTGTGGGTTCTGTCAGTGAGCCATTTGGCCACCCATACTGTGACATAGGGATTTATGCCCAATATAGTGAATTTATCTATAATTCCAGAGTGGGGGGTGGTGTTGAAAGCCTTAGCGAGGTCGAGGTAGGCTGTGTGCACCACCTTACCCTTGTCTACAGCTCTGGTGACTGCTTCAAAGAAGTCATTTAGGTTTTGGAGACATGATCTACCTTTTACAAACCCAAACTGAGTGGGGTCCAGAGTTTGGAGGTTACCTATGTCTTTGTTTATAAGCTCCAAGATGATACATTCCCTGGCCTTGCGGACCAGGCTCATCACACTAATGGGTCAGTAGTTCCCAGGGTGCTTCCTTTATAGAGTGAGATAACTGTCACTGTGTGCCATTCAGTAGGTACAAAGCCTGAAGTGAGGCTATGACAGAACATGGTACTTAGGTGGGGTGCCAGTTTGTTCTGTAGTTTATGCAGAACGCAGCCTGGGATATTGTCTGGTCCCATGGATGCTGTGTTCTTGGCTTTGGAGAGTATGGTCTTTACTTGTGCATCTGTGATTACAGGGGCTTTGCATTCTTCTGGTATAGAGATGGGTCCTATGGGGGGGTGAGGGGGGGGGGTAAAGTTTGCACTGAACCAATCTGCCGGGATGTTTGCAATATCAGTTGGTTCTGTATATCATATATCTAGTGCTATTGTGCTGTAGCTCAGAGCAGATCTGAGTGTTGCCATTGAGAGTCTTGACATAGCTGTTGAAGGCTTTGTGGTTGTCTTTAGAATCAGTGATGATTTTATTTTCATAACTAGCTTTGCAGGATTTCATGAGGGACCTCAGCTTCTTACTGAGGCTGACCAGGGAGTTCTTGCAATCAGGGGATTTTACTCTTTTTTTCAAACAGCTTCTTCCTTCTGTTGTACGGTTTATTTATGGTAGGGGGCCACCAGATTGGTTTCCTTTTTTTGGAGGATAGCATCTTGGTTCTGTTGGAGATGGCACAATCCATGCACCCGCGTATGTACTTACACAGTGCATTTGCATAGGATTCAGCAGTTGTACTTGTATTTTCTGTCTGTATGGGTGTCGTGAAGTTTGCCTCTTCTATCTTTAGAAGCATGAAGTTGGCTTTGGAGAAGTTTTTACAGTGGTTTCCTTAATGGGGGGTGGGGGCGGGATATGGATGTCTAGGGTGATAAGCTTGTGGTCAGTTCTGACCAGCAAAGAGTTGACCTCTGGCATGGAACATTGGTCACCCATATTGGTGATGACCAGGTCCAGGATATTGCTGCCCCTGGTGGGGGTATGGATAAGCTGATTGCAGGGTGTTGGAATTTATGAATTCCAGAAAACATTGAGCAAATGAGTCAGTACATGAGTAGTTTTCCCAGTTGATGGTGGGGTAGTTGAAATCAACCATTATTTGGGTACCTTAATATTATCCAGTATATCAAGAAACATTGAGTGGGCATCTTGGGGCATGGTGGGGGATCTGTAACAAGCTACAACCTGGATTACAGTCTTTACCAGTGTTAGTTGTTATTGGATAATTTCAGATGCATTATGTTGAGCAACTAGCCTGGTGGTGTGGATATCCTTAATGAATATGGGCACTCCTCCTCCTTTAGTGTTTTGGTCCAGATTAGGTGGTCGAAAGGTGTGGTATGAACTATAGCCTAGTAATGCAGGGGTGCTTTCTGGAGCCTTGAAATAGGTCTCTGTCACTGCACAAATGTCGATGTTCAACATTTTAAGGAGTGCCTTGAGTGATTGCATTTTGAGGTTTAGACTTCTAGCACTGAGTAGCATTACCCTCAGATTTTGCTTGCTTTACCTGCTACAATATAGAAATACTGGATGGTGGACAGAAAAATAAAGACTGTGTTCCAGCTATGAGTTTAACTTCACATGTAATAGTTATTTGATTAAAACTATTGTGTAGTGGTGGTTACTGTTAGTGGTTATAGATGCAAACATTTTGCTTGTTAAATTTTCCCTTAGCACTTTTCTTGTGGTTCTCCATTGTTTTTTTGCAGCCCTGCTCTACTGTCAGGTGGAACACTAAGCCTAGCCTCTGAGGTATCAACACATCTCTCACCCACTAGCCATTCCTAAGTATGACCTATTTTTCTGACCAAATAATTTACCTAACACTATGAACAGACAATTTCCCACAGTTTCTCCAGCCAGCTTGGTCGACATGGGCATCTCAAGGCAGTGTAGCAACTGCCTCATGTTCACAATAACCCTCTACACCTAGTCCACACAAATTCAATGTGTGCAAGATGCAACTATATTAAGAACTGAAAATCCATGCTCTCTCACACACCTGTCAGTAAATATGACAATGAGCAGCTTGTCAGCATGCACATCTCATCTCCTACTCCACCCAAACCCACATCCCACATACCTACATATGCGGAGGTCCTCACCAAAAACATACCTAAACACCAGAGACCTCCCAAACACAAACACAACCACTCTACACATAATAAGTTCCTTTGCAGAACACAATACACATAATAGCTCACACACCAGTGTCTCACCTGTCAAGCCCATAAGGCAAACTACAGAATCAAACATATTAGTCAGAGGTGAGTCCATTTTGAGACACACAGAGTCCCTCTCATAAGGCTGGATAAGAAAAAGATCATGGTCAGCTATGGGTCAGGTGCCAGGATCCGCCATACCACACATGTATTCAAGTCTCTCATCAACAACAGGTATTGTTATGACTTCATCATAGTCTATGTTAGTGTGAATAACTTGAGATGTACCTCTCTGGACTATATGAAGAGAGACATGACTGAGCTCTCAGACTATGTGTCTCAGGCAGGTAAGTCCCTAGCCTTAAGCAGCATTTTACCTTCACCTAGGATGATGCCTCGATGTAAACAGAAAATGACTGACTTCAATAATTGGCTTAGTTTTTGGTGTCATTCTAAGGGGATCCAGTATCTGTCAGCCTGGATGACATGATCGACAGACCTTGATACTTTACCATAGATGGTGTTCATCTTTCAACCCTGGGATTTCGGCTACTATAAGGCTCTTGCCAACTCCATAGTGCCTTTTTTAGGTGGTGTCTCAAGGATAAAACTCCTGATGTAATAATTCCATCTAAAAACAACTTCAAAATGATGCTGCTAAATGCTAGGAGACTTAACATAAAACTGCACTTTCTGGACGCAGTCCTCACCTTGGAAGACAAACATTTGTGCAGTCACCAAGACCTGGCTCAAGGGTGTTGACACCAGCCCAGCCATACTAGGTTACACCTCTTCCACACATTCAGGCCACACACTAAAGGTGTGAAAACTAAATGAGGCGATGTATCAACATTCATTAAAGATAAATACACCTCCAGATTGATTAAACAGTCTGATTCCCTGGAGATACATCATGTGCAATAAACTGTTGGTAGGACACCTATTCAATTCACTTCCAGCTACAGAACCCCCTCCATGCATCAGTTCACCCATTCTGCCTATCTGTATGTATTTGAGTCTATCAACATACATCTGAACACCATGGTTTTGGACAAATTTAACTACCCCTCCATTGACTGGGAAAATTACTCGCTCAAACTCACTTGCACAAAGGCTCCTCTACTTCATTAACTCCAATGCCCTGCACCGGCTGGTTGACACCTCCACAAGGGGTGCCAACCTCCTGGATCTGATGCTTACCAATATGGGGGACTACAATACCACCCCCACTGTGAGGTCTTCCACGGTGAGATCTGACCACAAATCAGTCTCATTCAAACTGACTATCAGATCTGACTGCCCCCAGCAACAACTAAACTAAAAAAACCTTCTCCAAAGGAGATTATAACCTCTTATGGAATGGTATAAATAGCTTCACTGCACCTCCCTTTCAGATGGAACTGGCAACTATGCCGAGTTGTACACCAATGCTTTATACAAGCACCTGTATAACTGCATTGACTCAGCCATACCTGATAGGACCAAAACAAATTCCTCAAGGAAGAGCAAACCTGCCTGGTGGACAACTGCCATTAACAGTCTTTGCAATAAGAGGAAGAAATTGCTGTCCAAGAGTAAGAGAGATTGGACCCTTAACTAGAAACCTTCTCTCCTCAGCATAAACAAGCAAATAAGACTTCTTGTGAAGTCCTCCAAAGCAAACTATGAATCCAAATTAGCTTCCTCAACTAACGACAGCCTTAAGGCATTCTTTAGTTACATCCGTAACCTAAAAGGAAAGGCCCAGATCTGTGCTAAACTGGTAGTTAATAATACCATATATACTGAGCCTATGGACATAGCTAACCTGTTAGCCGAGAAGTTCTGTGAAAATTTCACACACTTGTCCCTGCAACACGTACCCCATGGCATCCCTACCACCTGTCCCCTACCTTGTATCTCTAAAGAGCAGGTCATAAACAACCTCCCTAAGGCCAAAAACACAGCATCTATGGGACCTAATAACATCCCAGCTGCATCCCACATTGACTCCTACGATAATTAGCAGCACACTCTTTTCATTCAGAATCGAAGCACCAGCTTCATCCCAGCTGAATGGACAATGGCCATCGTTATCCCCTTGCACAAAGTGTTACTTCCACTGACCCCAGGAACTATAGACCTATTAGCCTGACTGCAAGACCATGGAGCAAATCATTATGGACCTAATCAACAAAGATATAGGTAATCTCCAAACACCTGATCCTACTCGTTTGGATATGTCAAAGGGAGATCAGGCCTGTTAAACCTGGTGGACTTCTTTGAGACAGTCATCAAAGCCCTGGATGAGGGGAAATCTGTGCATACAGCCTACCTAGACTTATCCAAGACTTTTGACACTATCCCCCACTCAGGCATCATTGACAAACTCATGAGGCTAGGCATCAACCCTTATATCATTACATGGGTTACTAGCTGGCTCACTGACTGAACCCATATAGTCAAAATAGGGGAATCCACCTTCAACAGCAGACCTGTAACCAGTGGTGTTCCACAGGGATCAGTCCTGGGACCTCTGCTGTCTGGAGTCATTTTTCACTGAAGTACAAGCAGAAACTAAAGATCTATGGCTGACGAAGTTTGCTGATGACTGCAAACTGAGAGGGGATCATACAATCTCCAAACTATCTCAACATCCTACAAGAAGGTTTTACTATCACATCATTTGCAATGCCCTAAGTATGCACTCAGTGGTAAGAGACCTGGGGACACAGGATAATAGCAACCTTACCTTTGATCACCATGTCTCCACAGTGGTAAGAAGGGCATTCTATATTGCTTCTCTCATAAGTAAAGAAATTGCCTCCAGACAAAAAAGAAGTTATAAACTCCCTGTACTCTTCCATCATTAGGCCAATAATTATGTACAACACCCCTTTTGGTATGTATCTTTCCAAGCACCTGCAGCAATCGGAGACACCACAAAGGTTCCTCACAAGGAAAACTCAAGGTCTTCAGCATCTGTCCTACGTGAATTGTCTGAAATCACTGTCAACTTATTCTGTTCCATACAGACTACTCAGAGGCAATTTCTGCCTTGCATATAAGGCAGTGTCTGACCCTGCTTTATTGGAAATGCTGCATAACCGCAAGTCGAATGGTACAAGGATTACTCGCTCTAAAGACCTTAAACTGGCATGTGACATTGATAGAACCTGCTGGAGGGACAGATTTGACTCCCAGAGGTTACCACATCTTTGAAACAGACTCCCACTTCATGTCAAAAAGAGCATCTCATGAGCCCTCTTCAAATGCAGTCTGCATGACTGGATGGGTAACCATAAATTCACCCCGGAGGTTCCACCTATGTCCTTCTTGGTTAGGGGCAATAAGTGCTGATTATGAAAACAAGGGTAGGACCTGGTTAGGCCTGTAAGGGCCCTAGGGCCCTTAGCCTAGTAACTTCCTATGATCCCGTGATCCTATGAAAACAATAAGGAGGAAGTACTGGAATACAAGTAATGAACAACTAGGTCAGGCAGCTGTTATGGTTTCTCATTTCAGAAATGAAAAGTCTTAGAAGGTCACACTGAAAAAGCAATTAGTAGAACCTAAATGAAAACTCCAGCCAAGCTAGAACTTCCAATGAGTGACCTCCCAAACATCCTGTAACAGAGACACATGGGATATATGCAAATGACCCTTATGAACATATGGTGCTTTATCTATACGGCAATTCTGATTGCCCATGACTTTTACATTTGAAGTCATTGTAATGGACAATTTAAGACCAATAAAGCCAAACTCCACTAGCTATAGATATGCATGTTTCAGCCTTGTCATAAGCTCATCAGCATAACACAAACAGAGTATTTAACTGAGCATAATAAACACAGGGCTGTTATACCCATCTGATGTCCATTATCATTAGGGTGACTGCAAAATATCCCAACTAACAAATTAAAACAAAGAGTTAGAAGGTCACACTGAAAAAACAATCAGTAAAAACTAAATGAAATCTCCAGCCAAGCTATAACTTCCAATGAGTGACCTCCCAAACCTCCTGTAACAGAGGCACATGGGATATATGCAAATGACCCTTATGAACATCAGGTGTTTCAGCTATATGGCAATTCTGATTGCCCATGAATTTTACGTTTGAAGTCGTTTGAGGCCACTCATTGGAAGTTCTGTCTTGGCTGGAGTTTTCATTTAGTTTTTACTGATTGGTTTTTCAGTGTGACCTTCTAACTCTTTATTTTAATTTGTTAATTGGGATATTTTGCAGTTACCCTAATGATAATGGACATCAGCTGGGTATAACAACCCTGTGTTTCTTATACTTAGTCAAATACTTTGCTTGTGTTATGCTAATGAAGTTAGTGGGTTTTGCTTTAATGGCCTGAAAGTGTCTATTACAATGACTTCAAGCATAAAAGTCATGGGCAATCAGAATTGCTATATAGCTGAAACACCAGATGTTTATAAGGGTCATTTGCATATACCCCATGTGTCTCTATTACAGGAGGTTTGGGATATCAGTCATTGGAAGTTCTAGCTTGGCTGAAGTTTTCATTTAGTTTTTACAGAAATAAAAAGTCTAAGAATTTAGATTTTTTCTTTTGAGGAGTAAACCATCAGCAAGTCATTTAGAAACAAGAAAAGGAGAAGGTGCATATGAATCAGATTCTGCAAAAGCTATCGGTTCCTTTCCAATGATCCATATACTGTAAACAAAGGAACTGGCACATCTGGAGCTGCGGACTGTGTTCATTGTGTGGCATATCTGGAGATGTGGACCATACTCATTGTGTGGTACAGCTGGAGTAGGGGACTATGCCCACTGTGTGGCAGACCTAGAGTAGTGGACCATGCTCATTGTGTGGCACACCTGGAGTAGTGGACCATGCTCTCTGTGTGGCACAGCTGGAGTAGTGGACCATGCTCATTATGTGGCACATCTAGAGTAGTGGAACATGCTCTCTGGGTCGCACAGGTGGAGTAGTGGACTATGCTCACTGTGTGGCACACCTAGATTAGTGGACTATGCTTGTTGTGTGGCACACCTGGAGTAGTGGAACATGCTCATTGTGTGGCACATCAGGAGTTGTGGACCATGCTGACTGTGTGGCACAGCTGGAGTTGTGGAACATGCTCACTGTGTGGCACACCTGAAGCAGTGGATCAAGGTCAGTGTATGACTTGTCTAACATTTTATACAGGTGTGGCAACTAGATCCTACAGCTTTAGTATTTCAGATCAAGTTAGATCCATTAATAAACATGTTAATGAATTATCAATATACATTACTGAATGTAAAACATTTAGCATGTTTCATATTTTACAGAAAGCGAATTTGGATTATAAGGGATGTGATATGAAAGTCACTTTAGAAAAGCAATTCATCATTAATAAATAAAGTGAATTATAAAAATGTAATA
>NC_056735.1:94303636-94391136 GCF_019279795.1 Protopterus annectens | reverse complement strand
TGAAATGCCACTACATTGCCAGATAGACACAGGTTTATGTAAAACACACCGAAGAAAAAGGGGCAACCAGCTGTACACTCTGCGACAATCTGTACAGTGGAAAGGTATGGTATGGATATAGATATATGTGTATACACATAATCCACAGACGTAAACCAAAGCAAGTTATGAAATGAGGATTGTACATGGATATATGTATACACAACAGACTTATGTCCCATAGATATGACATATGTACATAAATAGGCCATGTTATAGCTAATATGGGTAGACAAACAGACATGCACGAAAGGTGAATAAACCACTGCATTCCAAACCATTGGCCAGAAAGTGACAGTCCAGCAAGTTCTACACTTTAAACATGCAGATAGGTGTCCATTGCAGGACTCCAAAAATTGATCTATACGTAGTGTCAACCGACATTGACGCAAAATAAGTGACCTCAGCAAATACGAAATAGCTGTACATGCAACAGTATCAGGTGCAAGGGTGATGACACATGTGTTGATAGAATGTATGATGTACAAACTGATATCCGGAGAGTGGGGAGTGCATATACGTGTCTCCACACTTCAGTACCGCACACATTCAACATGTGTAATGGGTACTGTAGAGGGTTGTCAGGTATGGGAATCATGGGTATGCAGAAATGGGCCTAGGTGTTGTTTGGCAGAGATTTCGTAGGCCCGCCCCGTGGGAGTGATGTGCTCAATAATGGGGCAAACCATCCACTGGATATTGCAAAAACCATTTTGGCAATATGTAGGGCCCTATATCAGTGTCATGTAGGCGATTATCATGGATGGACATGCATATGACCAAGATGGTAACCATAACTGGCAAACTGTCAGAATAACACAGCTGCACTAAGGCATAGTACATGAAATACAAATAGGGACTGTATTAGATATACCCCAGACAAAGTCAGAACGTTGTGAGAATACTGGTGTAGCCATGAATACGGATGTTATGAGTGTTACTAATCATGTAATGGAAATGTCAGTCACTATTATCTACCGCACAGTTCGTAATGCCTTGCTAGCAATTTACCAGAAAGGCACATCACTATGACAAATGTAACAAGGGCAAAGGTCAAACGTCAGGGCGTTTACCCATAATGTGTACAGGTTAGGGGTATGAAGGTAACCTGTCCAAAATACATGTACAGAACTAGTGATACTAGGAGGACAGGTGAGATGAAAGACATCAGGACAAATGAGAACACATGTACAAGTCATATGCATATACTCCGACAAATGTGAATGACAACGTATGCCCTGTGAATGTCAATGTGGAAGGTTAATAGACACAAAAGTAATGTGTCCCTCAGGGTGTCATGCAGTGTCATCGTAACAATGTCCAGTCCCCCATACTCGTATGTGAGCTCTGCCACTGACGGAAAGCGCAAATACCGGCGCACACATACGGTACATGATAGACCAATTAGTGTGGATAAGCAGCTGTTGGCCTGTGTGAGGAATACAACTGTCTGGGTGGGTGTGTCCTGCAATATAAATATAATGGCATGTGGCCTGTGATGCCACCATACAGTGTGTGTATTGGTGTCAGAAAGTTGATATTTTGTATCAGACACATACTCCGCAACTGTACAGATTTACGCAGAATGTGCAGAGTTCTGCCTCATATGTTTGGTTTGTTCCACGTAACAACAGTAACATTCTGGCACTTTCATGATAACTGAAGACATGAAATAATGACAAACATGTGATTAAGACACCAAATCCGACAGAAAAGCCATACTAATGCAAAACCTATTATTGTGTCAACTATATACGTTTGTAAGAGCAACATGTCAATACTGCCCCTATGTGTCCCACTATCAGATAAGGCCTTGTCCAGAAATTTGCTCTAGGAGGTGGAGTGGTATGAACAGAAACAGATACATGTGTGAGGAAACAGCAATATCGACTGCAAGATAACTCAGAAGGTATGAAATGCGCTGCAGTAGGACGTGCAGTACAGTCCGCAGGTATGTGCTGACATGTCAAATGACACAGCAGTCTACATGAAGAACCTATAGGGCTGTCACCTTTACAAATGATGATAGTGGGACATACCCACAGCCATGCACACAGCACAAATAGACATACACACATCAAAACTAGGCCATGATACATGAAGCTACCGGTGTGTACGAGTACAGTGAGAGTACAGCAAGGATAGATGTCTGCCAAGATATAGAGCAAACGCCTGTAAGGGCGTGTAACACCGCCAGTAACATGGACGTTGCATGGACAATGTTGGGATTTGCAACATACCCCATTGGTATGTGAAAGCTATGCAAATATGCGATACATGAAACAGTCAGCTGTCCATGCAAAAGCAGAGTTATGGGCAGAAAATAGATATATATAGAGAGAGAGATACAGACATACACACACATACATGTGGCAGGGCTGATAATTGAACCTACACATTACTACCCTATCACACTACAGCATGACGCATTTACATAACACGCTACCAAGATTACTAAACACAGCAGACACACAGGCAGTCTACTAGGTGTGTGTCAACATCCACAAAGACAAAGACGTCAGCAGGATATATCTGTGTTGTGAAGCGTCTAAAAGCATAACCTGAGTCCCCAGGCGGACAGGAGCATGCACACACACACATCTGGCAGGCCTGGGAATCGAACTTACACCTAAGTGCCCTATCACACTACAGCATGATGCATTTACAGAACGCGCTACCAAGATTACTGAACACAGCACTCCCAGAGGCATACTTCTAGGTGGGTGACATCATCCTCAAAGGCAAAGACGCCGATAGGGAATGTATGTGTTGTGAGGCATCTAAAAGCATTACTGTGTCCCCAGGCAGCTGGAAACACACACACACACACACACACACACACACTTGGAAGGGCTGGGAGTTGAACATACACCTAACTACTTTAACACACTACAGCATTACGCATTTACAGAACGCACTACTGAGATTACTGAACACAGCACTCCCAGAGGCATACTTCTAGGTGGATGACATCATCCGCAAAGGCAAAGACGCCGATAGGGAATGTATGTGTTGTGAGGCATCTAAAAGCATTACTGTGTCCCCAGGCAGCTGGAAACACACACTTGGCAGGGCCGGGAGTTGAACATACACCTAACTACTTTAACACACTACAGCATTACGCATTTACAGAACGCGCTACTGAGATTACTGAACACAGCACTCCCAGAGGCATACTTCTACGTGGGTGACATCATCTGCAAAGGCAAAGACGCCGATATGGAATGTATGTGTTGTGAGGCATCTAAAAGAATTACTGTGTCCCCAGGCAGCTGGAAACACACACACACTTGGAAGGGCCGGGAGTTGAACATACACCTAACTACTTTAACACACTACAGCATTACGCATTTACAGAACACGCTACCGAGATTGCTGAACACAGCACTCCCAGAGGCATACTCCTAGGTGGGTGACATCATCCGCAAAGGCAAAGATGCCGATAGGGAATGTATGTGTTGTGAGGCATCTAAAAGCATTACTGTGTCCCCAGGCAGCTGGAAGCACACACACACTCTTGGAAGGGCCGGGAGTTAAACATGCACCTAACTACTTTAACACACTAGAGCATTACGCATTTACAGAATGCGCTACTGCGATTACTGAACACAGTACTCCCAGAGGCATACTTCTACGTAGGTGACATCATCCGCAAAGGCAAAGACGCCGATAGGGAATGTATGTGTTGTGAGGTATCTAAAAGCATTACTGTGTCCCCAGGCAGCTGGAAACACACACACACACACACACACACACACACACACACACACACACACACACACACACTTGGAAGGGCCTGGAGTTGAACATACACCTAATTACTTTAACACACTACAGCAGTACACATTTACAGAACGCACTACCAAGATTACTGAACACAGCACTCCCAGAGGCATACTTCTGGGTGGGTGACATCATCCGCAAAGGCAAAGATGCCGATAGGGAATGTTTAGAGAGTGAGCAGTCTGAAAGCATTTTACTGTCCCAAGGTAGACGTACACAAACATGGCAGAGCTATCATTGGGCCAACTAAATATCTACGGAGCACTACAACACTAAATAGATATGGGATGCGCCACAGACAGTACATCCTTCGAGAGAGCAACCAGTGTGTTTAATTTAGGCATCCATCATGACATTGAAAATGGACATCAGTTGCCTGGATGACCACCATGGCGATACAGGATTTCAATGGCCATGCCCACATGCTTAGTATCACACGTCTATTTGGAATGTACTGTGTGTCCATCTACACAATGGCATACTGGGCATGCTCACACACTTAGCAGTAGCAAAAGGCCATCTTGCATGCACACGGAGTCTAATCACAGAAGGGCGCAGTGTGGAATGTACTGTGTGTCCATCTACACAACGGCGTACTGGGCATGCTCACACACTTAGCAGTTGCCAACTTGCATGCACACAGGGTCTAATCATGGAAGGGTGCAGTGTGGAATGTACTTTGTGTCCATCTACACAACAGCGTACTGGGCATGCTCACACACTTAGCAGTTGCCAACTTGCATGCACACGGAGTCTAATCACGGAAGGGCGCAGTGTGGAATGTACTGTGTGTCCATCTACACAACAGCATACTGGGCATGCTCACACACTTAGCAGTAGCAACGGACCATCTTGCATGCAGATGGAGTGTACACACAGAAGGGCACAGTACAGACGGGCACAGTAAGGTAAATCTGTCCTCACGCACAGGGCGGTCACACATGCAGTGACCTGTACACACACAGCTGCCATCACAGCTGTCACAGGTGCAGGTCACACACGTATACACTGCAGTGTACACTGTAGCTGTCAAGTCAGCACCATGTCGTTGGTGCAGCACTACACAGCCGTACAGTCTCACAACACCATGTGACTCATGACCACTGAGTTGTACAGTGGTGTACACCAGCTGTGCAGAGTACACATGTACCAGCAGGGATCCAACAGATGTTATGCATTGCAATGATACCAGTATACATGAACAGGTCGGCTCAACACATACCACGGCCCTTACACAGCTGTGACACCTGACTGTTGCTGTACACCAATGAACACACGTCTGGATATGTCATACATGTGATTGTGTGGATGTGTGCATGGACTGCACACACAACACATACATACATAGCCTTTGATGTACCACATGCATAACACTGGCCTAATCAATGCTACACACATGAATGGAAGGTGGGCCCATGTCTGTTGAATGCTCACACTACAGGGGGTAGCAATGTTGACCGGGACACATACCCTTGTACTGGTTGCCTGTGACACCTGTGATATCATACCGCAGTCCATGTGTTATGTATGTCAACACACATGTCCAACAATAGCAATGCATACAAACATGGCAACAGGAGACACATGTGACATCTGTACTGTGCATGCAGCAACCATGCATGTGCAGTGGCCGATGTCCGTAACATAGTTGAACCTACCTACGACATGCAGACGCAATGCAGACCCATCATTGACACCTGTGTACGGTGACATACAAACAGCACGTATGGAGGGATGTGTGTACATAACATGGTGAACCACCTGTCTAGATGTATGTGTGCAGGAGGTAGCTCACAGTTGTGTCACGCACCATCCTATAATGCCATGTGCAAGCAGTATGCTATGCCACTGTTACATGACGGTGCTGACATAATGCATACACAGTGGTCAGGTGTTAACAACTATATGTCACATAGCACCTGTAACACCTACAACCTCCCGTGTGCATATAGCAGCACATATGCCAGATATAGCATTGGTACACAGAATGCAATCAATACCACAGCATGTCTATCAAATGTGTCATCATATGGCAGGTGTATCATTCCCAGCACTGCCATGTGTGTCCGAATGTGTGACCAGGGATGCCACATATAGCGGGGAATATGTCCCAGTTGCTACACATCCCTGTACACCATTGTAGAAATCTTTACATATGTCAGTGTGGGAAGCATGACATCGGCTGGTATGGTGCATCACACACGTCGGCTGTCCGTATACACATGTGGTCACCACAGTGTGTGTGTGTGTGTCTGTATGCATGTCTGGTGCTTGGTGTGAGGGTGTATGCTAATATATGGTGGGAAATGATCACTAGCCCCACGTGGTGACTAACCCATAATGGTGATGCATTGCACAACCCTGTTGATGCCATAGGTCCCAGCCATACTGGCTACCTGTGCATGTCCCTTCTCTGTGACATGTTGTGTGGGTGCCTAGTACTGTGAGGGTGATGACCACACAGGCAAGGGTCACTAGCTGCACACTATGGGGTGTGCGTTATAGTGGTGTACACCCCATGAATACGGCCATGTTCCCGTACTGTTACAGGGTCCTACTGCTGCACAGTGTGGCCTCCAGCTACCAAGTGACACCTCACATCATCATTGGCCAGGCCGCTGTGTACATCCCCTGCACCATGTCACCATACCTGTAATGTGTCCTGCTATGTATGTCACGTCTCTGTCCAGTGTAGCGTGTGGCACCGACCACATGCGTCAGGTGCAGTATATGTGCGGACATCTGTGTAATGTTGGTGTGTCCAGCAGTCAGGTTGAGGGTACGTGTAGCATGCTGATATTGCCAGACGTGCCTGTGTGTAATCCACAGTTACACGTGGGGGACTGCAAACACTGCTACCTGTAGGCACATGCAAGTACACCATAGGAGGGAACCAGGGTATCACAACCAACATGGTGCTACAGATGTAACTGAGACACATACCGTGAACACATCACAATGCATGCTGCACCTGCACTACATGGTAGGACTGGTGCATGTTGACAGTACACAACCTATGTCACATACACAGCTCTCAGTATTCACACACAACCACTGCAACATACACATCCCTCACTATGCATACACAGATATTACATACACCTCTCACTATGCTGTTCACCCTGTGCATCAGAATATTTGTGCATAACCCTGCACCGATGGTGTGGATGACAGGGATGCAGCACAGGCTTCATCATATGCACAGGGTGATATGTTTGCCAGGGGCATAGGCTGCACCAATGGATAACATCATGTGTGTGTGTAAGGGCCAGTGAGTTGACTGGACATGTCTGTGCAGAATGCATGTGGATGTTGTGGAGCTCTACAGTTGTATTTGCTGTGTGCGTGTATGTGTGTACACAGTTCTGCCATTTGTGATGCCTATACAGGGTATAATTGACAGCCCCAGATTGTACAGTGCAGGTTGTAAAGCTCATTGTGTCCATCCACGGCCACGTGACCTGTGCCTGCCTGGGGTTGCACGGGCACTACCAGGTGGAGGTACAGAGTGGCTACTGTCTGACGACACATGTCCGCTGGAACTGTGTCCCTGCTGAGACCATCCAGGGCCATGTCCACATGGCCTGCTGTGTCCTGGTGTTGACAGCACAGCACCAGCTGCACTGCTACTGCTACTGGCACTATGGGAGCGGGCATGTGAGGTGGCATGCTCATGTCAACCTACACTAGGTGGTGTTGCTGGCCTACATCCACGTGGTCTATGCCTCACTCCTACCAGGTGTTCCAGCACAGACAGCTCCCACTCGTGGATTGCCATGCCTTGGTCAAGAATTCTGACCATTTCACCTAGTCGCCTATCCAGAACATTAGCAATCTGCTGTTGAGCATTTGCCAATGCCTGGATGTTGTCATTTAGGGTATGGATAGCAGCCCTGTGCAGCCTCTGCCCTTCTCTGTTCTGCCATTCAGCACGTGCCTGTGCCGTCATTACAGTCTGGAACATGCGTCTGGTGATACCAGCTGCTGCTCTCTGTCCTACAGGTGCATGTCTGCCAGAGGTCCTCCTACGAGCAGCACCGGCCACATGCCTGTGTGGCACATCTGCAGTCATTACACTGACACCATGGTGTGTAGACACACCCTCTGTAGCCACCACACGTTCCTGTTCCACGCCAACAGACGCTGACTGTCCTTCCTCTATGGCCACCGGTGATCCGGTATGTGTTGGCAGCAGAACTGTGTGCAGGGAAGAGGGGGACATAGCTGGGATGGTAACCATTGGCACATATTCAGCCCCTTACAACCCTGCCTGTACCTCATGCATATGTTCATCACCACTAGTATCTGTGGGGACACTAACATCAGATGGACCGCAGGAGGGTAACGCACCTACATCACCTGTGAATGCAAAGAAATACTGTAAAGTACAATAGACACAGGCACACACACACACACACACACACGCACACACACGCACACACACACACACACACACACACACACACACACACACACACACACACACACACACACACACACACACACACACACACACAGGCACACACACCATGCATGTGATTTGTCAGATGGCATGTAGCATGCCTGCGATACCGCAGAGGGCATGCAGCTCAGACATTAATAGTGTTAGTAAGCATACCTCCCTGGGGTGCACACTACAGCAAGCAGGTGTCATATCAGTAGCCATGCGGTTCACACAGTCATGGTAGTATGCATGCATCCCTGTGATACACCATGTGGCCCAGAACAGGATAACAGTACACATGGCTGACATGACCTTGATATGTAATCTGCTGACATGTGCATTAACATGCATACATGTTTGACACAATGGTGTCCTGACACATGTACAGCATCATAATGGGCTGCACATTGCAGTGTTGTGTGTATGCCCTACAGATAGAATGCATGTTTAGCAAATGTGCATGAGCATGGGAGGGCAGTGTGAGCTGTCTACATTGCTATACAGTGTGAAGTACAGACACTGTGCCATTGCATGGCAACATGAGGCATGTATGTTGCTGTAGAATGCATAATATGTACACATTGCATAGCCATAACTGCAACACAGTTGTGATGTTCGACAGATCGTATATGGTAGACTTCAGTGACACTTCCAGTAGCTGTGCACAGGCATATATGTTGTCCAGTGTACCACATCAACTGTATAATCGATCAACTAAGGCTATAATTGACCATGTGTGGACAATGTGCAACAGGGTGTATACACATCCCAAGTACTGTGGCCATGTGTGCACATGTGTTGGCCAATTGTGTGTGATGGGCATCTTCTCCAAATGTCTGTGTTGTCCCATATGACATACACCCATACATGTCAGATATGTCACAATCCACAGGGCTATGCAGACAACGGGTTGTATGTTTGGTATGTGGGGTATAGGTCATGCGATAGTGTGACAATATTGCAGACAGAAGACTACATGTCTGGGACATGTCAGGTGGCACATCACAATGTGTGCACCCAATGCAGGGGCATATGACACAATGATGACACTTGTGGGCTGCCCATATCACAGCTCGCTGTGTGGTACTGTGTGCATAACACACATGTTGTTCCAATGCATACTACATATGCCACCATTGTAGAACACCTCCACCATTGTATGCACAGTTGACCACACTTGTCGCAATGTCAGGTACTGTGGTATCACGTCTGTGTATCATTACATTTGTATATATTGCACATGGGTGGCCTGTGTGAATGAAGGGCGGTGCGACCTGCATATCATGACTGGAACAAACATCAGGTGTGCAAGTGTTAACTGGCCACATGGCAAATGGATCTACACTGTAACATGCCTGATATGGATGACAGTCTCACCTGCAACGGACCCATGTCTGTGCGGCACGCCAGAGGTACCTGTATAGGGGTGACACACCAGTATGAACATTATCCATGAATGTATGACAGCCACAGGTTGCACTGTGCATGTGAACACATTCACCTGTGTAATAGCATATAGTATGCACATGTGTGCATACACAATGTAGCATACTGTAGTATGCAGCATGTGTGTCCACATACCTGGCATATGTTGTTACTTTACATAATGTACAGTGACACATGCAACTACATGGGATATAATAGCCATATGTGCAGTACTGACTTACCAGGCAACTCCAGGCTTATTGGTTGGGAGACACCCACCTCCACGATGGCAGCTAGTGTTTCTGGATGCTGTTCCCTGGGTGTCCCCAGACTGGCCAGTAGCTCCTCAGTGTGTGTGAGTGGGGGCTTGGTTGGTGGCCCACCACCTGTTCCACCTTGTTCCCTGGTGATTGCAGAGGCACGCTGTTTTGCATGTCGTATCAGGTCCATGCAGTGTCTGCACACCTGCTGGTAGGTGTGGTTATGGCCACCCACATCGTTCACCCTCCTGCGTAGATCCTGCCACAGGTCATCCCGCTGCTGGGCATGCTGTGGCACATGGCTGAACAACAAGTCATAGTTGTCATGGAGCTGTGGGATGAGGACATCATCCTCCTGGTGGGTGTATGCTGGGAGGCATGTACGGGGCATTAGCTGTAAAACATAATGATGGTGACAGGTCACAGTTTCAGAGATGTACAGAGATACTGCTGCACATACATTTCTATGACATCTACTGCATCTGCACAGTTATCTTTGCAAAGCATCATGACACTGACACAACTGACGTGTTTGTGTCACACGTCACACCCATTATGCATTGGATATCATCACCATATATGTGTGTCACCTCATTACAGTGTTCATACTCCATGTAAATGCTGTCTTGCTGTGGGCATGTCTATTTGCCTGCACTTGTGTTCTTACCTATCTGCACATGCCTCGATGTGTCCACGGTACTACTGTTGACCTGGATGCTGTGTATATGTCACATGTCAACACAGACACAGCCGTAATGGACTTGAGCAGTGACAATGCACACATACGCATAGACACCTGTACATGCATGTGTTTTGCCATATACATCTACACAGCACTGTACAACTGTTCAACGTCCTGCCACGGATCGCTTGTATTACACATGTGATAGACATGGGACAATGGATAGTCAGACGACATTTGCAGAGATGGTCATCAACCATAGCATGTGCGGGCACGGTTACCACGCTGTAACAGACAGCCATTGTGCCACCGCAAGGTGCATCAGTGCCACATTACTGATCCAGTCAGTTGATTGTACATCTACCATGCGGCCATCACACCATGTATGACTGGGATGACATGTGCAGCTTTGATGGACAGGGTTGCAGGGATCTGTCCAGCCTGTGGCGATCCTAGTATTAGGATGGTGGCTGTCCATGACATATGTCATATAGATCAGGATATGGACATGTAGCATGTCCATCATCATGGTGTAGCAAATGCCCTTCTGCAAGGTAGACAGCATGCTGCATAGTGGAGGTCTGGATTGTGAAGGCTGGTATCGCACATCCATGCATAGCCATTACCCCTTACAGGTGGTATGTGATCCAATATTGGTCACCACAGTGCTTTATATGCCTGTCCAGTGATCTCCGTGCTCATGGATGGCACCCTGACATGACATGGGTACCTCATATGAGTACCTAAGGGGCCTGGAGACATCACCATGTTGGGGGGTGCACTGCACAGCAGAATCCCTTACACAGTGTCCATAATGTTGCTACAGGCTAGGTAGTAATGTATGGGTACAGGGATGTTCACCTAGCGGTGACACTAATGGTATCATCCATCAGACTGTGCACATATGTCACACACCTCACCCACACAGCCCATTCTGTATGTTGTTCACAACACTGACACAGCTATACTGATAGGTCATGGCCATTCACAGCCTTACATACACAGATGCCTAACATTTGTCTGTGTGGTATGGGCTACAATGAGGGTGAGGTACAACACATTAACCCTGTTCTACTGTATCTGGCACTGATGTGCTGTGCACATGTCACTCTTGCACCTTTTGTAGTTGTGAGTCTGTCAACAGGCCACTGGTGGAACACTCCTGTGACATGCAAAGGTATTTGTATTCAAATATCCGTGCTGTCTTGTACATCTGTACTGCTAACATCTACAGTGCTTTCATGGACATGCACACCATACTCAGCAGGGTTATAGTGTGGTGCCACCCTAAATGACTGTCATCACCACTTGTGTGTTGATATTATCCAACACCCTATCTGTATTGTATGGTCAAGCTAGGCACTTGTTCAGGACATGTGAGCATGTCATGAGCTACTGATTACTATAGCGCCCATTCCACACCATTTCCCACAGGTACACTGGCTGTCCTACACTTCCCAGCTTGCTTAAGGTATGACAGCTGTTGTACACACGTAGCGCACATATCCTGTGGGACATGGTTGTATATACAGGCATACCCAACTGTCACGTACCAGTGCTACTGCCTGTCTATATGAGGGATATGTCATACATGTGGCAATAGAGCAATTGTCTCATGTACACATTCAGTGCTCACCTCCCAACATACGGCACTACAGCCTGTGGGGGATGCACGTCTGCAGCCGTGCTGGGCCCATAGCTTTCAGGTGTACCTCATTATGGGGAACGTACCTCATTTGGGATTCTAAAAGGTGCATGCTCCTCAAGGTTCCACATTGGAAGGGTCTAAAACACATTCATTGTTGTACATAGTTTACCTGCTAGCCATGGCTAAATAGATGGGAATCATATTAATTCATTGGAATATCTGTTTTATACATAAGACCAGCCTATTTTAGCCATCATATGCCCTTCCTAGTTGACGCTGTTAGTAAGCAGTTGTAAGTGTTCCACGTTTCGACCATTTGTCACATGGTATGCGGGCTAATGTTCCTCAGTTTGGGGACAGGAGGCTGACAGCTATGGCTGGGGGTAATGCTGTCGCAAACCCTGACTGCACCTGACAGTCATTTGGGGATGTGTAACATTCGCAACACACCCCACCCATCACAGTCTCACATGATCTACACCACTGGCCACAGCTATGAGGACAACCTGTGCAGTACGTCTCCATACTCACTGTAGGCACCAGAGGTAGCCCCCATCATGGCAGACAACATCACCAGCTTATAGCCCACAGACTCATGTGTGCCCACCACATACAGCCAATAGTGAGTTATAACATTCACAACACACCAGTCATAGCTGACTCTGTAGGGTGTCACACTGCAGTTCCACACAGCAGGCTACACAAGGCATTAGTCGCTTACATCTTGCTGTCGGGTAACTGCTTCTGCAACATAACCTATGCACCCATGCCACACCTCACCAGGTACGATATGTCTGTCATTCGCCATGTTAGTGTGACTGCCCTGTGATGCCACTTCACAGACTACGTGTGCAGGGACATGCAATAGCTCACCAGTCTTATAGCCCTGAGGGTGTGGGCCTAGCCCTGGGGAGCATTTTGCATTTGTCTGGACATGATACCACTGTACAATGACCGACTGTGTCACTTCAACTGTTGTCTATGCTCCTATTGTCATTCCACAGGCATGTGGTATCTGTCCGCTATGATTGTCCTGGTAAAACACAATGCTATGGCACAGATGACTTGCACCTGTCAGCCCTGGGAGTACAGCTCACATGTAATGCTCTTGCTGCTTCTATACTGCCTGTCTTGCACAGTTTCCAATAACTGTCACCAGCTGGGCGGTAACTGGCAGGCGCGACATGGGGTCATGTGACACATTGCTTGCATCTTCCTCTGTGATGCACGCAGGCAAGGCACACCTTATAATGCACCACTCAAACATCTCTGCAGTGACTGGGACCTGCCTCTAGGCTCTGCAGAGCACACCTGCAATGACAGGTTATAGACAGACCATACCTTTCAGGCACATACCTGGACCGGCACACCCACAGCTGAGGGGTTCCCATATTCCACTATGTTTTGCACACATCCTAGCAAGTTGCTTAGCACAATGCATCAGAGGTGCTCCACGTGCAACTAACTGTGTCCGGGACCTCTATACACATTGTAACAAGTGACAGAGTCAACATCATACCCCATGGGTAACATACCTTCTATGTTGGTATAGTGGACAGTGGGCCTCAGCTACTACTGATGTGTGACTGACGCTACCCCACACTTCACTGGGATAGCCACTCATGTACCGACACATCCATAAGTCATACCCTCCGCTCTGCTGGATCAGCCCATACACACCACCTCCAAGACCTACATTACCCTTGGCATGAACACTACCACCATATGACTGGTGTTACACACCTGGGGTTATCCCCTCATTGGTGGATTCCGAACATATGCTAATCAACCTTGTTAGCCACATCCTGGCAACACACCCATCACAGCATACACAGTACATGTGTACCACAACACCTACTACAGACGTCTGCTGACAGCGGTTGTTATCATCATGACACCCATGCAGATGGACAATGCACATACAAATGCTGACACATACCCCAGTGCACTTGATTAGCATGTACACAACTGCATGGATCATGCTATTCCACACAGAGCCATGATGGTACACACCAGATAACAGACGCCACTCTGGTGGTCATGTTCCACGGACATATGATGTACAACAACAGGTGTAGGTTGTTGCACAGTGGTGTACATTCCCATGTGTGGGGTGGCTCACTGGTCAGCTGTGGTGGGGCCACAGGGTCCCTCATCACATACTCCAAGACTAGCTACGTAAACATGACTGCCACACATTCTGGGGTGTACCACCAGGCATTATGGTAGTATGTCAGTATTCGATGGCAACACCCACGTCTGCTGTCACATACAACAGTCACTCAGGAACATTGCAGACCCAGGTATTGTTGGCAACATGCTGGAGGATGGATTCAATGCTGACAGTACACCCTCTCACTCACTACAGGGCTGCAATCCATACATGAACATTGTGGTGTCCCTGTGGTCACACCTACACAGTACTGACCTACACTCTATATGTCCTGGGACGCTGGCCCCATGTCACCTTCCAACGTAAACAAAGTTAGAACAGAAGGCACCAAAGCAGTAAATCCACAGTGAGAGGAACCAGTCCATAGGATGAAGCATAAAATAAGCAACGATTAAAAGTTATTTTATGCTTCATCCTACGGACTGGTTCCTCTCACCTTCCAACGTCCCAGGCTGTGATGACCACCAACCTCTGAATTACATCTCTCCCCACTAGGCCACCATATTCAGTGATAGCCTTGTTTCAGACATTGTAGCCCCTGAATGGCACACAGCAGCATTTATCACACTACACACAGGTGGCACCGCATTGCACGAGTGGGACTATAGTCCTACACACCTGATTGGACTGTTCTGCATGGCTATGGGGCACATCATCAAGGACGTCATTCTCAGAGACATTGTTGGGCTCCTGTCCTTTGCTGCCACCTGGGTTGGGCTTGTTAAGGCCAGAGCATGGCCCCTACACATGGTGGACTCCTTTCATACAGTTACCCAGGGCAGTTGCTGATGGTACGGGAGTCCACACATCCTACATTGTCCTCTCATTGCCTTTCAGCACCATTCCCCATTCTGGTATTGTCAACATACACATCCACATGCACATTATACCCTGTGTCTCAGGATGTTATGCTATGTGGCTCATGGACAGGACACACAGTGAGGCCAGCATACCATAGTACCTACTACATGTCAGGTAAATTTTGCATACCACGGTCCTCAGTCATAGGGCCCCTCATGTTCAGTATATGCTTCCCTGCGGAACAGGCTGGCACAGGGGACTTTCCCTGCCTAGCTTTCAAACCCCTACATACCAAGCGCCATGATTGCTCCACCAGCTGATACTGACTCCAGCTATACGGGTGTCACTGTGACAGATACATAATCTAACTATCATGGCATCAAGCTGCATGACACAAGGTGCATGCACATCACCTTTGCATTACACCATTCACCCACTGACTATCACATGGATGGTAGTCCCCTACATACATATCACATTGTACATGTTTGCAGTACACACATATGTCGCACCCACTCCTGTGGTTACCGTATTGCCACTGTGGCGTGGATATCCTTCTACGTGGCCACACCTATCTGTACTGGGTGTGTAACTGGTACATAGGCACCCATTGTACCTCTGAACTCAAGACATCTACACACCACCCCATTTAGGGTGTACCTTACACAACAGCTACAGCTTTACATGCCACAACATTAACACACCATGACGTTTACTGGGCTCCGACGGTTTAAATATGCGGCTGCACTACGGACACCACATCTGTACACATTTGCATACTACATACTCAGGGGTGACCTCTGCTGATCAGACAGGGCCCATGTCCACAACATTATTGATGGATATACTCCTCATATGCAACATAAGCAGAGGCCACTGTGAGCAACATGCTCAAGGATATGTGCACACACGCCACAATAAGTGGGATGTGCTTCTGGGTTACATTCCCAAACTGGACACTCACCATGCTGTGGAACATAAGTCCTATGTACATCACGCAGGGACACTCTGTAGCACTGTTCATGTGATACCTCCCTTGGTGGTTGGGAGACACATGTAGGCCTGGGATCACTGCAGTGGCTGTACTGTGCAGTGGTGCAGGTGACACCTGGCTCTGCTCTTCACAGGTCACTACCCTGGAGAGGTGTCACTAGTGTGAACACTGTAGTTGTGCTTACACATGGACTTGCCAGACTGCATAGTACCCCACTATGCACCTGTGCAGCTATTACATGTCCCTTTTGCATGGTTACTTGGTAGCCCTTCCATTTAGATTAGCTATCATGCTATTACTATGTCCCATACCTACAGGCCGTATGTATCCTGTTATTGTACATACCAATAGACGATACCTGTGGTATGCATGATATGCCTGTTATGCTGTGTAGAATATCTGTCATATCTACCTATAATACTATACATTACACATATTTCACATAGTATCCCATAATGCAAACATACTTGCACAGCGGGACCACCTTACATATGTCATTAACGTTATATGCCCATACACATGCGTGCTATGACAGTATATCAACATATACTATCCCCTGCTATGGCACGTCCTTGTTGGACATACCCTACCACTAACGGCGGGTTGTATGGCATTGTTCTGTTTAATGCCCTCATGTAGCATCCCTTGTGGTGTCTGTGCTGTGTACCTTGTGTCCCACTGCTGGACGCACAGATTCTACAAGCGTTAGTATGCTCAGCAAGACATCACTTCATAAATACCTTTCCCCACTTTATGCATTGCGGACATGTTTAATTAATGCAAAACAGGCTATACATACAGTAAAATTAATTAATACAGATCATGCTATACATAACCTAACATATCGGGCATTCTACATACCTTGTTGTCGTTACGGTGTTTTGTTTCTATCTCTCTCACAGTGTTTCAACTGTTATTTGGTATGAGCATACGGTTTGAATGTCTGGCAGTTCATCCTTATATACGTCGATACCTACAACATGTGGATTCTTCCCGCCAATTGGTGTTCCTGAGTGGCTAATTACTTGCATATCAGCTGTGCAGCTACTCCATTCGCCAATTATGTGGCGACAGTGGGGTATAATTGGATTCTCCACTTGGGCGTTGCTTATTTGCCCTACCTTCGGGGAGACGGTCTGTATTGTGTTTCGTTATGTGTAACTGCAACTGCTATGCATGGAGACAAGTATAGTTTGGATTCATGTCCCCTGTGGATTGTGTGTGACAGGTAGAGTATTTGGTTCAACATGTGGGTGTACCTGTCATCCCGACGTCTGATAACGGAGTATTGCAATCAAAACCTGTAACATGGCTGTTTGTTCCATTATACAATGCCTGCAATTTTGCATGATGCCTTTAATTGTGTCTCTCACACGGTATGTTGAGGGTTCTGCAGATGTAATTGACTGACTGGATGTTTGTGCTGCTATTACAGTTTGTATTGCTTTAGTTTCGTGTGTGGGGGATGTCGGTGGTTGTACGTAACATATATGGTTTATGGGCCTTGCATTACTGCATAATCCGTATATATGTGTGTGGGCTCCGTCCCCAATTAGAGAGCTAACAGTTAGTAGACTTCTGTTACAGGATTGTACGTTGGGCCATTGTTAGTTGGTTTCTATATCGTCTGCAGGTGAGCTTGCTACTTGTATACCTCCGTAATTGCAGCGATATATCAGGGAATGTGTGTAAGTGACAGCTATCCCTTGTATTTCTGTCCCAGATATTTGCAGTCATTGTGGTTGTGTTGTTAAACGAGCCTGTTTGCCATGGGTTGCCACCTTTTCATATGGTCATTGTTGGACACTTGCGGGACACAAAGCGGGTGTTTACAGGCCAACATGTAGCCACGGTCAGTACACAGGTAGCACATACGTTTATCCTCACTACATACCTATTGTTGTGTGACTTTGGCTACTTATCATATTGCATGCAACATTTCAGTTTCTTACATACAGGCATAACTATTAAATACGACTGTTACATTATATATGGGACATATTTATGTCCTACCATCTCGGACATTTGCCCTTTGTACTGTTTTATGTCAGGACACACCTGCCCAGGGTGGGGCTGTCCCACCTACTGTGGTACAGGTAGTACCCGTATGCCTATGGCTAGCTATACTCACACCTACCATACTGATCTGCCTCTAGCTTGGCACCAACATACACATGTTGCAGACACACACACACAGTACAGTCACACAGAGATGCACACGGCACCCTCAACGCACGCTTACACAGACTACGGCACTCACAGACACAGTTGAACACAGTGCCTACGTGGACCGTGACACCGGCAGCGGTGACTAACTGTCCCTTCATATCATCATACTATTACTCGCGGATGTACTGTTCCGGTACTGTGTTCTATCGGTCTTTCAACCTCGTGGTTACACATGTCGGTATGTTACACATTCCATGGCTGGTGGTATCCTATTTATTTGTACCTCCAAGATGTTATGAGTGTCGTTGAACTATCTATTATATTTGCAGATATCGCTGAATCCATCTCTATCACCATATATCCCTCTATTGCCCTTTCTATCTGTATTATATATATGCATATGTGTAGATATATATATATATATATATATATATATATATATATATATATATATATATATATATATATATATCTGGTGGGGAATGTGACAGGCACACAGCACCAGCATATGCTGTAAGACTCATGTACTGTTCAGGTGTTGGCATTCCGTGTTACACTGGCTGTTGTGTTTAAAATGTTTGAGGGCTGCCTATGTAGGATTCACACACTCGGCCACCTATGCATTACAATTTACAGGTGGTCATGTTTGTGTGCCATCCATTTTACTGTGTGTGCAGGTGGAGAGGTGTCAGTCCATGGGGCCTATACGGTCAGTGTATGTGCTATACGTTCCCTCTTTGCCAAGGCATAGGCATATTGGGCACGCCTCCATCTGCCTACTGGGGCTGGCACAGTGTGTTCATGGTCTGAATCCTTCTGTGCCTGTACTGGCCTTGGCAATTGCGGTGGGCTATGAGGGCCTTCACCATTTTGTCCCTGCTGCAGCTGCTTCCGCAGGATCATATTATGTAGCATGGCACATACTATGACGATGTGGGCACACGTTCCTGGAGAGTACTGCAAGGCTCCACCAGATGTATCCAAGCACCGGAACCATGATTTCAGCATCCCGAACACACGCTCTATGATGATTCTGGTTTGTGCGTGTGCCTCATTATGGCGTTCTTGCATGGGTGTGTGTGTAAAATACAGGTACTGTGACATTTTTTTCACAATTCTTTTGAAAATAAGGGAGACGGACTACATTACTAGTGTGCCTATCAGTTCTATATACAACGCGTGTTTTGTTGGGTGCACGAGATAACATCACAGCCATATTTTGGCCTAATACTTACTTTTGACTTGGGCCAATAAGAACCTTATGCTACATTTTTTGAAATATCTTATCAGAGAAGGCAATAATCAACCATTGATACTGTGACACATTTTTCTCTTTACATTTTTTTGTGAAGATAAAGAAGAGGGACTATATTACAAGTGTGCCTATCAGTGTTACACAGAACGCGTGTTTTGCAGGGTGCACAAAATAGTATCCGAACCATCTTTTCGTTCAATATATGCTTGTTTTTTCAAGATCTTTTAACGTTTTGTCTGGCCGAAGTGGATGGTATTGCTGGGGAAATATGATTGATGGCCAAATACGGAGCGTGTTGACTATTAATCCATTGAACTGGTTTTATTCCAATTTATTCAAATACTGTGTTGGTGCCAGGTTTATGAACATTTATAATAACATTTTTTTAGATTCAAATATTTTGTAACACGGATGGTGGACATTATAATATCTTGTGTTTTGGGCTTTTCATTTTGAAGTTCTGGATTTGTAACATAATGTATATTTGATATACGTACAGTATTATTGAATATACAACCTTTGGGCTAGTTATCAGGATCATTTATATTAATCTTTGTGTTTTTGAAACACTTCATATCATGATTCCTTTCAACTAACATATGGTCAGATTACCTTAGTGCTGGAAATATTTCACTAATAAGTGAGTCATCACATTTATGTTAATACAACAGTTCAGGTAATTTTCTGATTATTCTAACATTCAGGATTGTAGCTCCATTTGGATGTTTCAACATGATTCTATAACCAGTTATAATATATCTGGTTATAGCTACAAGGCATTAAATACACCATTTTTGTCTTTGTAGAATTTTTCCATTATTATATAACACGGAGGGTTGGACATTGCTTTTCATAATCTCATTAGGCACTTGCATATCAGCTTTGGTATACAACAAATTGGCCTATTCTCATTTTAATATAAAAAGATTGGCTATGGCTACTTATTATTATTTTTACTAGTATACTACTTTGACACAAGTGTCTACACAACTGTTGTTTCAATAATCTGGGATGATATTCCCGGTATACTATTGTCTTAACAACTTTGTATATTTTTCAGCCTTGTCACACAACAGTTTGGTTTAATATTTTTACATATATTTTTTACACATTACCAGTGGTTGACCTCACTGTTCCTTACACATGGTGACATTGTATGGTGACTCCTTCTTTGTTCGAATAATTCAGCCAGAGAATTTCAGGTGATCATCCCCACTAATAATATTCTTGTACATGTCAAGGTGAAAACTGTGTTACTTTGTTATGCCATTTGCTCAGGCAGTATTTTACAACTGTCCATTTCATTTTTGTCACTATATACTAGTGGTTGACCTCACAGACATTAATATTTTGTGATACTGTATCATTACCACTGTTTCTTTTCATCTTTAATATATTTTTTGGTACAGCTAGGATAGATAAACTATATTTTGGGTTGTCTTTAGTTTTTTATATAACCTGATATATTTTTCAAGCTACATATTGAGTCACATGAACCTGGTCCTACATAGCTTTTTATACATTCCTTTTATTAGGTTTGCCCAAACCTGCACTCTTCTGTGATTCAGATTTTTTGAGATCACTTCCTTTCCTAATTTGCTCTTACAATCCAGTCTTTCTCTCAGCTCAGATTTCATCCTTTCCTAGTTCCAGCAACTTATGGTCATGGATCTCCAAAAATTATTATCTGGTTTATGCTCCGATAAGGATGATTTAAAAATCTTTGGCACTGGCACTGATTCAAGTGACATTCACAATTTGGAAAGAATAGATCCAGTTGACGGTTACGAAAACTCTTTCTACAAGCTTGGTAAACAAATTAAAATATTGAGAACAAACATTTGGCATCACAAATTGTTCAAAGCTTACCAAGTGCAAAACATATCCCCTAGAGGATTGAGATGTAGAATTCAACCATTGGTTGCTACACCAGATGATGCTCTGCTTAAAGAATGGCAAATAGCGCAACAAGAAGCTGCTATGGCCAGGGTCAATATATTATCAGCATTTTATGAGAGAACTGTACAAGCAAACATAGTGGAAGTAGAAAAAAACTTGTCATAATCTCAAACAATTTGAGGATAACACAAATTTCCGGGATTGTTTGAGCAAATTATCTAAGGAAATATCTACCTTAGAAAATAACCTCAAAATCAAGAAATTGCATAAATTTGCCCGTGATAAGGAAGATTATGAGAAGGGCAGACAATTTGAATCACAGAAGGGTGTCAGGTTTGCTCAGGGCACCAAGAATGTTTCTTTTGTACGCAAAAAAAGACCCAGGTCCATCCTGAAAAAGACAGGAACAGGTTATATTACTTCTGGTGAAGAATCCTCCACTACAGACACAGACATACCCAGCATTGGTGATTCTCCAAATGCCAAAAGGGGTAGAACAACTGAAATCCCTTTAGGGGTAAGAAACATAGAGCAGGCAGGAAACACAGGGGTCACAAGCTTAGAAGAACTATTCATGTCAATAGTGAAATAAATGAACAATGCACTAATGTACTTAACATTTCAAAACATGTCTTATCTGATGAACAACATGCTTTATTGAATAAAGGCCTTGGTTTTATTCCTGGTTTCTTTATTGATGAAAGCTCCTTGGTATCTGACACTTTAGAGTTCTGTAGAAAGATTAACCTCAAAATATTTTTCCAACAACAGGACAAAACTGATGACACTCAAAGATCATCTGGTTTTAGATTTCACAAATCATCATTCACCCCTCCCATGGACAAACATGTTGCTGTTTTTCAGCAGGCAGTCATCAAGGACATACATTTTCATTTCAGTTCCATAGATACTATGAGGCATAATCTTTCACAGAAGGAACAACTAGCTCTTACACAACTTAAAAACAACACAGACATTGTCATCATTCCTGCGGACAAAGGGGGTGCGGTTGTTGTTATGGATAATGATTATTATCAGGGTGAAGGTTACAGACAACTATCCAATCATCACCATTACATGAAGATGAATATTGATCCCACACCAGGTTTTCAAATGGAAATCAATCAATTTCTGGAACAGGCAGTTGAGGCTGGAATCATTTCAGAGAAAACTAAAACACATCTGACAGTCAAAGACCCTGCCAAACAATACCTATATCTATTACCAAAAATCCACAAATCTTCCCAACAACCGCCCGGGAGACCAATTGTATCTGGCATTGGCTCACTCACGGAACCCCTATCTGCCTTTCTTACCGAAAAATTGAAACCATTATTAACACAGATTCATGCCAGAATACAGGACACCACTGAATTCTTGCAGATAGTCACCAAATCACAACTGGATCCCGATTGGTTTATGTGCACTTTGGATGTATCATCTTTATATACCAGCATTCCTCACTGGGCAGGTCTGATGGCATTAGAGTTTTGGCTCAACAAATCTAATTTATATCCGCCAGGAATGAATACATTATTAATATGTATGGCTGAACACATTTTGACAAAAAATGTGTTCTACTTTCAACAAGATTGCTATTGGCAACTTCAAGGCACGGCCATGGGTGCATCTTTTGCACCCATCTATGCAGACCTCTTCATGGGCTACATAGAAGAAAACATCATATACAATCCAATGCACAACATATATTTACCAGAAATTGATATATGGAGAAGATACCTGGACGATTGTTGGTTGGTTTGGAAGGGAGGCAACGAATACCTCCAGGAATTTATGGAATATCTGAACGGGAACATCTGGGGTATTGAATTTACAGAGGAACATCATCTGAATGAAATCCATTTCTTGGATGTTCATCTTACCAGACAATCAGATAATACACTCAAAACATCTGTTTACAGGAAATTCCCACAATTCAACACTCTTTTGCATACGGAAAGTTTCATCCCAAACATATCACCAAAAATATTCCAAAATCTCAGTTTCTGAGGATCAAAAGAATATGTTCTTCACAGGATGACCTTATCAAACATCAAACTGATCTAACTAACAGATTTTTGTCCAGGGGGTATTCACCGCAGATTATCCATTCAGCTGTTCAATCCAATAATGTGAAATCCAGGGATTCTCTTTTACAATACAATAGAAGACAAAGAGATAATGGTTCCAATTTATGCAGATTTGTCACGACCTATGGCCGGAACAGTAGGAATTTGATCAATATTATTAACAACCATTGGAACATACTCAACTCGCACCCCCTTTTGGAGGATTATTTAGGGGAACGGTGCTATTTTTCATATAGAAAGGGCAAATCACTTAGTTCCCTTTTTTCTCATTACAAAAGAACAAGCCCAAAGGATGACAATCTCACACAAAGGACACTCACAGGGGAAAAATTAATAGGGATCTATCCCTGTGGCCACTGTAGCTTTTGCGGCTACATTTTCAAAACCACTAGTTTCACCAGCAAAAACACAGGACAAATATTCAATATTAAATTCTTTGGTAATTGCAGTTCAGACTGGATAATCTATCTTGCTACATGCACATGTCAGGCCTTCTACATTGGCCAAACATCCAGACAGTTTCGCATCAGAATTTCGGAACATTTGGGGGACATCAGGAACCAGAGAATAACCAATGCGCTATACAGACACACAATTAAACATTCCACTGCCAAATTCTTATTTACCATCATTGATCGCATCACGGGCAATCGATCCTTCAAGGTAGGGTGGCATGATATTCTCAATAAAAAAGAAAGGAGGTGGATAATTAAACTTGGGGGGCTTTTCTCCCCAGGATTGAATGACAAATTATGATTTTCAAGCATTTATTAGTTAAAAAAATATTTTGTGACATTATTAATATATGATTCTATTTCATTTTTTTGCATTATGGTTTACTTATGCTGATGCTTGTCTATTTAAATCACTTTATATTAACCATTCCTTTCTAGCAACCCCATCATTATGCTTTTCTCATTTGCATTATTATGCTATATATCTTTAGGCATCAACATGACATTTTGAATAGATGAATAACGTTATTTCATTTCTAATGTTAACATTTTTTATGATTTATTCATAACTTTTTTGTTTTTTTCAACCACAGGAAATGATATCACTAATCTCATTGGTTGAAGCTATATAAGATTCTGACTCAGTCACATTTTTTATGCACTACTGAAGAAAGCCTTGTGCTGAAACTGGTCTAGTCTAAATAAATTATTGTATTCAGGTTCTCCTGGGTGCTGGCTTTTTTTTCATTTTGGAGCTACCGTACTTGCTTGCCTGGCACCAGCCTAACTTGCTAGCTATCTCTTCATACTCCACCAGATGTATCCAAGCACCAGAACCATGATTTCAGCATCCCAAACACATGCTCTATGATGATTCTGGTTTGTGCGTGTGCCTCATTATGGCGTTCTTGCATGGGTGTGTGTGCATTTCTGATGGGAGTCATCATCCATGGCTCCAGTGCATAGCCATGGGATGTCCCCCCCTGACAAATACCTGATACAGCTGTGAGGCATGCCAGATATGGGAGTCATGGTAGCTTCCAGGGCTGCTAGCACACACATCCATGATAATGCCTTGGGCATTGCACACAACCTGGCAGTTGATGGAGTGGAATCCCTTACGGTTTATGTAGCGCCTACCCTGCTCACCGGGTGGTGACTTGATTTGTATGTGCGTGCAGTCTATTGCACCCAGTACCTCCGGGTATTGTGCCACATGGTGGAAGTGGCGCATATTGCTGGCCAACTCCTCCTGAGTTCTGGGGAAGTATATCTGCTCATTGGCATGTGGTAACATGGCATCCAGGAACTGGTGTAGTACCCTGGATGCTGATGCCTGTGAGATACCTATTATATCTCCAGTTGGCCTTTGAAAGGTACCTGTGGCCAATATTCGCAGGCTTACACATACCTTCGTGTCCACTGGTATGGGTTCCCCTCTGTTGTTTCTGGTTCTCAGGCGTGGCCGGCACAGCTCCACTATTTGCTGTAAGATGTCCCTGTCCACCCTGTAATGCTCTACTATCTCCAGGTCCTGTAGCCCCTGGTAGGTTACCCTTGGTCTGAACACTCTCCTTCTCCTCCGAGGCCTGCGGTGGTTGTCGGCATCATCCTCCACAACACCGTCAGTCTCTAACACATGATGATGAATCACAGCTATGGCAGCTCCCAACATGTACATTTTAAAAGTTCCCCATGTGTTTACACCTATGGTGCAGTGCTTGGGAATACACAGGTATGTGTTGGGTGCTTTCACACTTTATACTATTGTGTTGTGAACACCGATGATGTCATAGGGTGTGTATGTATGTTCGTAGCTACAGGTTATGTTATGTGTTTTACTGCCGGAACTACTATTGTGGTGCCTTTGGTGTTGAATTACATTTGCCTGCCGTGGATTACCTCTTGACCTTCCCTTTACATTTCTGCGCGTTGCACCTACCATTTTCTGGCGTGCATCCTGCAGCCTACTTTCATTTGTACTTTCCTGGACCTGGCGTATCTTGCGTTGTGTGCTACTGCTGGTCTGCTGTCAGTTTGCTTTGCTCTGCTGTGTCAGGTCTCCTATCTTTGCAATCCAATACCTCCCCTCCTTTCTTTGCATTCACATGCCTCCCCTATCCTGTTTTGCAGGTTTCTGCAAGCGGGCTTGTCAGCTGCCGTCGATTGGCCTTCGTGGGTTGATTGGTGTTGATTGCTCATTAGTACTCCAATTACCCTACTTCCACATTTCCTTCTTTTCTTCCCCTGACCTTCCTGTTTCTGCTATTGTTTGTGGTGCGTGCATCCAATTACTGGGTTTCGGGCAGGTTTTCATCCTTGTACACATGCGCTTTTGGCCACCATGTGTGCTCTCAGCTAAACAATTCCTCTCCACCCCTATCCTGCAGCTTTGCTTAGCAATGGACAGGCCAGATTTGCAATGCTCCAATGTGCTTAGTGCTACGGTGGCACACCCCTCTGCTGATGTCATGTATCTCCTCTGAACCACTCCTCGGTGTTATACCGCTGCGCCGTATGGTACAACCTTCCTCCGGCAGGACATTTGCAATTCATTATTATCTGCCTCATTTGCATGGCATTGACTACTAATTCATAGTTAGCTTGCCGAACACTATCACAAGCCCTAAGCAACCCTTGCACCTTGGTTGTGGTGTTCCATGCCTACCATTGTGTATTATGCTGTAAACCTGATTTCTATTACGTTGCGATTTTATGACATTTTTATATTATTTCTTTATGTTACAGCTTCCGCACACATGCCCTGCTGTTCTGTTCTGCGTTACTGTGGACATGACATTAAATGTTGTTATTTACGTGTTGTGCATCTTTTCTTATGCCATTGGCTGTGTATTTTGCCATTGGCATATGTTAACGTTGTGATACCTGGGTCTGGCCCTCTTCCATAGCTCCGATGTTCTGTTTGGGTAAATGTAAACTGTGTTTTTTGGTTTACATTTCTGTGGGCTTACGCTACGCCTGCACCACTTCATGAATCGCTATATGCCTTCATTTGCATGGTGCGACACTGCACATGGGGTGATTTGCATACCTACGCCGGGGGCTGCGCAGATCTGGCATACGCCGGTAGTGCACGTGGAATTGGATCGTACCTGAATCGCTCGGCGGCCATATTTGGCATTATAATGCCTACGCTATGCGTGCGCCTGGCGCAAGCTTCATGAATCCCGGAGTAAATCTTTTTTTCCTTTTGTAGCTGAAGAAATGGATTATGGATTTTTTTTCTTATTGCAGTCCAGTTAGATTTCTCTGAGGAACATTTTAAGGAAGTAGTAGTCCCGTTTATGTCTTCTGGCATTGTCATGATATTATTATTTTTTTTACTGAAAAGATTTTATTGAATTTTCATAAAACAAGCATCTGGCTTATATAATTTTTAATAAAGGACATGGTTTCTTCCAACAATATAAATATTTTACAGCTTGATTGTTAAAAAGGTATAAGTCTTGCTGTATGTAATAACTGAATTTGTATACAGTTTTGTTTCAAAAGCTTGATTAAAGTCATGCATTTCTATCATTTTTTTCTATAGGGTATTTGTGGCAGGTCTATACGTGAACGCAATGAATTGCAAACGCTAAATAATCAACCCCCAATCCCCGAAAACCTAAAATGTCGAACATACAGAGCAACAATTTTTTTCTCAGGGAAAAAAATTGCTGATCCGTAAAAAAAAAAAAATAAATAAATAAAAAATAAAAACACAAAATAAAGTGGGGGGGGGTTCCCCCCCACCCCCCCTAATTACATATATCAACTCTGAGATCGCACCACAGTGGAGGAAATGACAAAGTATTGAAATGGCCTGGTGATTTTTTTCCTAGGAAAAAAAATCGCTGTTCCGTGCTTTCAGTATTTTGCCATTTTGTGTAATGACGTTTGACTAAACAGCATTTGCAATTCACTGCATTCGCTAAAATAATAGGGACCCATTTGTGGCATAGTATTTATCAAATCTGATTAAACTTTGGTCCACTTTCAAGTTGGATTTTGACCAGGCTGCTTTCAGAACACATTCATTGTCCAACATAAATAAGAGTTTTACAACAATAGATCCAGAGGTACCAAAGCTTAGTTGGTACAGATTTACTTATGGTGTAATTAGCCCTCAATGCCAGTATAAAGGCCCTTCCTACATATTATGAAACTGTGTAATCCAAGTAATAAGTAAAGCTATTACATCACCATTTGTTTTTTTCAACTAATGCAAGATTCTTACATTAGTTCATCTCAACATTTCCATGATTCTTCACCTTACTTAGAGGCAGAGCATTTTGCTTTAATAAGAACTCCATTTCACTTTACTCAGCTTTTAACCTTCCATGTTAGTCAATGCAGTTTTCATGACCTAGATTTGAGAATTATTTTTTTAGATCATGGATTTCAGTGTTTCAGTCTATAAATATTACCCTGTAGATTGTCCAGTTTATTTTGAAAGTTATAACTTTTCACTGTGAGGCCATGGATGGAGGCAAACACTTTCTGAAAATCCTCCAACAAAAGAAATTTTACTGTATGAAGATTCTGAGGTGACTCATTATCTTCAAGGTAGAGATAGCAGTCTGAGGAAAGGAATTTGGACATAAGATAAAACATTCCCCTCAGAATTCTAGTAAAACTACAGAGATTTATGGCAATATTAAACACTGATGAAGTTTGTTGAAAGATCTCAACTCTTTCCTGCAAGTTACGACTCTTCACTGCTAAGAATCTGCTATCTTGAATCAGAATCTACAAAGACCATGTTATCTTGCTAGTGGCTAAAGCAGAAATTAACTAAAAAAAATGTATATTGTAAGCCAAAGCTATTCTCAATCTCAATACAGAAACAAACCCTTCCAGACCCCCTCCAGCTTATTTATGGAAAGTCTTGATGTCACTGTATTTCAAGATGGAGGATGCAACAGGCCTGTATTCAACAAGTCAGGCTCAGCAAATCATCATTTGATATACCCTGCTTTAGTGTGAAGCAGGGTTTATCGTTCTGTGCCCTACAACTTGCATAAGTTCAGTGAATGGGTGGGGTGGGTTGTTGAATAGCCAAAGTAAGGTGAAAACATATGCTTGCAGAAGCCACAGCATGGCACCTGTACACCTGCCATGTCAACTATGAAAACATATCATTGCCACCATATGTGAGTAACAGTCATTCAATGCCTTTTATGCAGTGCATCAGCTTTGTTCTACTCCAGAAATGTTTAAATGATATTCAGAAACTGAACTGTCATGCATTGGTAACTTGTGCAAGGTTATGCCCCACATAAATTATAGTTTGCCCACATCATCTTGTGTAATCTTCCTCTTAAGATAATTGCACTACAAGGGGAACATGGAAACAGAGACCTAGTTTAAAACTGTTGTCCTGTGGACTGTGCTATATTGCATTATAATGAGTATCACTTGAAATATCCAAGTATTCATAATACTATGGTCTGTAGTCTGTCACATGATCTCCACCATTAGGCAGCTCTCTGCCATGTCAGTAAACTGTTCAGGTGTATCTATTTGTCCCTCCTGCATTTACTGTAGTACCTGTTTGTGGATAATTTGAGGAAGACTACAGACAGTCCTACCAGTTTTCATGGATCTAATCAACTTACAGTCAAAAGGACTGCAGTTACTGACTTAGCTACTCACATTTGCTTCTGATAAAAATCAAAGTGGAAGATCAAACTTCGAGGAGACAAACACTGCTCAAATGAAAGGAGTAAAAAACATTTATTAATAAAAAGTAAGCACTTTCACATCTTCTTATGGATGCTTCATCAGACTTTATCAACATACTAACAATAAAATCACATTTAAATGCTCTCCTTTGATTGTCACGCTGCTGCATAATGAATTCATTAAAACAAACTGACCATTCAGTCCATACAGTCAATTAAAAAACAACTTCTAATATACATAATATAAAATAGACATATACACCCAGTATACAATGCATAACATTACAGTACTTAATATAAATATATATATGAAAATACACATGAGGATATATATAAAAACTAAACTAAGAAATTCCAACAAATAGCAAATGTTGGAGGCATGATGGGAAGAAACAGATACGTTGAAATATGTTTTTTTCTTTTTTGGGGGGTATAAAGAGCTGGCAGGTATTAAAAACTTCCTACAGAATACTACTTCAGAAGCAATCGGGTAGCAAATGGCTGTAACTAACGAAATTATTCTTTTGAGCTAGGACAAGCTATTAGAATTGCCTAGGCATAATATGGCCTTATTTGCGTAATTCTATTGGCTGCCAAAAAAGCAATTCCAAGAAAATGGAAAACAAAACCTAAACCAACTATATTAGAAGTACTGAATATTTTAAAGAGATAAACTGAAATGGGATATTCACAAAAGAGAAAAAAAACACATACATAGAAATAAATGGTATTTTCAGGAATAATACATGAAAATCTGTATTTAAGAGGAGTGAGGTTTAAAGGAAGGCAGAAAATGAGAAACTTATGTAATGTTTGGTGAAATAAGAGTTATACAAAGAAAGAAAACATATATAGGTTCATAGGTTCATACTAGGCTATCTGCCCTAGGGCATTTATAAGCCTAGCCAGAATGTGTTTGGCTTTCGCCACCCATTTTAAATTAATTTTGCTATGCCCTTTTTCGAGGTTAGTATACTGTGCCTCTGTCTAACAGTGACACAGAAGTGATACCCGGGGTAAACCTACGATCTCCCATCCACTCATCAAGATTCCTCTTGAAGAGAGTCAATGAGGGACTCTGCCTAACCTGGACTGGAATTTTATTCCAGAGTGAAGGGAGCCTCTGGGTTATGAATCTGTCCCTCCAGCATGCCCTATTTATTTCAGTGCTGAGGTTCAAGTCTCTCGAGCGCGTAGCTCGATGAGATTTGGATTTTCTGAGGTGCAGCATGTCCATTAATTCAGGGTTGGACATGGCTTTATACGTCAGGCACAGATCGCCTCTGAGCAGGCGGTATGCCACTGAGTAGAGCTGGAGTTTCTTTAACCGGGCAGCATATGGCATCTGTTTGAGCCCTTTGATCCTCTTGGTGAGGTACTTTTGGGGTCTTTCCAGTTGCTGCAGGTGTCTGGTAAGGTACATCCCAAAAGGGGCATTGTACTCAATTATGGGCCTGATGAGGGATGAGTAAAGAGGCACGATGACCTCCCCTGATCTAGATGTGAATCCCTTCATGATTAGGTGGGCTATATAAAATGTTTTTCTAACCACTTTGGCCACGTGGTTGTCAAATGAGAGATTGCTATCAACTTGGGTCCCCAGGTCCCTAATGACTTCTTCTGTACTTAATGGATTACCACCTATGTGGTAATTTGTGGGCACTTTGTTTTTGCCAAAGGGGATGACTATACACTTTTTGGCGTTTAGCTTGAGGCCATGGCTCTGGCACCAGTTGTCTGTTTCTATGAGGCGAGAAGTCAGCGTACCAAGACTCCTAGGACCAACGGTGGTTGCAGAACAGTATACCAATAGTTAGGAAGTCTCACTGAAGAACCTCCGTACAGAAATAAATTAAACTGTTAGAAACCCAACTCCAAAAACAATGTTAAAAACAAAGTCTTCTTTAATACAATACGAAATAAAAGAAGCACTTTCGCCTGGTGATCCCAGGCTTTATCAAGTTACAATGCTGTTATGGCAATGCTGTACATTTATACTAAACTGCTAAGCCAATTAATCAATTAAAAATCGCAAATTGAAATAATAAAGATCAGTTGATTAATGCGTTGATCAAAGTGCTTTAAAATATTCTACCCAACTTAAAGATACAGATTGTATCTATCTAAAAGTTGAATTTGAGAATGAAAAAAGGAAATTTCTTTAAACAACGTAATAAATAGTAATAGGCGATAAACCGTAAAACAGATACATATAAAAAACTAATGAATTGTCAACTTCTAACTAATGCTAGTTTAAAAACAATAAGAGTAGTTACAAACTTATTGTTTTATATATAATATATTATATATATGTAATATATAATGCAAATGAAAAATGTTAAAGTCCATTATTTTTTTCCATTAATGTACATGTGCCTATGTCTTTAATGATAATTTAATAAAGATGTTTAAAAAAATTCATATTACAAATTTATGAATTGCTTGGCTTACATCAAACTTCTGGAACTCACTGCATTAAGACCAAATGGTCAGTGCTGCATTCAGTTTATCTACAAACACATTTGAAATTAAAACCTATTTAATATGACTGTTTTAAAATGTCAATGCCCAAAGAACCAGAGAAAAGAAAAAAAATGCTTATTAAAATCAAAGATTTTTCTTGTGCAAAATTTATGTTCTTCATTCTGACCACTGCTGCAGTAGCCTTAGCTTTATCGGTTATATCCTGACGGTTTTAGGTTATAACACCGACAGCACACAACATCGACAACAACATCACCGACACCACATCATCGACAGCTCATAAACACGACACCACACACACTCAACATATCATCACAACAACCAATAAACAAAACAAATTCCCTGACCAAAAACCACAGACACAACACAAGCACACCTAAATCCTAACAAACAAACACTAAACCTTACATACACAACTATCCACTACCCTAACCGAAACCCTAACCCTAAGGTCCGTCACTATCGCACACTAACCTAACCCGCGCCCTGACTCTAACTCACTTAACCCACCCCTAACCCAAACAAATTCACTACTGCACTCTTACCTAACCCGCACCCTAACCCTAACTCACTTAACCCGCCCCTAACCCAAAACATTCACTACTGCACCCTTACCTAACTCGTGCCCTAACCCTAACTCACTTAACCCACCCCTAACCCAAAACATTCACTACGGCACCCTCACCTAACTCACGCCCCAACCCTAACTCACTTAACCCACCCCTACCCCTACAGACCGCCAACATCGCACACTTACCTTACTTGCACCCTAACGTCCATCACTACCGCATACTTACACATCCTTTCCCCATCTCGGTGTTCTCCGCGTCGGTGTTTTCATCCGTCGATCTTCTCGCGTTGGTGATTTCGCTGTCGGTCTTCTCATCTGTCGACGTTGTAACCTAGACCCATCCTGACAAGGATTACAAATCTTCAGGGCACCTTCCACTTGTCCAAACTGTCAAGCAGTTCAAGCAGAGCTGACTAAAACACACGTTTGGGCGCAAAGTCCTTCAGAGCTTTCCTGTCACTGAAGAGTATGCTCCGCTAAGGCTTTCTAGGATCGACGGTCAGTTTGTGTTTTCCTTTGCTGGGCAGATAAGTGCCCTTTGGGGAAAAAGAAATCTTCCATTTTTTATATTTACTGACGTCTTATTACTTTCTTCTTAAAAACGTTATTTTAAAGCAGGATCGATGAGTTTTAATGGACTGTTTTGAGTCTGTAAAGTACTTTTAAATGGAGCACTCATTTTTTCTGGTGGTTTAAAAGTAATGTAAAATTATTTAAATCATATTTTCTGTGGTGAAAATGTGTTATTTTTCCATTGTGGGGCTCCCATAATGCTTGAAATTGCTTTTTATTGTATTTTTTATTGTTAAAAAGTAACTTGCTTTGCTGCATATTTTCCCGGGGAAGCAGAGGCACCATTTTTGGCTAGACAATGGAAATGAGTGCCAGTCCCATGGTCAGTGATTGTGCCAGCCACAGAAAGGTTAAGTTAAGCAAGTTGTCTTTGCCACCACAGCAGGCTAGAAATGTGCCTCATCTGCAGATGGGTGTCTCTGCTGCAGCCATTTGTTGTACCTCAGACCTCTCATCTTTTATCCCTGATCCCTCTGATGAGGCACCTACAGCCACTATGGACCATAGGTTAGCCACATCCTCTGCAGCTGTTAGACGTCCATCAATGGGAAAAGCAGTCTTGCTGGTCCTGGGAAAGGCAACAAGAAAGGTTTGCCTGTTGTGTCAGAATGCAGTGTCATCCTTGGGGAGCAGCTGCTGCCATTAGTAACACGGTTGCCCCATTTTACCTGTCAAACAGAAACAGCAAACCAAGCTTGTGTCCACTCTTCCTCAACTTTCTTTGGGTAGAAGTAGTTTATGGAACTGTCTCAGGGTTTAATGCAGACAATCGATCCTTCTTGTAAAGTAGTTTCTGGTGAAAAAAAGAGGGATGCCCTTTCCCTGGAGAGATTCAAGATTCTGAATCTGAACAAGATGCAGTGATAGATTCAAAGTTTTTTCTGTAGATTTCTGATTCAGAATCAGAGGAGAGCTCAGTTTCTGATATCCCTTGTAGGGGTTTCTGCTTCTCTCAGAATATTGCTAAAATGTTTGTGTTTTCAGTTGAAGAACGCAGAGATTTCTTGGTTACTCAGAAAATATCATTTTTTTTCAGAAGGATTTTCTAGAAGCTACATCCAGTCTTCCTACCCTGTCTGCTTTAGAGGATGTGTGTCTTACTGCCTGTAATTTTCCTGATAGCCATCCAGCTGTCCCTAAAAAGTCAGATAGGATGCATAAAGTTCCTTCGTCTTGTAAAATGTTATACACTGTTCCTAAATCTGACCTTAGTTGACTTCGCCTCTGCTAAGTACTTAGTTCATTCCAGTCCTACTCTTCCTAATAAGGATGAGAAAATTACTGATAGGTATGGGGGAAAGTGTATACTTCAGCAAGTCTGATTTTAAGAATTTGAAACTGTCAGGTTCATATGTTAAAACTGATTATGAGATATTAAAGTATGAGGAATGTTTTATCTACAGTTTCTTCTTGTAAAACAAAATCTGATTTAAATAACTTAGTGTCTTCTATTGCACAGGTCACTACTCATTGTTTGTGGTGTATGTATGACTCTGTTGATACTGCTTCCAGCCCTATGCACACGGTACTTTTTAAGGAGGTTTGCAAAAGTGCATTCTTAGGACTTCACAGAGAATGTAAAAAAATATTTTAAATTTTGCTTGGTTAGAGACTTAGTGCTTGGTCCCTCTGCTGCAAAGGTGATAAAAAAGTATCCAATTTTAGCAAAAAAAAAAAACAGAATAAACAGTCTCAGTGGAATTCAGGTAAACAGACATTTAAGAAGTGGCAACAGGGTTCAAAAAATGTCTTTAATCTCCCAAAACCAAGGACAGTGCAACAAGTCTGACTGACTATTTGAGAAATCTTGTGACCCCCCCCCACCCCTATTTTGGCCCCTTTGCTCTTCCAAAAAGTCAGAATCTTCATTTTCCTGTCTGGCAACAGTTTGTTTCAGACAAATGGGTTTGGGAAATCATTCAGCAGGGTTACAGATGGCAGGGGAAACACTTCCTCCTTTCCAAGGGGTCATTCCTCATCCTGCAGACCAGACTCTTTTATTTCCACCAGTTCTTTATCACAATGAATGATCAAACCAGTTCATCCTTCATAGGTAGGGAAGGGGGTTTATTACAGGATGTCCCTGGTGCCAAAAAAAGAAAATGCTTAGAGACCAGTTCTTGATCTTTCTTTCCTAAGCCTGTTTGTAATAGTGCCCAAATTCAAAATTCTGTTACCTCACAACCCGTTACCTCTTCTTCCCCGTTCAAGTTTCCTGGTAATATTAGACTTAAAAGATGCTTATCAATGCATCCATATTCAGATTTCAGATGTTTCTTAAGGTTTTGTCGGTCTGGATCACATTATCAGTTTTCTGCCTTACCCTTTGAACTATCCACTGCACCGAGGGTGTTCACTAACCCTAGGATAAAGCAAGCAGCCATGCAGGAATAAGTTATTCCTGCATGGCAGGAAATGTTCCTGTGCAGCACAGCAGTGCACCATGCATATTTATGAAGGCGCGCTGCCATGCTGTAAAACAGACATGGTTCTGTGTATGAGTGCAGTGGGTGCGTCTGAGGGCAGGGCACTCACAATACATATGCCCCCTACACTCCAGAATTGCCATGCTGCAATTTCAAATGATGGAGAATGCTGGTAACACCCCCAACCCATCAGGATAAGAAATCTGATCAAAGCCATAAGGGACAATTATCCGTACAAAGCCAGAAAGTTGATAGAATAACAGGTTTACCATAAGCATATAGCACACAGCTCCCAACCCATCAGAGTAAGGAATCTGGACAAAGCCATAACAGACAATTGTCCCACAAAGCAGAAACTTGATAGAATAACAGGTTTAGCATTAGTAGGGATATTCTGAAGGGTACAAAAAAAAAACACAACAAATATTTTTTTTTTAATAAATCCGATAAAGTTTAAGCATAGCTGCACGTGTGTTCCTGTTGCTTAGCTATGCTTAGTCCAGCTTAAACAGCACAAGAAGTTAAATAGCAAGAGACATCCAACTTAAGCCATGCTGCAGTAGTGTAGTGATTACAACGTATGCTTAACAAACAGCCATTCCTGGTTCAATCCCCATTATAACCAATTTGCATTTTACATGTGAAAGCAGTACATACACATTTTTTTTATAATAAGCTATGATATAACATAATATTTGTTAACCAGAGTACTGTAGTAGGTCCAGTGTGAGGTGTCAGTGTAATAAAGTTGTGAAACCCACATATAAACAAAAGTGTCCCATACAGTATAGTCACACATGAATAATGTAATGAAAGCATACTAGGGGATGTCAGGGACAGTAAACAGATTTCTAATATGTAATGAATGATGAATGAATCCCATACAGCAGATAGTGTAGAAAATAAAAAATAACCAATGCTAAACATTGCACAGCTCTGCTTACCAGGTGTAAGCATTGTGTAAATATGACTGATAAGCAAGGAGTAGCCCAGATAAGTGGATTTGCCCATTGGTAAGCAATGCTGAACCTGCCCTTTTAAGCACTGCCAGCCTTAGCTAAGCAGGTTTTGCCGTAGCTTAGCTTAGCTCAGCATATTCAAAACCATCCAATCATGGCAAAGGGTGGGAAATCAGCCATATTTAAACTCCACAGGTGGGACTATAACTCATAACTGGTTGCAGCTTCCCACTGTAGGCAGTATGGCAGGAGTTGGTGAGAGCATGCACTTCCAGGTGCAGTGCTGGGGCATACAGGAGTCCAAGGTCATGGTAGGACTCCTGGTAAAGAACCATGATGAGAGACTGCTGCAGGGCCAGTACCAGGGCTCCCAATATAAAGCGGAAGCTTGGGACAATTTTGTCCGGGATCTCACCAGTGCCACTGAAATCCTTCAGACTGGTGTCTGGGGGTAGCTACAGACACTTGCTGATGGGTCTGTGTAAATGGTACAGCACCTTGGTAGTATGGTGGCTGAGGATTCCCTTGTTGTACATATATCAACTTAACAGAATGGCCATATCCTGCTATGGCCATACCTCTCAGCTGCACAGATTCACCCAGGTTACCCAGAGGCAGGGCTCATATATCTGGTCAGTTCCCTTTCACAATGTGGTTTACAAGCAGGTTTGTAGCCACCCATTACTGGGTTTGCAGGCAGGGATAGTATGTGTACACATTAGAGTTTCAGACTTCACACACTCCATGATGTCCATGCATCAGCATCCCCCCCAATCTGTCATTCTATTCTTGTGCTAACATTATGCAAGCAATATCTGGGAAGTAGCCCTATAGTTGGCCCTTCATCCCAGCGGTATTTATGGATTGGCCCCCAGTTCATGTAGTAGGACATGGGGGGCATGTTACTGGGATTTGTCAAAATGGCCTTGCATTTGTATTCTGTTGAATGTGTTAGTTTGTTATTTGGGACCCCATGAGATACCATACATTGACACTACGGGTGAGGCACAGGCCTTTGACAAAGGACTGTAGGCCATTTGGTAATAATGCAGGCTGTCTGTAGCAGGCCAGTGCATTCTGTCACTCCTAAATTCCCAGGCTGTGAGCCAGTGGATTCCCTAGAGTGACAGGGCAAGTGTTTGAGGTGTCAATGACAATAGTTCTTGTACATATTGCCCCATTGGTCTGGATGCATGCAGGGTGCTGCTTACAGCTAGGAACACACCTGCATAAGACACCTCTTCAGCATGCTGCATTCTGTGGGTATTCTCATACAGAAGTCAGGTCATACTGTACTCATTCCCAACAGCAAGGATATGACCTGTGATAAACCTGTGGATGATGGTGAGGTGAGCTGAGTACATGTGTGATATGGAGGCTTCTTGCAGCTGACTCACAGATATACCTGAGACATTCCCCTTATGCTGGCTTGTGCAGGGACATGGCAGTCTCTCATTACTTCATAACTGTGCCTTTTGTGGTCTGCCAGTGATTGGTCAGAATACATCAGTATTCCATACTACACAGACAACTAATGTGCTGCTAATCTGTATTTACAATTCCAAAGGTGTGTGCAGTTGACAGTTACATTTTATGTACTCTGTCTAGGGTACTTCCACCTGAGTACTGTGTGTATGTCTGGGCCCACATTCATGGCATGTCCATCTTTCAGACAGTGACATATATTGACATCTGGACAGTAAGTATGGATGACTGCTGGCATGGGTATTGCTGAGAAGCATTGTGGTTGGCACTGCAGTTGTCAGAACATGGCCCTGCTATCCACAGTTCTGCCCATAGGCCATCAACAGACAGGCCACCATGCCTACAAGCTGACCCCTTCCACACAATATTGAACAGATGACAACCTAAGACATGAACCCCTGCATATTGTACACATGCAACAATCTATCCTGTAGATTGGGCCAGCTCAGCTAATCTGTGCTCCACTGTTATTACACCTCACACTTACATGTTACTGCATTTCTACATGGGATGGGGGGGGGCAGCTGATGGCTTTAAAATATTGCTATGACTGTACTGGTATTTCAGTTGGCTTCCATTTCATATTGTATTCTGACCTATCATGCAGACTGGAGGCATATTAGTAGTGCACAGATCTTCAATTTCTGGCTTCTTACCCTTCAGAACTGACATACAACTGCCAGACCTGTTGTAGTCTATCTGTGTAGGTCTGGAGGGGGGCTGTTAATCATTGCCATCAATTGGAGGCCTTAGACCAGCGTTTCTTTATGGTCATGTACACCTGTCCTGCTGGCTGAGGCTGGTGGTGGGTATGTGAGCTGCACTGACAAGCATTTGTGTGTCCTATAGACACACATTTGGGCCATGACATGTACTGCAGTGGAATTTGTCACCTTGTCCAGGACTGCCTAGTATGTTAACAGCAGTATTTGTTATGGATTTCATGCTGCACATATAGGTGTCCACTATCTGCTGCCATCCCATTCAGCCACCCGATTCTCTTGCATGCTCACATCCATACCATAGAGACAACTATCAGAACATACTACTCCATTCAGCAATTGATAGGAAGAGTGACTTACCTTGTGTCTGTGCCAGTATTGAGGATGGTGCTGGAGGATTGACTATGTCGGATGCACACAGTACACCCCTATACATGGTAAAGCACATACAGTGTCATGTTTAGCATCCCTTTTACTGTATGTGTGAGTCAGAGAGAGGTGTCATTCCCTGTGTCCCTACCATGCCAGTGTATGTGCTATGCATTGTCTCTTTGCCAAGGTCTGGGCATACTGGGCATACCTCCTTCTGCCTACATGGGCAGGCTCAGGTAGTTCCTCCTCCAAGTCCCTCTGTGCCTGTGATGGCCTTGGCAATGGTAGGGGGCTGTGTGGCCCTGCCTCGTGCTGTTCCTGTTGCAGCTGTTTCCACAGGATTATGCTGTGTAGCATGGCACATACTATGAACATTTGTGTACATGTAGCTGGAGAGTACTGCAAGGCTCCACCGGATAGGCCCAGGCAGTGGAACTGTGACTTGAGCATCCCAAACACATGCTCTATTAAGATTCTGGTTTTTGCATGTGCCTCATTATGGAGTTCTTATTCGGTTGTGTGTGCATTTCTGAGGGGTGTCATCAGCCATGGCTCCAGTGCATAACCAGCATCCCCCACTAGGTGGCCATATGGGATGTCCCCACTGGCACAGCTTTGTCATATGCCAGTTGTGAGATTCATGATAGCTTCCAGGGCTGCCAGCACACACACATTCACGATAATGCCCTGGGCATCACTCACGACCTGACAATTGATAGGGGGGAAGCCCTTGTGGTTTATGTAGACCCTACCCGCTCTCCAGGTGGTGTTTTGATGTGTATGTGCATGCAGTCTATAGCACCCATTACCTCAGGGTATTCTGCTATTTGGTGGAAGAGATGCATATTGCTCGTCAATGCCTCATGGGTGTTGAGGAAATATATGTGCTCACTGGCATGTGCTAACATGGCATCCAGGAACTGCTGGTGTATCCTGTGAGATCCCCATGATATCCCAAGTTTGCCTTTGAAAGGTACCTGTGGCTAGTATTCTTAAGCCTACACATACCTTGGTATCCACTGGGATGGGTTCCCCTTTCTTGGTTCTGTGTGTGAGGCATGGCCGGCATAGCTCAACAATTTGCTGTAGAATGTCCTTGTCCACCCTATAGTGCTCCACTATCTCCAGCTGATGTAGCCCCTGGTAGGTTACCCTGGGTCTGTACACTCTTCTCCTTCTCCTCACTGTGGGTTGGTTGTCAGCATTCACATCCTCACCACCCTCAGCCTCTTGCAAATATTGATGTATGAGAATGACAGCAGCCCCTAACAATTTGTTAGTTTTGTCAGGTGAAATTTCCCCGTCTGTGTACACCAGTGGTGTAGAGTTTGTGGGAAAAAACAGACTGGAAGATGTTTGCATAGTTTATCATGGTGTGCTAGGCTGTTCCATGTGTAATTGGCTGATTCTGATAAATTTCACCTGCCAGCTATGCTAGTTCTCCTTGATTGCCTTCCTACTGCTGTTTCCCCAAAAAACAGTCTGAAAGGTGTTTGCATAGTTTATAGTAGTGTTCTGGGCTGCTGCCTGTGTGATTGGCTGATTCTGATACATAGTTTATAGTAGTGTTCTGAGCAGCTGCCTGTATGATTGGCTGATTCTGATACATAGTTTATAGTAGTGTTCTGGGCTGCTGCCTGTGTGATTGGCTGATTCTGATACATAGTTTATAGTAGTGTTCTGGGCTGCTGCCTGTGTGATTGGCTGATTCTGATACATAGTTTATAGTAGTGTTCTGGGCTGCTGCCTGTGTGATTGGCTGATTCTGATACATAGTTTATAGTAGTGTTCTGGGCTGTTGCCTGTGTGATTGGCTGATTCTGATACATAGTTTATAGTAGTGTTCTGGGCTGCTGCCTGTGTGATTGGCTGATTCTGATACATAGTTTATAGTAGTGTTCTGGGCTGCTGCCTGTGTGATTGGCTGATTCTGATACATAGTTTATAGTAGTGTTCTGGGCTGCTGCCTGTGTGATTGGCTGATTCTGATACATAGTTTATAGCAGTGTTCTGGGCTGCTGCCTGTGTGATTGGCTGATTCTGATACATAGTTTATATTAGTGTTCTGGGCTGCTGCCTGTGTGATTGGCTGATTCTGATACATAGTTTATAGTAGTGTTCTGGGCTGCTGCCTGTGTGATTGGCTGATTCTGATACATTTCACCTGCCAGCTATGCTAATTTTCCTTGATTGCCTTCCTACCACTGCTTTCCCTTCCCATTGCCTTGCCATTTAATCCCCGAGATGCGCAGCTCATACCCAGTGCTCAAATGTGAACAGAGCTGCTATTTCCTGTTTGTTTGTTTGTTTTTTTTTTGTTTAAAACCCACTGCACAACGCACACCCATTTAGGCTATATACACAGTGCTCAGGAACATCTGACACACCCCCTTCCTTAGCTGTGTTTAGCTAAGGGCAAACATGAGCCACAGAGCTCCAATGAGCTTACAGCAAGCATGGAGCACCCCCTTATGAAGTCATTCAGCTGTTAGACTTGCACTGTTGTATTGCTGCACCTATACCGTTGGGTGCAAACTAACACTGAGAGGAAATCTGTGATTCAGTATCAATCCCCTCATTTGCATAAAACAGAATGCTAATTCATAGTTACCCACTCACACTCAGCCTTCCCCCTTAGCTACCACTACTCCGTGGTATTGTTGTTTTATGCATGCCATTGACTATCATGGCACAATGCTCATTAGGGTTTAAAAGCTTATTTCCAACTTTTTTCTTATTTTCAGCCCGATCCTGTTTGCCCACCACTGCCCTATGCTTAAACGGCCAAATTCTGCCAAAAAATAAATAAATAAAATTTATTTTTTATAATTTTGCAACTATCTATCATGCCAATAGCCATATATTTAGCCATTGGCATGCCTACTCCATTGAATACATGCTTTCTTTAGAGCTGTCATGCCTCCATTTTGTAATTTGCAGAAATCTATTTGGTTAGTAACCAAATACATTTCTGCAGGTTACACTATTCCTGTGCAAATGTCTGCCTGCTTCCTGGGTCACTAATTCACCTCATTTGCATGGTTTACACCTGAAAATGGGGTAATTATCATATAGTAGTGGTGTCCATGCAGGAATAGTGCAGGAGCACTCGTGCACATCCCGGGACCTCATTCCTGGATCACTCATTGGCCATATTGCATGCAGCAGCACTTGCACTATTCCTGCACTGTGCAGAGCTTGCTGAATCCAGGGTAAGTGTCTAGCTACAATTATAGCTTATTGCAGGCTACAGGGTGTCCACATTTTTGTTTTGACAACTTACTTATCTTTGGAGAGTTTTTTCAAAATGTCAAGAATCTTCTCTTTGATGAGAGATCACTTTAACAAGCTGGGATTCCAAGACAGCATTCAAAAGTCTTTTTTTTACTCCATCACACAAGATTGTTCCTGGGATATCATCTAGACACTTCAGTTTCAACAGTCCACTTATGCTGTGCTGATGAGGCCATAAGAAAGCTGAAACATGCATGTATGTCTATGGCTAGTGAGGTTTGGCTTTATTGGCCTGAATTTTCCCATAACAAAAAGGAAAAAAAGTAATGGCATTCAGAGCTGTCATATAGCTGAAACACCTGATGTCTTTAAGGGATCATTTGCATATATCTCATATTACCTCTAGTGCGACAGCTTTTAGTTTTCACTGATTGGTTTCTCAATGTGACCTGTGGATGATGGACAATGCGGATGGGAAATAGGAAATACAAACAGGGGCTCACTTCTGTGTCTATGTTCGACAGTGGCACAGGAAAATAACTTTCTTGGGTGGCATAAGCCAGGGAACCTTGTTGGCTAGGCTTACATAGGCCCTTGGGCCGATAGCCTAGTACCTACCTATGAACCTATGAACCTATGAAAAATAAAAAACAGATATTTATATAGATCTCTTCCTACAGTTTTCCACTCAGGCTTCAGTCACTGTGAGAAAAGTCTCAGGATCTGGGGTCTCATGGCATCTATGATTCTCATTCTATACTAGGCAAGAGTCCAAATGAGAAAGATACAGTAGCATCTGAAATTTCTTTTGTCCCAGCATCAGCAACCTTTATATTTTCAGGTCTCAGTACTGTTTTTTTTCAGAAAATACATCTTTTGGTGGAGATAATATCCTTAAATCCATGTCTCCCTTTTTCCCTCCCTACTCCAGAAGGTAACATTTGCTCCATTTGAGCTAGCTAATCTGGCTGACTTGAGGCTGTTAACATGGAAAACAGTTTTATTGATTGCATTGACCTCTGCAAAAAGGGTATGTGAGTTGAGGTGTCAGTCATACCTCATCTTCCATACAGACAGAGTTTCTTTGAGAACCAATGCCTCTTTTATGCTTAAAGTGGTATCCAAGTTAACTTTAAGACAAATTATCCATCCACCCATTTTCTTCCCTGAACTCAAAAATGAGGGAGCAAGGATACTCCATACCTTGTATGTCCACAGAAAACTCAGATACTATCTTGACAGAACTAAATCTTTCAGAGCTTCAGAGCAGTTGTTCATTTCTTATGAAGGTAAGAAGGGACAATCTGTGTCAAAACAGACTATTTCCAAATGGTTGTCTAAAGCTATTACCTTTTGTTATACTCACCATTGCAAATCTATTTTAGGCAGGGTCAAGGCCCACCCTACTAGGGCCATGGCTTCATCTGTGGCTTTTTGGAAAGGGTTTGAGTCTACAAGCTGCTAGTTGATCCTTTTTATAGACTTTTACTAAGCACTATTATTTCTTTATGTAGCGCACCTGCAAGTGTAGCTGACGTAGATATGAGTTCCTTCCTACCTGACTCTCGTGACACTGGTGACACTCCTATTAGGGCCAACACACCAAGGTGGCAAGAATGACAGATTTTTTTAGGTGACACATCTAGTTTAAAAAGCAATAGCACATCCACAAACACATTATTTCAACAGTGCACCAGTTAGCAATAAGGCAAGGTGAGATATGCATGCAATGAAACCATACATCCACCCTCTTCCCCAGAACTCAATAGAAAAAAAGGTCTTGACATCCAAACATGCACAAAGAAGACAATTTCAATGATCAGTAAGGCTTTATAATGCAGCAATACAAACACGGGAAAATGCAATGTCATGAGGCGATAAAAGAGTTATAATACAGCAATACAGATATGAGAAAATGCAATGTCATTGAGCAATAAAAGAGTTATAATACAACAATACAGATATGAGAAAATGCAATGTCATTAAGCAATAAAAGAGTTATAATACAACAATACAGTTATGAGAAAATGCAATGTCATTGAACAATGAGGATTTATAATACAATACAAATATGAGAAAATGCAATGTCATTGAACAATGAGGATTTATAATGCAACAATACAAATATGAGAAAATGCAATGTCATTGAACAATGAGGATTTATAATACAATACAAATATGATAAAATGCAATGTCATTGAACAATGAAGATTTATAATACAATACAAATATGAGAAAGTGCAATGCAATGAAGATTTATAATACAATACAAATATGAGAAAATGCAATGTCATTGAACAATGAAGATTTATAATACAATACAAATATGAGAAAGTGCAATGTCATTGAACAATGAAGATTTATAATACAATACAAATATGAGAAAGTGCAATGTCATTGAACAATGAAGATTTATAATACAATACAAATATGAGAAAATGCAATGTCATTGAACAATGTAGATTTATAATACAATACAAATATGAGAAAGTGCAATGTCATTGAACAATGAAGATTTATAATACAATACAAATATGAGAAAATGCAATGTCATTGAACAATGAGGATTTATAATACAATACAAATATGAGAAAATGCAATGTCATTGAACAATGAGGATTTATAATGCAACAATACAAATATGAGAAAATGCAATGTCATTGAACAATGAGGATTTATAATACAATACAAATATGAGAAAATGCAATGTCATTGAGTAGCAAAATTCTTGAAGTCAGCAGTACTAACACGAGCAACCCCTTGATCAATTCTAAACAGACCCACTATGAAACACTCTATTATACCCTGTTTACTGGCTAGTGACTATTTACAGTCTTGCTGCCAGCATGATGGGGCCCAAGTTGGAGCTCCTATGGTTCCCAGTTATTTGTAATCCACAAAGCATTTTTTGGGGGGACCACAATCTTATAAAAATATAAAATGACTGCCAGAGCCTCTCATCACTCCATCCAGAATATCCAAGTGACCAGGTACCATGGTTCCCCTGATGAGAAAAGTAGAAAAATCACCTGCCAGAACTCATCAGTAATCATCTATGGCTTCTCTGTACCAGGCCCATAGGAGCTCCTTTCTTGCTGAATCATATTCAGGCATGGAACTACCGGTTTCAGAATTCTCTTCTGATTCCACAAAATACCATCATCCAGGATTTAAGCAAAAGACAGACAAAATCTGCTACTTTACTTCCCTGTCCCAAAGCACTAGAAAAGAAAATTCAGTCATGCTGCAAGGCCCTTTTTCCCTTCAGCTCCCTGTTTCAGTTTTCCCTCCTTCAGCTAGTTATCCAGTCCCCCTCTTTCCCTTTTAAAATTGTCTTTTATATTCCTGAAAAGTGCTCCACCTTGTGGTGTAATGAAAAACTATAGTCTATTACTTCTACAATGAAATACAGTGGGAGCTACACTCTCCCCCACTTGAAAATCTTAGCCCCCCCAAGTCAAAGGTAGATTATTAGCAAAAGATTTGCAAGTACTAATGCACCATCAACTGAACAATATTTTTGCATTCAAAAGGTACATTCCACCAAGGGTAATCAGCCTTATGCGTAACTTGGGAAGGGGTGTCACCACTGGAGTAGAAGGCATAGGGATTATGGGCACAGACTCTACCATGAGCTGTTGTCACAGGTTCCTGTGTACTATGTCCCAAACTGTTATATGTAAGTCCCTGTTGGGGCCGAATCAGTCTCTTCAGTTTTGGGTCGGAAGAGACAGCTAAGGAATTTTGCTCGGAAGGTTTGTCACCCACATCATATTCAATGTCCAGTTCTTCAGTAGGCATATTGTCTGCTTCTAAGATCTCATCTTGTATAACTTCACTTTTGTTTTCCATAACAGCATGACTTTCCTCAGCAATTTTTCTGAAGTTTGCATAGCAGGGCCTCCATCAGTGTCAGGTTCTGTAAGAGGCACAGAAACATTACTTAATCTATTGTTAGGTCTGGGCTGCTCAAAATGACAAAGAACGAATTCCGGTGCATTTACATTGAGATTACAGCCCACAGGGTCTTGAACATCCTCATAAAAAAAAAATAAAACCCCAGTCATCATCATTGTCCTCCTCTCCTTCAGCAGGAGGGAGCATAGGCTCTTGAACATTGGAGGGAATAGTTCCTCTCTGCCTTAGCCTTCTGGCTTGCCTTGACTTAGGCTTCCTCTGAGCCATTCTGGGTTCCGGATCCATGAGTCTCACTGATTTTGCCAAAGGTATAAAGTTGTTGTGGTGCCAGGTTTTTATGGGTCCTTCTTTCCCCTCAGGGCAAACTTGGTAGACAGGGATATTAGTTATCTGAGAACAAATTATGTAAATCTCAGATCCCCAGCAGTCAGCTAGTTTATGCTTTCCTTGTTTTCCCAAATTTCTCAAAAGAACTCTGTCCCCTGGCTGCAAGTCATGCATCTTTACTTTTTGTCATAGTGAGCCTTGTTTCACTGATATCTTTGTCCTGTTGATTTTTCAGCAAACTGATAAGCCTATCTGAGGTTCTTCTTGAGTCTCTACACATAACTGCCATGAGATCGCACTGGTGTATAATCAGCTGTGACTCCAAAGGTGACGTCAACAGGAAGACGAGCTTCTCTTCCAAACATTAGGAAGTAAGGCAAGAATCCTGTAGCATCATTTTTAGTACTGTTGTACGCATGCACCACTGTGGCTACATGTCTACTCCAGTGATTCTTCTTCTCAGCAGATAGTGTCCCCAAGATGTCTAGTAAAGTTCTGTTGAAATGTTCAGGCTGAAGATCCCCTTGAGGATGATAAGGAGTGGTGCGGCTTTTTTGGACTCCCAACAGAGTGAATAGTTCATGGACAAGCTTTCTCTCAAAATCACATCCTTGATCAGAGTGTATCCTTTTTCGCAGGCCATAGTGTACAAGGAACATCTCAACTAGTAGTTTTGCCACTGTAATAGCTTTCTGACCATGAGTGGGAAATGCTTGAGTGTATCTGGTATAGCGGTCTGTCACCACCAGTACATTACTGATCCCGCCTTCATCCTGTTCAATGCACAGAAATTCTATACAGACCAGTTCCATGGGCCCACTAATTTCCATTTGACACAATGAGGCAGTGCTGGCTGGCAGAGTCTTTCTCTGAATGCAATGAAGACATGTACGACAATAATCTGAATGTAACGAAGACAAGTACGACAGTAATCCTCAACATCTTGCTTCATGCATGGCCAGTAGAACCTGTCTAATGGAACGAAGACATGTACGACAATAATCCTCAACATCTTGCTTCATGCATGGCCAGTAGAACCTGTCTAATGGAACGAAGACATGTACGACAATAATCCTCAACATCTTGCTTCATGCATGGCCAGTAGAGCCTGTCTAATGGAACGAAGACATGTACGACAATAATCCTCAACATCTTGTTTCATGCATGGCCAGTAGAACCTGTCTCGTACCAGACCCATAGTTCTGTCATAACCAAGATGACCATGTTCATCATGCAATGACTGGAGTACTACTTCTCTATACTTCTGAGGAAGCAACAATTGCCATTTTTCACTGCTGAGTGCACTTGGAGATTTCCTTTACACTAGTCCATTCTGTATCTGGAGTCAGTCCCATTCTTTGGCCAAATGTCTTGGCAGAGGATGAATATCCATGCAAAGCATATTAACTTGTTTCTTTTCTAAAGCAGCTACCACCAGCTGACCTAAAGGGTCTTCTCTTTGATCTCTCCTGAGGTCACTGTTACTCAAAGCTGGTAGCGATGAAGCCTGTAAAGTGACCAGATTACAGTAAGCTTGGGGTATGCTTGCTGCAGACTGACCCGACTTCTGGGTCCAACATTCAGTGCATTGATAACAGGTTGCAATCTGACACATAGCTCTCACCCCTGGTGCTGGAATTTCCACCCACTCATCGCCAGGGTGTAAATCTCCCTGCGGTCTTCTGGAAAGATCATCAGCATCTTCATTTTCGTGTTCTGGGTGGTATTTCAAACTGAAATTATAGCTGCATAGAGCTGCCATCCATCTGTGGCCAGTAGCATCTAGCTTTCCGGTGGTCAGGTTGTATGTCAGAGGATTACTGTCAGTCTGAGCTTCAAATTCAGCCCCATAGAGATAGTCATGCAGCTTGTCCACTACCACCCACTTTAAGGCAAGGAATTCCAACATGTGTGCAGGGTAGTTTCTTTCTGTGGGGGATAAACCCCGACTGATAAAAGCCACAGGTATCAGCTTCTTGTCATACTCCTGGGAAAGGACTCCTCCTATGCCATCCCTGCTAGCATCCACATGTAAAGTGTATGGCTTTGTTGAGTTAGCATATGCCAGCACAGGGGCATGTGTGAGGCAATACTTAAGCTGTTCAAATGACTCTTCGCAATCAGGAGCCCAACGACTCTCAATGAGTTCTTTAGAACCTATTAGTCCCTTAGGTTTTTTCTCAAGGATATCTTCATCTGTTTCATCTGCTTTCTCATCATTTCAGAGAAAATCGTTGAGGGATCTTGCTATCTTTGAAAATCCTTCCACACACCTTCTATAGTAACTGCAGAACCCCAGGAAAGATTGCAGCTCTGTGATAGTTTTGGGTTTGGGCCAAGATGTCACCGCTTCAACTTTCCTGGGATATGTGGATATTCCACTTGCAGACACTACATGTCCCATATAGGTCACTGAAGGATGGAAGAACTTGCATTTGTCCAATGACAACTTCAGACCTTCCTTCTCAAGCCCGTCCAATACCTTCATCAGTCTTTCTTCATGCTCCTCTAGGGTCCTCCCAAAGACAATGATGTTGTCCAGGTAGACTAAGACTTCCAAGTGATGCATGTCTCCAACTGTTCTTTCCACGATTCTCTGGAAAGTTGCCGGTGCATTTGAAAAACCTTGAGGTAGGCGATCAAACTCAAAAAATCCCAAAGGGGTGATAAAGGCAGTGTTCTCTTTATCTTCTGGGTGCATAGAGATTTGATAGTATCCACTCCTTAAGTCTAGCATACTGAACCACTTACTGCCCACCAGGCAATTTAGAGCATCTTCAGTCTGGGAGTTGTGTAATGGTCTGGAATGGTTCGCTGACTCAGAGTACGACAGTCAACGCACATGTGACTTGACCCATTCTTTTTCCTGACAATGACAATGGGTGAGGCATATGGACTTCTTGACTCTCTAATTATTCCTGCGGCTTTTAGTTCTTCCAATTGTTTTATTAAGTCCTCCAGGTCTCCTGGAGCTACTCTTCTTGAATGTTTCCTGAAAGGCCGGTCCTCTTTTACTCTTATTCGGTGTTCTGCACTTTTTGTATAGCCCACATCTAGTTCACTAGTAAAAAAAAAACAATTTTTCTTTTTCATTAGTAGCTCTTTAACTCTGGTTAGCCACTCAGGGGGCAAGAGACCACCTCCTATCTCAACATCTTCCAGCTTCAGCTCATTGGCCCTGCTCTCATTCCTTGTCGACACAGAAGCAGGTAAGGGAGTGGCAGCATAAACATTTCCCAAACACACCTGTGATTGGAGGATAATGGGAGTACTTCCTTTATTCTTTAATCTCACAGGCAAAGTATCATAAGGATGCTTTAACTTGTCCACAGGCCAGACTTCTGAGAAAAGTTCCAGTGCCAGTGGCAAGTCACTTTCTGGATCCGTTTCCATCATGAGATGAGAGGAAACTGTTTGTCCACACATCCTCACTTTGGCTCTCAAGCAGGTGACCTAACCAAGATTAATTATATGCTCCTTCCCAGACAGGGTCCACACATGACCAATTTCATCTTTCTTACTATCCTTCTCCCTTTGAAGGGCACAGAAAACTGGTCTCAGCAGAGGATGCAGTTTTGGGTGCTCTTGGATCAACTGAGGCATTAGCATTCTTCTGACGAGGTCAGTATTTGTCCCCTCCAAAACAGATGCTGAATCCTTTCCTTTTGACCTGGGACACACAACAGTGAGTGTTTCAAAAACTTCTGATGACCCGACAACTGAAGTGGAAAATTCTAACTTGAGTGAGACATAACCATCTTAAGGGAACTTTGTGTCACTCAGCCCCCAGATCTCCACATCTAACTTTTAAAGTGACAAATGCTTTAAGTATTTTTTGTAGAAGTCTCTGTAGAGAATGGTGATTTGTGCACCAGTATCCAACAGTGTTTTACTATACACTCCTTCTATTTTTACTGACACAACAGGGGACGGTCCCAGTTGGCCATCGGGTAGTTTCTGTTATCGGTGCTATTCAGGTGTATGGCAGTCAGCATGTGGTTGAGGTACCACCAGTTGACATCGCCATTTTAATGGATAAGACTCTTGCTTAGTAATGCTTTGTGGTCTCAGATGCTGAGATTTTATGGAGCTCTTTGTAACTGGGCACTCAGCTGCCTCCTTCACTGAGGCCCTTTGAGGTAACCCTGCATTGCACTAGCCAATAATAGTTCTTTCACTTTTTTTCAAGTTCTCTGCATTAGGACACTGTTGCTTTATATGCTCTGCATCCCCACAGCGAAAACAAAATCCAGTAGGAACTCTGAACATTGGCTGATTCTGTTCTTTCCAGAGTCCTTTCATGAAGGTTCTAGCTGATGTATTCCTCCCTTCAGCTAAAGTTACCATGGCTTTCTGCAATTCTGCAACTGTCTTGGTGACTTGAGCTATGGCGTCAGTAAGGGAAGACACCTGCATCTGCAACTGTGACACCTCTACATTGCGGACACTCTGGGCCATGACTCTTGTTTGAGTAGTGAGCATGGCTATATGCTCCTGCTGGTGTTCACTCATTGTTTTAGTTGCTGTTGGATACTGAGATTTGGTTTCCAACAGGGCTTCCTCTTCCCTCACCTCTTTAACCAATGGAGAATAAGTTAGAGTCTCTTCCCTATTTCTCATCCTCATTTTCCACATAATGGAGTCCGTAGCTTGAGCTCCCTGTAAAATTTGTCCGATCCATATTTGGTCAGCTACTTTTGGATCCACCCCCTTCTTTAGGATGATCTGGTGGAGCATTTTATCTAATCGCTTAATGTAATCAGATTTTCACCAACCTCTTTGTATGTATGTTCACATCATGCAGTACTCCTAAATAGTCCTTGGCTGTGCAATCTTGCTTAACCATCCTTAGGTTGCGTATGGTATCCACAGCTAATCTCTTTAGACTTTCAGCTATCCACTGCTTCTTCTTAGATTCTGGGATATCCCACTCATCTAGAGTTTGTGAAGCATGATCCATCCAGGATTAAAAATGTTCCTCTCCCTGAGGTGTAGGCTGTTTGCCAGAAAAGAAACGCTATTTGCTTTAGCCAAGCACAGTGAATGGCTGTGTAGGCTTTAAGCATTGTTCTACAATACTTCCCAAAGCATTCAAAACTTCAGGCCCTATAGTATTTATGGGCAGTGAAGCTGCAGCAGCTTCTGATGAAAGGTTCTGACCTACTTGGATAGCTTCCATAGGTTGCTGAGGTAGTGCACTTCTCAGGGATTACCACACGGAATGCACTCTCACCTGAAATTTGTACACTCGAAGGTATGTGCTCATACACTAAAGGACTTTTCCATTCTAATAAGGCCAATGTGCTTTGCTCAGAGGGGTCCATAGTGCTGCCTAATTAAAATCCATGCCCTACAGCTGGTAAGGATCCTGTGACTTGATGTATTTGCATATCAGTTCAGGTGAGCCCTGGCAACACCAGAACTAAGCAATGCTCTGACTGAGCATTGTGCTGTTTGCACCACTTAGCTGTTACTTCTGGGTTTATGTTTCTGCTGAATTTGCTTTCCACATGTACAGGGGAACAGGGTGCAGTCCAAGGCAGTACAGGCAATCCTGGACAAGCCCCCAAATGTAGTGCACCCGCAAGTGTAGCTGAAGTGGATATGGGTTCCTTCCTACCTGATTCTGATGACACCCTTATTAGGCCCAACACACCAAGGTGGCAAGAGTGACATATTTTTTTTCTAGGTGAGACATCTAGTTTAAAAGGCAATAGCACATCCACAAATTATTTTTTCAACAATGCACCAGTTAGCAATAAGGCAAAGTGAGATATGCATGCAATGAAACCATACATCCACCCTCTTCCCCAGAACTCAACAGAAAAAAAGGTCTTGACATCCAAACATGCACAAAGAAGGCAATATCAATGAGCAGTAAAGCTTTATAATGCAGCAATACAAACACGGGAACATGCAATGACATTAAGCAATAAAAGAGTCACAATGCAACAATACAGATATGAGAAAATGCAATGTCATTGAGCAATAAAAGAGTTATAATACGACAATACAGACATGAGAAAATGCAATGTCATTAAGCAATAAAAGAGTTATAATACAACAATACAGACATGAGAAAATGCAATGTCATTGAGCAATAAAAGAGTTATAATACAACAATACAGATATGAGAAAATGCAGTCATTGAACAATGACGATTTATAATACAGTACAAATATGAGAAAGTGCAATGTCATTGAACAATGAAGATTTATAATACAATACAAATATGAGAAAGTGCAATGTCATTGAACAATGAAGATTTATAATACAATACAAATATGAGAAAATGCAATGTCATTGAACAATGAAGATTTATAATACAATACAAATATGAGAAAGTGCAATGTCATTGAACAATGAGGATTTATAATACAATACAAATATGAGAAAGTGCAATGTCATTGAACAATGAAGGGTTATAATACAATACAAATATGAGAAAATGCAATGTCATTGAACAATGAGGATTTATAATACAATACAAATATGAGAAAGTGCAATGTCATTGAACAATGAAGATTTATAATACAATACAAATATGAGAAAGTGCAATGTCATTGAACAATGAGGATTTATAATACAATACAAATATGAGAAAGTGCAATGTCATTGAACAATGAAGATTTATAATACAATACAAATATGAGAAAGTGCAATGTCATTGAACAATGAGGATTTATAATACAATACAAATATGAGAAAATGCAATGTCATTGAACAATGAGGATTTATAATACAATACAAACATGAGAAAGTGCAATGTCATTGAACAATGAGGATTTATAATGCAACAATACAAATATGAGAAAATGCAATGTCATTGAGCAGCAACATTCTTGAAGGCAGCAGTACTAACATGAGCAACCCCTTTGGGCAATTCTAAACAGCCCCACTATGAAACACTCTATTATACCCTGTTCACTGGCCAGTGACTACTTACAGTCTTGTTGCTGGCATGATGGGGCCCAAGTTGGAGCTCATATGGATCCCAGTTATTTGTAATCCATAAAGCATTTAGGGGGACTACAATCTTGTAAAAATATAAAATGACAGCCAGAGCCTCTCACCACTCCATCCAGAATATCCGAGTGACCAGGTACCATGGTTCCTCTAATGAGAAAAGTACAAAAATCACCTGATAGAACTCATCAGTAATCATATATGGCTTCTCTGTACCAGGCCCATAGGAGCTCCTTTCTTGCTGAATCATATTCAGGCATGGAACTACTGGTTTCAGAATTCTCTTCTGATTCCACAAAATATCATCATCCAGGATTTAAGCAAAAGACAGACAAAATCTGCTACTTTACTTCCCTGTCCCAAAGCACTAAAAAAGAAAATCCAGTCATGCTGCAAGACCCTTTTTCCCTTAAGCTCCCTGTTTCAGTCTACCCTCCTTCAGCTAGTCTTCCAGTCCCCCTTTTTCACTTTTGAAATTGTCTTTTATATCCCTGAAAAGAGCTCTACCTTGCGGTGTAATGAAAAACTATATTACTTCTACAATGAAATACAGTGGGAGCTACATTTATTTATTAACATTTGACTATAAGCTCGATTCCTTCTCTATGTGTAGGTCAAGCTTTGCTAGAACCATTCTCCAGGGGCTCCTGGACCCCTGCCCCCATAATACAGTAAGCTATGATAGTCTACTTATACACCTAAGGCTACTGCAGCAGTGATCAATATGAAGAACATAGTACACATGTTTAAGTTGAACTTACCATAACAGTACATGTTCAAATGACCACTGCTGCAGTAGCCACTCCCTCCCTGCATCCACCTTGCTTTTTTGTGTTTTTATACCAGGGTGTGGATGTTTCATTTTTGTTGTCTTAGCATTGTCATTTCAGGCCTCAGTCTCTCTCTCTCTCCCTCTCTCTCTCTCTGCTGGCAGGAAACCTCTGAAGGTGCTTCATGCCCAAATTTGTCTTCTAGTAAGCTCAGCTTAAGCTGCTTGATAATTTAACCATGTGGATGGTGCCCTGAAGACTTGGAAGCTGGCCAGCTGCTATATATACAGCTAAGGCTACTGCAGCAGTGATCATTTGAATATCTACTGTTATGATAAGTTTAATTTAAGCAGTTGTGCTTTCTTTTCTCTTGCAGAAGAAGGCAGAGTAAGGGCAGAGAGCTGACTTTCAAGATAGCATGGAATTCGGTGTCTCTGTAACTGTAAAAGACACCCTCTCTCATAGTTTCATAGTTTCATAGTATAGTACTAGGCTATCTGCCCTGGGGCATTTGTAAGCCTGGCCATAGTGATGTGGCTTTTGCCACCCCATGAAATGGTACAAAAATGTACAGTATAAATCTAGAATACTGTGCCTCTGTCTAGTAGTGACACAATGAAGGTCCCCTTATATAATAGAATTAGTTTACTGTGCCCCTGTCTAGCAGTGACACAGATGTGACCCTGGGATAAACTTTCGATCTCCCATCCACTCATCAAGATTTCTCTTGAAGAGAGTCAGTGAGGGCTCTGCCTAATACGAACTGGGATCCTGTTCCAAAGCATTGGAAGCCTCTGGGTTATGAATCTATCCCTCCAGCATGCCCTATTCATACTTGTGCTGAGGTTTAAGTCTTTAGTTCTCGTGGTCCTGATGGATTTGGATTTTTTGAGGTGGAGCATGTCCATCAAATCCTGATTGGACATGGCCTTGTACGTCAGACAGAGATCACCTCTGAGCAGGCAGTATGCTACTGAATAGAGCTGAAGTTTCTTTAGTCTGGCGGAATAAGACATATGTTGGAGACCCTTGATCCTTTTGGTGAGGTACTTTTGTGGTCTCTCCAGCTGTTGCAAGTGCCGGGTGAGGTACATACCAAATGGGGCATTGTACTCAATCATGGGTCTGATGAGGGAGAAATATAGGGTACAATGACATCCTTGGATCTGGATGTGAATCCCTTCATGATGAGGTGTGCAAGGTAGAATGTTTTTCTAACCACTTTAGCAATGTGGGTGTCAAATGAGAGGTCACTGTCTACTTGGGTCCCTAGGTCTCTGATTACTTTTTCCGTACTCAGTGGGTTTCTGTCTATGTGATAATTTGTGGGTACTTTGTTTTTTCCAAAAGGGATGACTATACATTTTTTGGCATTTAGTTTAAGGCCGTGACTACGGCACCAGTTGTCCGTTTCAGTGAGGCCTTTTTGTAGGATGTGTGTGTCTGCTGGTGTATCGACTATGGCGCCTAGTTTGCAGTCATCTGTGAAGTTTGTCAGCCACAGCCCTCCCATGTTTGCTTTAACATCTGAGAAATAAATGCCGAACAAGAGGGGTCCCAGGACAGATCCCTCTCTCTCTCTCTCTCTCTCTGTCTCTCTCTTCTGCTTCAGAAGCATCTATAGCAAACATAATGCATTCTGTGCTTACCTTTTGCAATAGAAATATGGAATTGATTTTATTTTTTAAACTGCCCAGCGCACACCTTGCAGCAATTAAAAGAAACTTGCAAACAACTCAGTATTTGATTTATCTTGGAATCAAAATGCTGAAAAACATTGTCAGGTAGAATACTATCTTCTATTTTAAGTTACAGCATATTTTCATCTGTCGTCCTTGGGCAACTCAGAGCATCTAGAATCATGTAACAAGGTGATGTACTCCTATGTGGAGACTTTTAACCATTTTATGGCAAACCATACTGCAAAAAGTCAAACTTTGAAACATTTTCTTTTTTGCCATAATCAAAATAAGGAATGTTACCTCCATAAAGAGACCATTCACCAGTGGAGTCACCAACGGTTCTGTGCTCAGACCTGCCCTGTTTGGTATCTACTTTTCTGAACTAAAAACCAATACCAAAGGGCTCTTGGTTAAGTTTGCAGATGACTGCAAGCAAGGAACATCCATTGAATTCTCAAATTACTTAGCCATCCTGCAAGAAGGTTTGTCTCTCTGGTGTCAAAATCGTGGTCTGAAAGTAAATGCCAGAAAAATTCATTATTGTATCCTTTGGGCAGTCATATACTCCAAGGAGCTGCCACATTGGCACTACGCCACTAACAGTTCACACAGTTGTATGAGATTTGAAAACATGTGTGGCCAGTGACCTAATTTTTGAAACATATGTCTATCATTGTAAGAAAGTTATTCTATATTTACTTTACTTTTATTTACTTACATTTGTTTACTGGGAAAGTCCAACTGGGCCAGAACCCCTTTTTCAGTGGAGACAGTAAGATGAACAATACACATCATGTAGTTAATCTATACAAAGTAGTATGCAATACAGTTTTATCCTGGATACAGGTTCAAAGAGAAAAACACATAAGTATTTCAGTGAAGATCACCGTGAGAAAAAATTAGTAACATGTACATATTAAATAATAGTTATAAACAAGTGAAATTTCCTTTATATATATTTTGAGTAGTAAACACTGAGGAGAGAGAGAAAATGAGGTAAGGAGTAGACAGGGTGTTGAGATGGTTATAGATATCTTGTCAGTCAGGTTTGGAGCAAGAGCAATGCCAGTTCTTGGATAGGTGTTAAAATAGTAGTAGTTTGAAACTGGTAGATTCCGGTGTGATTTGGAGGGTGTGGAGTAGAGAGTTCCATAATTTGGCTATTTGATTTGAGAATAATGTTAGCTTTGTCTACTGTCAGAAATTTTCTGTTTGCAGATCTAAAATTTCATGAACATGAGTAGGGGACAACAAGTTTCTTGAGGGATGGGTAACTGTCAGGATGGAAGATGATATTGTGTGTGAATTTAAGTTTGTAGAGTTGGAGAAGGTTAGGTAGCTCGATCCAATTTAATTTATGTAGAGCAATACAGTGATGGGTTTGGTGGGGAAGGTTGGCTGCAAAGCGGGCTATATTGTTGTCGCAAGTTTCCAATTTGGTTAAGTTTGATTTTTTTTAAGTTGGTAAAGAGGGGGAGTCATATAGGAGCATAGAGAGGAGGAAGGTTCTGGATATGTCTAGTCTGGCATTGTCAGTGAACAATAGCTTGGATAAGGTTGTGAGATAATAAGTATTGTAGTAATTGAGTGTGGATGCATTTTTCCAGAATTTTGATGCAGGGGGAAAGTATGGCTGTAGGTCTGTAATTGTTTAATTCTGTTGATGTTCCTCCTTTTTTGTTAGGACATTTTCCATATTGCGCAGCTAATTTATTTATTTATTTATTTATCTGACATTTGTTAACCGGGTTAGTCCAACCGGGCAAGTAGCCTGTTTTCAGCAGAGGCCCAAGGAGAAAAGCTCCACAATAGCACAAGTAATAAAGGTGATCAAATGGCAGAGTTTTAAAACTAAAATAGTACTTATACAATTACAATATGTCAAAAAGCTACAGAGATGCTAGGAAAATGCAACAAAATGCTAGAGAAGGTCAATAATATTGTACATCATGCAGTGCAGAGTTATACACAAGCAGCATATATAAGATTATGACACGTCTGCAAGACAAACAGGACAAATATAATATAAACATATACGGGAGATAAACCACGGTAATACCAATTCCAAAAAGGTGGCATCTGTGGACACGGTAAGAAACTACTGACTAATAGTAGGCTTTGTGAAGTGGAGGCAGAGAGACTGGCGGCAGAAACGGTTGTTGCAGTAGTATTAGAGGGAAGACCTGGATTACGTTGGGTCATACCATAAGCAACACCATGATACATAGAGAGTATCCTTTAGAGTTGTTTGAAATAGTTAGAATTTGAGATCTGTCTAACACTTAGAGGACGTTTATTCCAAGCATTTGCCGCAGTGTAGCTGCAGAGGAGTTTACCAATGTTTGTTTTGGGAGCATACACTCGTGGAAGATGCTGTTTGGAGCTACAGAGGGCCAGGTTGGGAGTATAAGGCTAGATGAAGGAGGAGAGATAGGGGCAAGAAGAGGTTTCATGCAAAATAGAATGAGTCAGGAGAAGCTGTGGTATTAGGATTTGATGTTGAAATTCCAGCCACTGCAGGTGTTTCAATGCTAGGCAGTGGTGGGAGCCGTAGGGTAGGTTTGTGGCAAATCTTGCAATTTTGTCATAGGTGAGTTCCAATTTAGACATAAGATTGGCTTGGATGTTAGTGAGAATGGGGTTGCATAGAGTAAGGTGGGGAGTAGTAATGCTTCTGCAAGAGACAGAGCCTCAAAGTATTTGTGAGGAATTTTTTATGTCTGTATAGCAGATCAAACTTTTGATGTGTCTTTTAATGCACTGCCAAATATAGTGATTGAACTTTAGTTGGTCATCAATAATAACTCCTAGTAATTTAATGTGAGGTTCTACAGTGATGACAGTGTTGTTAAGGGATGAGAGAGTAAAGGTATCTTTGTAATGTTGGAGAGATTTAGGGAGAAATAAAAGACGTTTAATTTTCTTTGGATTGAGTAACAATTAGTTGGAAGTTAGCTATTTTTCAACAGAGTGAAGAGACTGTTGGGTGAGGGTGTTAAAGTGGATGACATTGTCGGAGGAGGAGATGATTGTGAAATCATCAACATATTGTGTGACAGAAGAGAGTGAGCAGGAAGAGTATAGGTCATTAGTAAAGATACCGAATAAACGGAGTCCAAGGGTGGAGTCTTGGGGTACAAAAGTTTGAACTGGTAAAAAGGGAGAGAAGTTAGATTGTCATTTAACTGCCTGGTATCTGTTGGAGACATAGCTAGAGAACCAAGAAAGACCAGAGTTGGGGAGATTAAGGGTAGCTAGTTTGGATAGAAGTAGTTGATGGGAAAGTATTGAAGGCTTTAGATAGGTCTAGAAATAGACAGGAGATTACTTTGTTGTTGTCATGAGAATTTAGATAGTTAGTGAAAGATATCAGAGCAGTAGTTGTACTATGATTTGGGTGGAAACTATGCTGTGTAGGGTAAGGAGATTTTCTATGTGTAGGTAATCAAGGAGCTGTTTATGGATACATTTTTCAAGAATTTTAGACAGAGGAGATAGTATGGCAATAGGCCTGAAATTTCAGGGGTCAGTTGAGCCGCCACCTTTATGCATGGCTATGACATGATTGTTTCCAGCTTTCAGGTGCAATGTTTTCTTTGACTGACTTATTGATTAGGATGGAGATGGGGTAGATGACAGAATTGGCAGCAAGTTTTAGAAACTGAGGGGGTAGGTTATCAGCTGATGGAGAGCAAGTTTTAAGTTTGCTGAGAAGTGACTTGATGTAAGCTGTGAGCTGTGGGGATGAGTTTAAGAGAGAAAGGGGTGGTGTGGGTTAATGGGGGGATGGGGCAGGTAATGGTGTCATTTTTGGTTAGGTTGCAAATGGAGTCGATGAAGAAGGTATTAAGAGAGGTAGCAGTATTCGTGGGAGAGCTGTTTGGGCATGGATTAAGTGATGAGGGTTTTCCAGGAAGTAGTAACGTATCTACCAATTGCCAGAATTTTGGGGGGTTGGAATGAGGATTATCAAGTGGCTTTTGGAAATAGTTTTTCTTGTCAAGAATTAACTTTTTTGTTAGTTAAGTTGCAAAGCTCTCCATAGTTTTGCAGATCAGTGGAGGTTTTAGATTTTTTCCATGAACTTTCTCTCTTATTCAAAAGTGAACAGGTGACTTGTGTTAACCAGGGGGCAAAATGGGTTTTGACTCTTATTTTCCTGGTGGGGGCCAGGTTGTTAGGTGTGTCTAAAAAGATACTGTTAAAGGTAGGACAGCTTCATCCAGGGGGAGGTCATAGAGGAAGGACCATTTAATTTTAGACAGTGAGTGGTTGAAAGTGTCTATGTTGAAGTTTGAGAACTTACGGCAGTCTTTATATTGTTGGGTTTTGTGTAGTTGGGGTGAGTGTCTCAGTATGAGGGTAGGATGGTGGTGACATAGGGTGTCAGGTAGGATGGAGGTGTTGTGATAGGAGCTGGGGTTGGAGGTAAGGACCCAGCCTAGTGTGGAGCCTGAGTTGGTGTGTTTATTTACATGCATAGGGCAGAGTTTATCTGGGAGAAGCCATAGAGGTTAATGGAGTTGTTAGAGGAATCAGTATTAAGGGCATACCAATCAATGTTAACTTCACCTAAAATAAGTTTTATATGAGATAGTCTGAGATATCTGGGAGAGGAAGAGCTCTAAGGTAGGGATGTTGCAGCCTGTGGGGTATAAATGGAAGCAATTGCTAACTTCTTGTGATTATTCAGTTTACAAGTGACAACTTCAGCTGGGTGAAAGTTGGGAACAGTAACAAATATAGGGTGGAGGATCAGCTCATTATAGAATTACCACACCACCACTTTTTTTCTTAAGCTGATAAAGGGATTGCGTCTAAATCTATGGATGTTACTGTTCCCCTTTACTCAGCCCTCATTAGGTGAGTCATTGAATATAATGCTCCCTTTGGCATGTATCTGTCCAGACATATGCAACCACTGGAATGGCCAAAGAGATACCTTACTAACAGGATAAAAAGCCTAAAAAACAGATTCACTATACAATCTCGAAATACTGAAACACTGAATTTCAGTATTTCGAGACTGACTAGTCGATCAACCACATACTCAAACACACAAAACCGCGAATGTCACAAACGCGACCATACACACATAGGTACACCTACCTAACTACACTAAAACAAAAAAAACACACAGAATCACAACATAACACACACACACGCGCACACACACACACACACACACACACACACACACACACACACACACACACACACACATTTACCCTACCTATAAGCAGGGGGGCAAGCCCACCTGCACCTCCCATGTGGAAGGCTGCACCCCACCACACCTCCTACTTATATATACTAACTCCAAGGTTGCACTAAACAGACAAACACACAATAAACACCACCACACACACTAACATCTCTATCCAATACCCTTAAACAAAGACCACTTACCTAAATCCCCAGATAAATCCACTGACTGCACCACACATCATGAACGTGACACCACGATAACAGATTCGGCATTTCCGTAGTTGACATACTGCAGTTTCGCGTAACTGCACTTTCGTGTATTCCATCTCGACGTACTGAAATTTGGCATTTCAGTACATCAAGATTCTCTAGTGTTTCCCTAAAAAACACGTCCTACATGGTCAGACTCAAAGCCCTGTCACTATATTTGGTATCCTACTGACTGCTAAGAGGTGACCTGTGTCCGACATACAAGGCATCCGGCATCCTCCAACCCATTACTGATGGATTTAATGCAGATCAGCAAGTCAAATGGCATCAACAATACTCTGGGTACAGATCTAAACCTCTTCTGCAACATCAATAGAATGGTTTTGAGGGACATGCATATCTTGCAAAGGATACCACTGCTATGGAAAGGACTCACCATCCACATAAAACAAAATTCATTCTTGTCCATTTTGAAATGCAACTAGATCTATGGATGGGAAACTGAAAATGTACCCCAGGACTTCCCCCGTTACCACTAATGGACAGATTCAGCTTCTAAATGCTTTATCCCATGTGTGTTTCCCTGAAATTATCTATGCTATGATCCAAGTTATTGTCATTGGGGTAATATATAATTATTGACCATAGGATGGACAAAGTCATTCTGTAACCAAATGGGATAGGTCATTTCAAGTGCAAAAGGGAAGCTGGCTAGGCTTAAAATGGCCCAAAAGAGTGGCTAGCCTAGTACTTAGCTATATCACCTGCAGTGTCAAAAAGAGTCCTGCCTTTAAACAGGACAGCTTCTGAGAATCCTGAGAACATACACTTAGTCTACTCATGCACTTTTTCCTCTTTGTCTTTGCTGTGCAGCAGAACTTATGTTACCATTTACTGTACTAGACCATACAACATGCCATTAAAGAAGAACCACACCTAAAAACTAAAAATATATTTGTCAGCATATATTGACAATTTCTGCATTACTAATGTCTCTGAATGAAAATAAGTGGTTATTATTTTGTAATCTGTGTGACAAAGGGAAATACTGCCAGCCCAGCTAGCTGAATTTTGTAAATAATACCATGTCATTTGCGAATATTAATATGTTTTATATAGAAATGTAACAGAAGAAGATACTGCCATCCCAGCTATCTGGGATTTTGTAAATAATGATATGTAATTTGAAAATATTAATATGATTTATATAGAAGTGTAACAGAAGGAGATACTGCCAGCCCAGATATCTGGAATTTTGTAAGTGGTTATGTGCAATTTGTGAATGCCAACATGCTTCATATAAGATGCCTGTGCTACAACTGTGTTAAAACTGTATGTTATATACTGAGCTAAAATGTAATCACAGCATGCCATGCTGGCTTAAAACATAAATGTATATAACCTACTGTAATTATGTAAATGTATATGCTTTAACGGTGAGAACTAGAACATAGAGGGTTAACTTGCAAAAGTTCAAGAAAATAGTTGAAATTAAACTGTTTTACGATTGACAATAAAAGCTATCTTTCAGTTTCAGTCAACAGGAGACAGGATGTCTACACAATGGGACTCTCTGTTTTGTTTTGTAAGTGATTTATTGTTTTATGACTTCTAGCAGTTGCAAACATCTGAAGGCTATGTATTTTCACAGAGAGATGCTAAATTTCGTTAGTCCTGACAATGGGGGATTAGCTAGCCAACTAAAGCCAGGTGACAAAAGGTGATGTCATCCAAGCTAACCCAGCAGTAATATTTGATATTAATTTAAGACCTTTCTCAGAGAGAGACTGTGCATTTTGTATCTGTTTTTTGACCTGACGTAAGTTTCTAGGGCATAGTAACTCTTAGATTCAGGTAGAACTATAGTAAAGTATAGCTTATATGTTCTTTATTTATTTGAGACTGCCCTGCAATGTTGTTTTAAATATTTACTCTGATTTTGAACTCTGATTTAACTGATTACTTACTGAGAATGTTCTTGTTCTTTTATTATTTATTATTAAATATATTTAAACCTTTTAATTGTGGTTGGTCTGTTTAGAGATATTTAAGCTCTTAGAGTACTTGCATATCTATTTGGTGACACTGTACAGGACACTCCTATAGCCTGGCTCTTGGTCAAACTACCATTTGGATTAACAGTAACATTACCCAGTAGGATCGGACACCCTTTGTTAAGGGCCTTAAATTAGCTGATAAAAAGTGGCTGCTGGCAGTTGGAGCTACCTTGTAGTTTCGGGCAAAAGGGGCATAGCTAGTAAACCTGTGCCAGTCTTTCCCAGGAGTGTGTGTGTGTGTGTGTGTGTGTGTGTGTGTGTGTGTGTGTGTGTGTGTGTGTGTGTACAAATCAAATCTCAAAGTGTGTGTGTGTGTCAGCTACATGGGCAGGGACACGAAGCACTGGCTGGACAGAGAGGGCACTGGAGATCATGGTCTGGCCACTCAGCTGAGATCTCAACCCTATAGCTGTGCTAGTGGGGAGTCTTATCGGTGATCTGGAGAAAGAGGGAGAAAACAGCCCCAGACTGACTGTGATCTCTGTGTACTCTTAAGGGAAATTGCACTTTACTGTGTGTGCACTTGTAATCCTACCAGTGTGTACATTTTTCACTGTTGCTAGTGGTGAGGATTGAGGATGATTAATTACTGGGCCTGCACAGGGGCATCACAAATTGTTATACACCAAAATGGCCTGCAAGGGAGCTGCCATGGATATCATTATTTTGTTTTATAGTCAATGGTTTCACCTCCCTGATATAAATTTAGAGGAATAGAAAATAACTCCTATGAGGAGGCAATCATTCATTGTGATTCAATCTTTTTCTCTCATGAATTTAAAACAGTACTGTGACTACCTACTTTTAACTGTCAACATCAATCTATATTTTTCTTTACTACACTTCCTCTCATTTTTATTAGTAGTCATCTTTGATACTGCATTTTAAGGAATGTTTGAAAGACAGGCTTGAAAATGTAGCTGAGTAAATTATTTTCAAAGGAACAACTGTAGTTCAGTGTTTGTGTGAGAAATCTAACCTTTGATATTAATATGTGTCACTTGGGATAGTTTGTGTTGTATTCACAGTTTTTAATACTGTGACTATAATTAGAGTCTTTGATGTTAATCTTACTACCCAACTCACTGTATACATTGCAAACATGTTGTAACAAAACACAAAAAAATGCACTTTACAGAAAGTTCTCCCAAGTGATGCATGTCTCCAACTGTTCTTTCCACGCATTCTCTGAAAGTTGCCGGTCACATTTGAAAACCTTGGAGGTAGGCTTATCAAACTCAAAAATCCCAAAGGTGATAAAGGCAGTGTTCTCTTTATCTTCTGGGTGCATAGAGATTTGATAGTATCCAATTCCTTAAGTCCTAAAGCATACTGAACCAATTTACTGCCCACCAGGCAATTTAGAGCATCTTCAGTCTGGGAGTTGTGTAATGGTCTGGAATGGTTCGCTGACTCAGAGTACGCATAGCCAGTCCCAACGCACATGTGACTTGACCCATTCTTTTTCCCTCTGACAATGACAATGGGTGAGGCATATGGACTTCTTGACTCTCTAATTATTCCTCCCGCGCTTTTAGTTCTTCCAATTGTTTTATTAAGTCCTCCAGGTCTCCTGGAGCTACTCTTCTGAATGTTTCCTGAAAGGTCCGGTCCTCTTTTACTCTTTATTCGGGTAAGTTCTGCACTTTTGTATAGCCCACATCTAGTTCACTAGTAAAACAATTTTTCTTTTCATTAGTAGCTCTTTAACTCTGGTTAGCCACTCAGGGGCAAGAGACCACCTCCTATCTCAACATCTTCCAGCTTCAGCTCATTGGCCCTGCTCTCATTCCTTGTCGCACACAGAAGCAGGTAAGGGAGTGGCAGCATAAACATTTCCCAAACACACCTGTGATTGGAGGATAATGGGAAGTACTTCCTTTATTCTTTAATCTCACAGGCAAAGTATCATAAGGATGCTTTTAACTTGTCCACAGGTCAGACTTCTGAGAAAAGTTCCAGTGCCAGTGGCAAGTCACTTTCTGGATCCGTTTCCATCATGAGATGAGAGGAAACTGTTTGTCCACACATCCTCACTTTGGCTCTCAAGCAGGTGACCTAACCAAGATTAATTACATATGCTCCTTCCCAGACAGGTCCACACATGACCAATTTCATCTTTCTTACTATCCTTCTCCCTTTGAAGGGCACAGAAAACTGGTCTCAGCAGAGGATGCAGTTTTGGGTGCTCTTGGATCAATCCGAGGCATTAGCATTCTTCTGACGAGGTCAGTATTTGTCCCTCCGCAAAACAGATGCTGAATCCTTTCCTTTTTGACCTGGGACACACAACAGTGAGTGTTTCAAAACTTCTGATGACCGACAACTGAAGTGGAAAATTCTAACTTGGAGTGAGACACTTAACCATCTTAAGGGGAACTTTGTGTCACTCAGCCCCCAGATCTCCACATCTAACTTTTTTAAAGTGACAAATGCTTTAAGTATTTTTTGTAGAAGTCTCTGTAGAGAATGGTGATTTGTGCACCAGTATCCAACAGTGTTTTACTATACACTCCTTCTATTTTTACTGACACAACAGGACGGTCCCAGTTGGCCATCGGTAGTTTCTGTTATCGGTAAAGCTATTCAGGTGTATGGCAGTCAAAGCATGTGGTTGAGGTACTACCAGTTGACATCGCCATTTTAATGGATAAGACTCTTTAGCTAGTAATGCTTTGTGGTCTCAGATGCTGAGATTTTATGGAGCTCTTTGTAACTGGGCACTCAGCTGCCTCCTTCACTGAGGCCCTTTGAGGTAACCCTGCATTGCACTAGCCAATAATAGTTCTTTCACTTTTTTTCAAGTTCTCTGCATTAGGACACTGTTGCTTTATATGCTCTGCATCCCACAGCGAAAACAAAATCCAGTAGGAACTCTGAACATTGGCTGATTCTGTTCTTTCCAGAGTCCTTTCATGAAGGTTCTAGCTGATGTATTCCTCCCTTCAGCTAAAGTTACCATGGCTTTCTGCAATTCTGCAACTGTCTTGGTGACTTGAGCTATGGCGTCAGTAAGGGAAGACACCTGCATCTGCAACTGTGACACCTCTACATTGCGGACACTCTGGGCCATGACTCTTGTTTGAGTAGTGAGCATGGCTATATGCTCCTGCTGGTGTTCACTCATTGTTTTAGTTGCTGTTGGACACTGAGATTTGGTTTCCAACAGGGCTTCCTCTTCCCTCACCTCTTTAACCAATGGAGAATAAGTTAGAGTCTCTTCCTATTTCTCATCCTCATTTTCCACATAATGGAGTCCGTAGCTTGAGCTCCCTGTAAAATTTGTCCGATCCATATTTGGTCAGCTACTTTTGGATCCACCCCCTTCTTTAGGATGATCTGGTGGAGCATTTTATCTAATCGCTTAATGTAATCAGATTTTCACCAACCTCTTTGTATGTATGTTCACATCATGCAGTACTCCTAAATAGTCCTTGGCTGTGCAATCTTGCTTAACCATCCTTAGGTTGCGTATGGTATCCACAGCTAATCTCTTTAGACTTTCAGCTATCCACTGCTTCTTCTTAGATTCTGGGATATCCCACTCATCTAGAGTTTGTGAAGCATGATCCATCCAGGATTAAAAATGTTCCTCTCCCTGAGGTGTAGGCTGTTTGCCAGAAAAGAAACGCTATTTGCTTTAGCCAAGCACAGTGAATGGCTGTGTAGGCTTTAAGCATTGTTCTACAATACTTCCCAAAGCATTCAAAACTTCAGGCCCTATAGTATTTATGGGCAGTGAAGCTGCAGCAGCTTCTGATGAAAGGTTCTGACCTGCTTGGATAGCTTCCATAGGTTGCTGAGGTAGTGCACTTCTCAGGATTACCACACGGAATGCACTCTCACCTGAAATTTGTACACTCGAAGGTATGTGCTCATACACTAAAGGACTTTTCCATTCTAATAAGGCCAATGTGCTTTGCTCAGAGGGTCCATAGTGCTGCCTAATTAAAATCCATGCCCTACAGCTGGTAAGGATCCTGTGACTTGATGTATTTGCATATCAGTTCAGGTGAGCCCTGGCAACACCAGAACTAAGCAATGCTCTGACTGAGCATTGTGCTGTTTGCACCACTTAGCTGTTACTTCTGGGTTTATGTTTCTGCTGAATTTGCTTCCACATGTACAGGGGAACAGGGTGCAGTCCAAGGCAGTACAGGCAATCCTGGACAAGCCCCCAAATGTAGTGCACCCGCAAGTGTAGCTGAAGTGGATATGGGTTCCTTCCTACCTGATTCTGATGACACCCTTATTAGGCCCAACACACCAAGGTGGCAAGAGTGACATATTTTTTTTCTAGGTGAGACATCTAGTTTAAAAGGCAATAGCACATCCACAAATTATTTTTTCAACAATGCACCAGTTAGCAATAAGGCAAAGTGAGATATGCATGCAATGAAACCATACATCCACCCTCTTCCCCAGAACTCAACAGAAAAAAAGGTCTTGACATCCAAACATGCACAAAGAAGGCAATATCAATGAGCAGTAAAGCTTTATAATGCAGCAATACAAACACGGAACATGCAATGACATTAAGCAATAAAAGAGTCACAATACAACAATACAGATATGAGAAAATGCAATGTCATTGAGCAATAAAAGAGTTATAATACGACAATACAGACATGAGAAAATGCAATGTCATTAAGCAATAAAAGAGTTATAATACAACAATACAGACATGAGAAAATGCAATGTCATTGAGCAATAAAAGAGTTATAATACAACAATACAGATATGAGAAAATGCAGTCATTGAACAATGACGATTTATAATACAGTACAAATATGAGAAAGTGCAATGTCATTGAACAATGAAGATTTATAATACAATACAAATATGAGAAAGTGCAATGTCATTGAACAATGAAGATTTATAATACAATACAAATATGAGAAAATGCAATGTCATTGAACAATGAAGATTTATAATACAATACAAATATGAGAAAGTGCAATGTCATTGAACAATGAGGATTTATAATACAATACAAATATGAGAAAGTGCAATGTCATTGAACAATGAAGGGTTATAATACAATACAAATATGAGAAAATGCAATGTCATTGAACAATGAGGATTTATAATACAATACAAATATGAGAAAGTGCAATGTCATTGAACAATGAAGATTTATAATACAATACAAATATGAGAAAGTGCAATGTCATTGAACAATGAGGATTTATAATACAATACAAATATGAGAAAGTGCAATGTCATTGAACAATGAAGATTTATAATACAATACAAATATGAGAAAGTGCAATGTCATTGAACAATGAGGATTTATAATACAATACAAATATGAGAAAATGCAATGTCATTGAACAATGAGGATTTATAATACAATACAAACATGAGAAAGTGCAATGTCATTGAACAATGAGGATTTATAATGCAACAATACAAATATGAGAAAATGCAATGTCATTGAGCAGCAACATTCTTGAAGGCAGCAGTACTAACATGAGCAACCCCTTTGGGCAATTCTAAACAGCCCCACTATGAAACACTCTATTATACCCTGTTCACTGGCCAGTGACTACTTACAGTCTTGTTGCTGGCATGATGGGGCCCAAGTTGGAGCTCATATGGATCCCAGTTATTTGTAATCCATAAAGCATTTAGGGGGACTACAATCTTGTAAAAATATAAAATGACAGCCAGAGCCTCTCACCACTCCATCCAGAATATCCGAGTGACCAGGTACCATGGTTCCTCTAATGAGAAAAGTACAAAAATCACCTGATAGAACTCATCAGTAATCATATATGGCTTCTCTGTACCAGGCCCATAGGAGCTCCTTTCTTGCTGAATCATATTCAGGCATGGAACTACTGGTTTCAGAATTCTCTTCTGATTCCACAAAATATCATCATCCAGGATTTAAGCAAAAGACAGACAAAATCTGCTACTTTACTTCCCTGTCCCAAAGCACTAAAAAAGAAAATCCAGTCATGCTGCAAGACCCTTTTTCCCTTAAGCTCCCTGTTTCAGTCTACCCTCCTTCAGCTAGTCTTCCAGTCCCCCTTTTTCACTTTTGAAATTGTCTTTTATATCCCTGAAAAGAGCTCTACCTTGCGGTGTAATGAAAAACTATATTACTTCTACAATGAAATACAGTGGGAGCTACATTTATTTATTAACATTTGACTATAAGCTCGATTCCTTCTCTATGTGTAGGTCAAGCTTTGCTAGAACCATTCTCCAGGGGCTCCTGGACCCCTGCCCCCATAATACAGTAAGCTATGATAGTCTACTTATACACCTAAGGCTACTGCAGCAGTGATCAATATGAAGAACATAGTACACATGTTTAAGTTGAACTTACCATAACAGTACATGTTCAAATGACCACTGCTGCAGTAGCCACTCCCTCCCTGCATCCACCTTGCTTTTTTGTGTTTTTTATACCAGGGTGTGGATGTTTCATTTTTGTTGTCTTAGCATTGTCATTTCAGGCCTCAGTCTCTCTCTCTCTCCCTCTCTCTCTCTCTGCTGGCAGGAAACCTCTGAAGGTGCTTCATGCCCAAATTTGTCTTCTAGTAAGCTCAGCTCAAGCTGCTTGATAATTTAACCATGTGGATGGTGCCCTGAAGACTTGGAAGCTGGCCAGCTGCTATATATACAGCTAAGGCTACTGCAGCAGTGATCATTTGAATATCTACTGTTATGATAAGTTTAATTTAAGCAGTTGTGCTTTCTTTTCTCTTGCAGAAGAAGGCAGAGTAAGGGCAGAGAGCTGACTTTCGCATAGCATGGAATTCGGTGTCTCTGTAACTGTAAAAGACACCCTCTCTCATAGTTTCATAGTTTCATAGTATAGTACTAGGCTATCTGCCCTGGGGCATTTGTAAGCCTGGCCATAGTGATGTGGCTTTTGCCACCCCATGAAATGGTACAAAAATGTACAGTATAAATCTAGAATACTGTGCCTCTGTCTAGTAGTGACACAATGAAGGTCCCCTTATATAATAGAATTAGTTTACTGTGCCCCTGTCTAGCAGTGACACAGATGTGACCCCTGGGATAAACTTTCGATCTCCCATCCACTCATCAAGATTTCTCTTGAAGAGAGTCAGTGAGGGGCTCTGCCTAATACGAACTGGGATCCTGTTCCAAAGCATTGGAAGCCTCTGGGTTATGAATCTATCCCTCCAGCATGCCCTATTCATACTTGTGCTGAGGTTTAAGTCTTTAGTTCTCGTGGTCCTGATGGATTTGGATTTTTTGAGGTGGAGCATGTCCATCAAATCCTGATTGGACATGGCCTTGTACGTCAGACAGAGATCACCTCTGAGCAGGCAGTATGCTACTGAATAGAGCTGAAGTTTCTTTAGTCTGGCGGAATAAGACATATGTTGGAGACCCTTGATCCTTTTGGTGAGGTACTTTTGTGGTCTCTCCAGCTGTTGCAAGTGCCGGTGAGGTACATACCAAATGGGGCATTGTACTCAATCATGGGTCTGATGAGGAGAAATATAGGTACAATGACATCCTTGATCTGGATGTGAATCCTTCATGATGAGGTGTGCAAGGTAGAATGTTTTTCTAACCACTTTAGCAATGTGGGTGTCAAATGAGAGGTCACTGTCTACTTGGGTCCCTAGGTCTCTGATTACTTTTTCCGCACTCAGTGGGTTTCTGTCTATGTGAGAATTTGTGGGTACTTTTTTTTTCCAAAAGGGATGACTATATATTTTTTGGCATTTAGTTTAAGGTCGTGACTACGTACCAGTTGTCCGTTTCAGTGAGGCCTTTTTGTAGGATGTGTGTGTCTGCTGGTGTATCGACTATGGCGCCTAGTTTGCAGTCATCTGTGAAGTTTGTCAGCCACAGCCCTCCCATGTTTGCTTTAACATCTGAGAAATAAATGCCGAACAAGAGGGGTCCCAGGACAGATCCCTCTCTCTCTCTCTCTCTCTCTCTCTCTGTCTCTCTCTTCTGCTTCAGAAGCATCTATAGCAAACATAATGCATTCTGTGCTTACCTTTTGCAATAGAAATATGGAATTGATTTTATTTTTTAAACTGCCCAGCGCACACCTTGCAGCAATTAAAAGAAACTTGCAAACAACTCAGTATTTGATTTATCTTGGAATCAAAATGCTGAAAAACATTGTCAGGTAGAATACTATCTTCTATTTTAAGTTACAGCATATTTTCATCTGTCGTCCTTGGGCAACTCAGAGCATCTAGAATCATGTAACAAGGTGATGTACCCTATGTGGAGACTTTTAACCATTTTATGGCAAACCATACTGCAAAAGTCAAACTTTGAAACATTTTCTTTTTTGCCATAATCAAAATAAGGAATGTTACCTCCATAAAGAGACCATTCACCAGTGGAGTCACCAACGGTTCTGTGCTCAGACCTGCCCTGTTTGGTATCTACTTTTCTGAACTAAAAACCAATACCAAAGGGCTCTTGGTTAAGTTTGCAGATGACTGCAAGCAAGGAACATCCATTGAATTCTCAAATTACTTAGCCATCCTGCAAGAAGGTTTGTCTCTCTGGTGTCAAAATCGTGGTCTGAAAGTAAATGCCAGAAAAATTCATTATTGTATCCTTTGGGCAGTCATATACCCAAGGAGCTGCCACATTGGCACTACGCCACTAACAGTTCACACAGTTGTATGAGATTTGGAAACATGTGTGGCCAGTGACCTAATTTTTGAAACATATGTCTATCATTGTAAGAAAGTTATTCTATATTTACTTTACTTTTATTTACTTACATTTGTTTACTGGGAAAGTCCAACTGGGCCAGAACCCCTTTTTCAGTGGAGACAGTAAGATGAACAATACACATCATGTAGTTAATCTATACAAAGTAGTATGCAATACAGTTTTATCCTGGATACAGGTTCAAAGAGAAAACACATAAGTATTTCAGTGAAGATCACCGTGAGAAAAAATTAGTAACATGTACATATTAAATAATAGTTATAAACAAGTGAAATTTCCTTTATATATATTTTGAGTAGTAAACACTGAGGAGAGAGAGAAAATGAGGTAAGGAGTAGACAGGGTGTTGAGATGGTTATAGATATCTTGTCAGTCAGGTTTGGAGCAAGAGCAATGCCAGTTCTTGGATAGGTGTTAAAATAGTAGTAGTTTGAAACTGGTAGATTCCGGTGTGATTTGGAGGGTGTGGAGTAGAGAGTTCCATAATTTGGCTATTTGATTTGAGAATAATGTTAGCTTTGTCTACTGTCAGAAATTTTCTGTTTGCAGATCTAAAATTTCATGAACATGAGTAGGGGACAACAAGTTTCTTGAGGGATGGGTAACTGTCAGGATGGAAGATGATATTGTGTGTGAATTTAAGTTTGTAGAGTTGGAGAAGGTTAGGTAGCTCGATCCAATTTAATTTATGTAGAGCAATACAGTGATGGGTTTGGTGGGGAAGGTTGGCTGCAAAGCGGGCTATATTGTTGTCGCAAGTTTCCAATTTGGTTAAGTTTGATTTTTTTTAAGTTGGTAAAGAGGGGGAGTCATATAGGAGCATAGAGAGGAGGAAGGTTCTGGATATGTCTAGTCTGGCATTGTCAGTGAACAATAGCTTGGATAAGGTTGTGAGATAATAAGTATTGTAGTAATTGAGTGTGGATGCATTTTTCCAGAATTTTGATGCAGGGGGAAAGTATGGCTGTAGGTCTGTAATTGTTTAATTCTGTTGATGTTCCTCCTTTTTTGTTAGGACATTTTCCATATTGCAGCTAATTTATTTATTTATTTATTTATCTGACATTTGTTAACCGGTTAGTCCAACCGGCAAGTAGCCTGTTTTCAGCAGAGGCCCAAGGAGAAAAGCTCCACAATAGCACAAGTAATAAAGGTGATCAAATGGCAGAGTTTTAAAACTAAAATAGTACTTATACAATTACAATATGTCAAAAAGCTACAGAGATGCTAGGAAAATGCAACAAAATGCTAGAGAAGGTCAATAATATTGTACATCATGCAGTGCAGAGTTATACACAAGCAGCATATATAAGATTATGACACGCCTGCAAGACAAACAGGACAAATATAATATAAACATATACGGAGATAAAACCACGGTAATACCAATTCCAAAAGGTGGCATCTGTGGACACGGTAAGAAACTACTGACTAATAGTAGGCTTTGTGAAGTGGAGGCAGAGAGACTGGCGGCAGAAACGGTTGTTGCAGTAGTATTAGAGGGAAGACCTGGATTACGTTGTCATACCATAAGCAACACCATGATACATAGAGAGTATCCTTTAGAGTTGTTTGAAATAGTTAGAATTTGAGATCTGTCTAACACTTAGAGGACGTTTATTCCAAGCATTTGCCGCAGTGTAGCTGCAGAGGAGTTTACCAATGTTTGTTTTGGGAGCATACACTGTGGAAGATGCTGTTTGGAGCTACAGAGGGCCAGGTTGGGAGTATAAGGCTAGATGAAGGAGGAGAGATAGGGCAAGAAGAGGTTTCATGCAAAATAGAATGAGTCAGGAGAAGCTGTGGTATTAGGATTTGATGTTGAAATTCCAGCCACTGCAGGTGTTTCAATGCTAGGCAGTGGTGGGAGCCGTAGGGTAGGTTTGTGGCAAATCTTGCAATTTTGTCATAGGTGAGTTCCAATTTAGACATAAGATTGGCTTGGATGTTAGTGAGAATGGGGTTGCATAGAGTAAGGTGGGGAGTAGTAATGCTTCTGCAAGAGACAGAGCCTCAAAGTATTTGTGAGGAATTTTTTATGTCTGTATAGCAGATCAAACTTTTGATGTGTCTTTTAATGCACTGCCAAATATAGTGATTGAACTTTAGTTGGTCATCAATAATAACTCCTAGTAATTTAATGTGAGGTTCTACAGTGATGACAGTGTTGTTAAGGGATGAGAGAGTAAAGGTATCTTTGTAATGTTGGAGAGATTTAGGAGAAATAAAAGACGCTTAATTTTCTTTGGATTGAGTAACAATTAGTTGGAAGTTAGCTATTTTTCAACAGAGTGAAGAGACTGTTGGGTGAGGGTGTTAAAGTGGATGACATTGTCGGAGGAGGAGATGATTGTGAAATCATCAACATATTGTGTGACAGAAGAGAGTGAGCAGGAAGAGTATAGGTCATTAGTAAAGATACCGAATAAACGGAGTCCAAGGGTGGAGTCTTGGGGTACAAAAGTTTGAACTGGTAAAAAGGGAGAGAAGTTAGATTGTCATTTAACTGCCTGGTATCTGTTGGAGACATAGCTAGAGAACCAAGAAAGACCAGAGTTGGGGAGATTAAGGGTAGCTAGTTTGGATAGAAGTAGTTGATGGGAAAGTATTGAAGGCTTTAGATAGGTCTAGAAATAGACAGGAGATTACTTTGTTGTTGTCATGAGAATTTGCGATAGTTAGTGAAAGATATCAGAGCAGTAGTTGTACTATGATTTGGGTGGAAACTATGCTGTGTAGGGGTAAGGAGATTTTCTATGTGTAGGTAATCAAGGAGCTGTTTATGGATACATTTTTCAAGAATTTTAGACAGAGGAGATAGTATGGCAATAGGCCTGAAATTTCAGGGGTCAGTTGAGCCGCCACCTTTATGCATGGCTATGACATGATTGTTTCCAGCTTTCAGGTGCAATGTTTTCTTTGACTGACTTATTGATTAGGATGGAGATGGGGTAGATGACAGAATTGGCAGCAAGTTTTAGAAACTGAGGGGGTAGGTTATCAGCTGATGGAGAGCAAGTTTTAAGTTTGCTGAGAAGTGACTTGATGTAAGCTGTGAGCTGTGGGGATGAGTTTAAGAGAGAAAGGGGTGGTGTGGGTTAATGGGGGGATGGGGCAGGTAATGGTGTCATTTTTGGTTAGGTTGCAAATGGAGTCGATGAAGAAGGTATTAAGAGAGGTAGCAGTATTCGTGGGAGAGCTGTTTGGGCATGGATTAAGTGATGAGGGTTTTCCAGGAAGTAGTAACGATCTACCAATTGCCAGAATTTTGGGGGGTTGGAATGAGGATTATCAAGTGGCTTTTGGAAATAGTTTTTCTTGTCAAGAATTAACTTTTTTGTTAGTTAAGTTGCAAAGCTCTCCATAGTTTTGCAGATCAGTGGAGGTTTTAGATTTTTTCCATGAACTTTCTCTCTTATTCAAAAGTGAACAGGTGACTTGTGTTAACCAGGGGGCAAAATGGGTTTTGACTCTTATTTTCCTGGTGGGGCCAGGTTGTTAGGTGTGTCTAAAAGATACTGTTAAAGGTAGGACAGCTTCATCCAGGGGGAGGTCATAGAGGAAGGACCATTTAATTTTAGACAGTGAGTGGTTGAAAGTGTCTATGTTGAAGTTTGAGAACTTACGGCAGTCTTTATATTGTTGGGTTTTGTGTAGTTGGGGTGAGTGTCTCAGTATGAGGGTAGGATGGTGGTGACATAGGGTGTCAGGTAGGATGGAGGTGTTGTGATAGGAGCTGGGGTTGGAGGTAAGGACCCAGCCTAGTGTGGAGCCTGAGTTGGTGTGTTTATTTACATGCATAGGGCAGAGTTTATCTGGGAGAAGCCATAGAGGTTAATGGAGTTGTTAGAGGAATCAGTATTAAGGGCATACCAATCAATGTTAACTTCACCTAAAATAAGTTTTATATGAGATAGTCTGAGATATCTGGGAGAGGAAGAGCTCTAAGGTAGGGATGTTGCAGCCTGTGGGGTATAAATGGAAGCAATTGCTAACTTCTTGTGATTATTCAGTTTACAAGTGACAACTTCAGCTGGGTGAAAGTTGGGAACAGTAACAAATATAGGGTGGAGGATCAGCTCATTATAGAATTACCACACCACCACTTTTTTTCTTAAGCTGATAAAGGGATTGCGTCTAAATCTATGGATGTTACTGTTCCCCTTTACTCAGCCCTCATTAGGTGAGTCATTGAATATAATGCTCCCTTTGGCATGTATCTGTCCAGACATATGCAACCACTGGAATGGCCAAAGAGATACCTTACTAACAGGATAAAAAGCCTAAAAAACAGATTCACTATACAATCTCGAAATACTGAAACACTGAATTTCAGTATTTCGAGACTGACTAGTCGATCAACCACATACTCAAACACACAAAACCGCGAATGTCACAAACGCGACCATACACACATAGGTACACCTACCTAACTACACTAAAACAAAAAAAACACACAGAATCACAACATAACACACACACACGCGCACACACACACACACACACACACACACACACACACACACACACACACACACACACACATTTACTCCTACCTATAAGCAGGGGGCAAGCCCACCTGCACCTCCCATGTGGAAGGCTGCACCCCACCACACCTCCTACTTATATATACTAACTCCAAGGTTGCACTAAACAGACAAACACACAATAAACACCACCACACACACTAACATCTCTATCCAATACCCTTAAACAAAGACCACTTACCTAAATCCCCAGATAAATCCACTGACTGCACCACACATCATGAACGTGACACCACGATAACAGATTCGGCATTTCAGAAGTTGACATACTGCAGTTTCGCGTAACTGCACTTTCGTGTATTCCATCTCGACGTACTGAAATTTGGCATTTCAGTACATCAAGATTCTCTAGTGTTTCCCTAAAAAACACGTCCTACATGGTCAGACTCAAAGCCCTGTCACTATATTTGGTATCCTACTGACTGCTAAGAGGTGACCTGTGTCCGACATACAAGGCATCCGGCATCCTCCAACCCATTACTGATGGATTTAATGCAGATCAGCAAGTCAAATGGCATCAACAATACTCTGGGTACAGATCTAAACCTCTTCTGCAACATCAATAGAATGGTTTTGAGGGACATGCATATCTTGCAAAGGATACCACTGCTATGGAAAGGACTCACCATCCACATAAAACAAAATTCATTCTTGTCCATTTTGAAATGCAACTAGATCTATGGATGGGAAACTGAAAATGTACCCCAGGACTTCCCCCGTTACCACTAATGGACAGATTCAGCTTCTAAATGCTTTATCCCATGTGTGTTTCCCCTGAAATTATCTATGCTATGATCCAAGTTATTGTCATTGGGGTAATATATAATTATTGACCATAGGATGGACAAAGTCATTCTGTAACCAAATGGGATAGGTCATTTCAAGTGCAAAAGGGGAAGCTGGCTAGGCTTAAAATGGCCCAAAAGAGTGGCTAGCCTAGTACTTAGCTATATCACCTGCAGTGTCAAAAAGAGTCCTGCCTTTAAACAGGACAGCTTCTGAGAATCCTGAGAACATACACTTAGTCTACTCATGCACTTTTTCCTCTTTGTCTTTGCTGTGCAGCAGAACTTATGTTACCATTTACTGTACTAGACCATACAACATGCCATTAAAGAAGAACCACACCTAAAAACTAAAAAAATATATTTGTCAGCATATATTGACAATTTCTGCATTACTAATGTCTCTGAATGAAAATAAGTGGTTATTATTTTGTAATCTGTGTGACAAAGGGAAATACTGCCAGCCCAGCTAGCTGAATTTTGTAAATAATACCATGTCATTTGCGAATATTAATATGTTTTATATAGAAATGTAACAGAAGAAGATACTGCCATCCCAGCTATCTGGGATTTTGTAAATAATGATATGTAATTTGAAAATATTAATATGATTTATATAGAAGTGTAACAGAAGGAGATACTGCCAGCCCAGATATCTGGAATTTTGTAAGTGGTTATGTGCAATTTGTGAATGCCAACATGCTTCATATAAGATGCCTGTGCTACAACTGTGTTAAAACTGTATGTTATATACTGAGCTAAAATGTAATCACAGCATGCCATGCTGGCTTAAAACATAAATGTATATAACCTACTGTAATTATGTAAATGTATATGCTTTAACGGTGAGAACTAGAACATAGAGGGTTAACTTGCAAAAGTTCAAGAAAATAGTTGAAATTAAACTGTTTTACGATTGACAATAAAAGCTATCTTTCAGTTTCAGTCAACAGGAGACAGGATGTCTACACAATGGGACTCTCTGTTTTGTTTTGTAAGTGATTTATTGTTTTATGACTTCTAGCAGTTGCAAACATCTGAAGGCTATGTATTTTCACAGAGAGATGCTAAATTTCGTTAGTCCTGACAATGGGGGATTAGCTAGCCAACTAAAGCCAGGTGACAAAAGGTGATGTCATCCAAGCTAACCCAGCAGTAATATTTGATATTAATTTAAGACCTTTCTCAGAGAGAGACTGTGCATTTTGTATCTGTTTTTTGACCTGACGTAAGTTTCTAGGGCATAGTAACTCTTAGATTCAGGTAGAACTATAGTAAAGTATAGCTTATATGTTCTTTATTTATTTGAGACTGCCCTGCAATGTTGTTTTAAATATTTACTCTGATTTTGAACTCTGATTTAACTGATTACTTACTGAGAATGTTCTTGTTCTTTTATTATTTATTATTAAATATATTTAAACCTTTTAATTGTGGTTGGTCTGTTTAGAGATATTTAAGCTCTTAGAGTACTTGCATATCTATTTGGTGACACTGTACAGGACACTCCTATAGCCTGGCTCTTGGTCAAACTACCATTTGGATTAACAGTAACATTACCCAGTAGGATCGGACACCCTTTGTTAAGGGCCTTAAATTAGCTGATAAAAAGTGGCTGCTGGCAGTTGGAGCTACCTTGTAGTTTCGGGCAAAAGGGGCATAGCTAGTAAACCTGTGTCAGTCTTTCCCAGGAGTGTGTGTGTGTGTGTGTGTGTGTGTGTGTGTGTGTGTGTGTGTGTGTGTGTGTGTGTGTGTGTACAAATCAAATCTCAAAGTGTGTGTGTGTGTGTCAGCTACATGGGCAGGGACACGAAGCACTGGCTGGACAGAGAGGGCACTGGAGATCATGGTCTGGCCACTCAGCTGAGATCTCAACCCTATAGCTGTGCTAGTGGGGAGTCTTATCGGTGATCTGGAGAAAGAGGGAGAAAACAGCCCCAGACTGACTGTGATCTCTGTGTACTCTTAAGGGAAATTGCACTTTACTGTGTGTGCACTTGTAATCCTACCAGTGTGTACATTTTTCACTGTTGCTAGTGGTGAGGATTGAGGATGATTAATTACTGGGCCTGCACAGGGGCATCACAAATTGTTATACACCAAAATGGCCTGCAAGGGAGCTGCCATGGATATCATTATTTTGTTTTATAGTCAATGGTTTCACCTCCCTGATATAAATTTAGAGGAATAGAAAATAACTCCTATGAGGAGGCAATCATTCATTGTGATTCAATCTTTTTCTCTCATGAATTTAAAACAGTACTGTGACTACCTACTTTTAACTGTCAACATCAATCTATATTTTTCTTTACTACACTTCCTCTCATTTTTATTAGTAGTCATCTTTGATACTGCATTTTAAGGAATGTTTGAAAGACAGGCTTGAAAATGTAGCTGAGTAAATTATTTTCAAAGGAACAACTGTAGTTCAGTGTTTGTGTGAGAAATCTAACCTTTGATATTAATATGTGTCACTTGGGATAGTTTGTGTTGTATTCACAGTTTTTAATACTGTGACTATAATTAGAGTCTTTGATGTTAATCTTACTACCCAACTCACTGTATACATTGCAAACATGTTGTAACAAAACACAAAAAAATGCACTTTACAGAAAGTACAGTTGTAGGAAAAAAATGCAAAATCAAATGCTTACAGAAAATTGGAAGAGTACGATGAAAATAGATCTTTTCTTTCTTTTTGTTACTCATAATTTGATTAAAGGGAAAGACAACTAATTTGCAATTAAAACATGGTGTGAGTTGTGTTTTCTTGTTCATTTACGTCTTAAAACTAAGCTTGAAAACCTTGTTTTTGTTCAGACTCTAGGCTACATTACTTATTTGAGGTATGATCCTGGCAATTCATGATTGATATGGCACATGTAAATGCCAATGTTTAAGAGCCATTGTTATCTTAATGGCTCTGTAGTGGCAATACATGACCTAACAACATTATTGTGCCTCTCCTAGTGGCCTTTGTGATGTAAGAGGATGAGAGAAATGCAGGAAAGAAAGGCAAACAGAAATACATTCAGACACAAAACAAATGGAATAATTATTAAATTATGTTTTTATGGATGTTTATTTTTGGATCACAGGGAAGGAAATCACTTTTTTGGAAAGAAAAAAAAATGACATGTGGGTGTAGTTCTCCTTTAACACTCTCTAAAACAGAAAAGTATTCATTTATTAGTTTCTAATCTCCATGAAAACTCTGAAAACATTCTTGTTTACATAGAGAAAAGGTAAGCTCAACTCACTGTCCACACATATGACAACAAAATAATAATGTTTGTACCTGATAGCATTTTCCTTTGGCATCATCCACACTTTTGTAAGTCAATGTCTGCCATTTCTCATGTGCCCATTTTCAATAAATTTCTTGGAAAATATTTGAGGACCAACTGAAGTGGGTTCCCTTTCTTCTTATATTTTGTCTATGCTTTCACCACCTCATCTGCCATCTGTATTATGTATTTTTCAGACAGAAAAGGTAACATGCTGGGTTCTTTTAGAAAAACTGGATGAACACCCCCACATTAAAACGTTCCTAATTGCAGTCCATTTTCAGTAAATTCACTGACATATGAAAGCATTTTAAGGCAAGACATTTATTTATTAGAACAGAATGTAAGCAAGCAGAGATTACACTTAAAGCAAAATTATGTGAAATCTAAGTCTAAATCCCAACATGACAGACTTACATACATGAAATAAAACCACTGGTGTTACCTTTTATAAAATACTTTCCAATCATAATTCATATCCTTAATTGACAGCAGAATAATGCAATCATCATGTAGAACCAACCAATACTGTTCTATCTCTGTATATTTTCCTACAGTCTTCCATTTTCCCATGCAGTCATGTTTGCAGTAATTATCATTATACTAACAAGGCTGCATTCATTACAGAACTTGTAACCAAACAAGGACAAACTATAAGGCCATATTACTCATGCTTCTAGCTGCTTCTCTAAAGAAACACTGTCCCATGATATTCTTTTGTTTTAGAGCAATGCGTAACTATGAGTTTCACCCAAACTTTCAACATACAGCTGCTGTACCCATTTCACACACAATACAAAGCATGCTTTTGGTCTGAATTACATAAATTCATTTGATAGTTGTAATATCTGATTTTTTTTTTCTAGAGAAAATCCATTTTGACACTTGCATTTTTGATATTTTAATATATACTTAACAATAGGGTCCCTAAGGGTTCAGAATGCAAAGCACAGATCACTACATAATGAGCTTGTAAGACACCAAATAAATGGACAGCATTTTGAGACTTTCTTGGTAGCTCAAGAATCTTTAAAATATCAATCTTCTTAGTTAGGAACCTATGGGGCCTTTCCGAGTGCCTAATATATCCTGATAGGTACTTAACAAAAAGGGCATTGTACTCTATAACAGGTCTAATTAGATCCATGTACAAAGATACAGTAACCTCCTTTGACCTGGATAATATGGCTTTAGATGTTAGTTGTACTAGAATGAATGAGTTTCTGACCAGTGCAGCCACATGGTGTTTGAATGAAAGGGTATTACTAACCCATGTTTCCACATCCATGACTACATCATCATTTTGGAGAGGAGTACTGGCAATGCTGTTTCCCAAATTAGATAATGTTTCACTCCTTTGCATTTTTGTTTAACTCTTTTTCACTGGATGTGATTTTGCTGCTATCACAATCTTCAATTAAGTTACTGGTGTTTGGTGTTACTCACAAGCGGACCAGGGCACACTTTTCTACATTTATTGGTTGGTTTCGAGTGCCTGCGCCTTGTTTTTTGGTTGTTGTTCCAGTTGGGAGGGACCGCTCGTTCAGTAAACCGGAACCGGAGGTATGAGTACTATCGGGCAGGAGGATTCGGGCCAAACACGTCGGTTAATTGGCCAGTTAACAGAGTTAATTGACCTGTTAACTCCACTTTGTACTCATTTGGTGTTTAGCAGCAAAAGCAAAACGGACACTGCCGAGGACATGGAGGAGCATGACGTCCACAGGGGGAAACGGAAGAGACAGCTTATTGGCGACGACAACAGAGCGGCGTTCTTCTTGATGGGACACCATTCAACCCACACAATACCCCTGTCATTCTGCAAGATATTTCCAACGGAGATGAAACAAGCAATTGCCATGAAAGGGATAAGGCTATCCCCAAAAGAAACTCTAATCATACCACTAGTATGCAAGGTACTGTTAACACTAAAGTTATCCATACAAATAAAACAACAGAGGAATGGCTTAAAAGACATTCAGTTTCATGTAAACAGACGTAGTGTTAATAATTTAAATAATGTGGATAATGAAACCTACGCTATGAAACTAGTAAAATTAGACAAAATGCTCATGAAATATAGAACTCTTAGCATTGAGAATGCATATTTACAGGAATGTTTGGAAAAGGGAATTGTCCCTAAAGGCTTGAGAGTTTATAAATTTCCTAATAATGTGCAGATTGGAACACATTTTCATGAAAGTTTACTTAAAGTTTTTAATGAATGTGGCTTGGAAGTTATCAAGCTCATTATTGAAGAGAACAGTAGTATTCAAAAGGAATTAGGCATAGAAATTGCTAATCTGGATGCATGCATTACAAATGATTTAGTACACAATATTAAGGAAGAAAATGAGAAGTATTTTTCTATGAGAAGAAATATTGATATTAAATGTGAGGAAGTGATACAGAGAAAAATGGGGAAATTACAAAGAGATATTAGGGAGTACGAGACCCATACAAGTTATCCAAAACCTAACAATCAGTATAGTCATTACACACGTCAGGGGTCTAAGAAGAATCATGGAAGAAATGTACCTTATTATAACAGACAACAGTTTAATGATGAAAATGAAGGTTTTGCAACAGATTTTGATGTTGATTTTCCTCCTTTAGTGCATAGGGGACAAGCTCAGGAAAACAACAACGAATATGGGGAAATTTTCAGAGGTGGGGGGTAAGAAGACAGGGAAGATTTCATTAGATACCCTGGACTTGGTGGACATACCAATGATGTTAATATAACTACTTAACAATACAGTGAAACACACCTATGATAATTTTACTATTTATAATTTTAGTGCATTGAAATTGAATCCCAATCATTTCTCCTTACTAAGCAAAGGATTAAAATATATACCTAATAGAAGAGGAGATTTCACACGTACTCATAATGGACGTCAAGTTATTTACTAGGAAGATTAATTTAGAAGTAATGGCTTCTAAAATGGGGTTTAATAAAGAAAGAATGACTAACAATACGTTAAAGAGGAAATCTATCTACAATCCACCTCTATACCCTCAGATCAGGAACTTTGAAAATATTATGGTCAATATAGTGAGAAACAAACATCAAGGATATTGGATACAACATAACTTAAGTAAAGATGAGAACCAAATATTAAAAGAATTGAGTCAAAATGCCTCACTGAGGGTTATGAAACCTGATAAGGGGGGAGGGGTGGTTATAATGGAACAAATTTTGTATGATAGTAAAATGAATATAATTTTAAGAGATGATACTAAATACATTGAGGCTTCGTGATAACTAAATTAATATAGCTAATCATAGGATTGATTCCATTCTGCAAGATTTAATGATAGAAAAAGTTATTGATGACACAACTTTGAAATATTTGGAAGTTAAGAAACCGAGGTTGGCCACTATTTTCGGCATACCAAAGATACATAGGATATGCTGAATCCCCATTAAGACCCATAGTTACGCAGAGGGTCTAAGACAGCCCCTTTAGCCAAATTTATAGATGTCAAGACCAAGCATATATGGATCAACAAGAATTTGATTCTAAAAGACTCATGGGACTTCCTTGGTGAAATAAATCAGGATTTGTATAGAGATGACATCAGATTTATAACTATAGATGTTATAGATTTGTTTGGAAGTATACCACATGTGGAAGGTATGGGCCTTTTTGAAGAGGCTGTATTCGAAGATGATGTCATGAGTCATAATGATAAAATAGCAAGTGTGATCCTTATGGATACTGTGCTGAAATATAATTTCATATTGTTTGGTGGGGAAATTTATAAACAAAAAACTGGGGTATCTATGGGGGCAGCATGTGCCCCCACTTTTGCCAACATAGTACTGTCAAAATGGGAAGAGCAATTCATCACTAACTGCAAGTATAAAGATTTATGGATATTATATCACAGGTTCCTGGATGACATTGTCCTTTTTTGGATAGGGAGTGAGGCACAATTTTTTGAATTTATGGATTATATCCATAGTACCACTACTTATTTGAGGTTCACCTACACTATAAGTACAGAGAGCTTGAAGTATTTGGATATTGAGTTATACAAAAATACAGGCAAGTTTGAGAGTAAGGTGTATAGGAAGGATACGTATGTAAATTCTTTTTTACATTTTAACAGTGCCCACCCATACCATAGCAAAAAGAACATAGTTAAAGGACAATTTGTATGAGGTTCGAATGACTTCCAACGATACAGATTTTCAGGAAGAATGTAAATTACTATACAATATGTTCAGGAACGAGGTTATCCAGAAGAATTCATAAGTAATTTAAGAGAAGAAGTAGAGGATGGAAGGCTGGACAGATTTAAGCCCATATTAGGCAGGGCAAGGAAATGATAATGAATAAGGGGCCAAAGGCAGAAGGTAATAACAATAAAGGAATACCCAATCCAATTATAATAGGAGTTTGGTTTTAGAATATAATAACTCCAATGTTAAATTAGGTGGTATTTTTAAAAAACAATGGAATCAGTTTAGTTCTATTACGGACATTGAGGAGATAACCAAAATGACACCTAAGATTGTGTTCAAAAATCCATCTAACATAGGACATATACTTGAAAGGAACAAGAAAAAAGAAAAGGATGGTATTCATAGGAGATGGGGGACATATAAGTGTGGTAGATGTCATCAATGCCCATATATAGTTGATAGATCGGAAATAAAGATAGACAGTAGGAATAAAAGAATTATCAGTAAGGACCATTATAATTGTGACAGTAGGGGGGTAGTATATATAGCCATTTGCCAAATCTGTCAGTCTTTTTATGTAGGAAAGACAGAGAGGTGTCTCAAACGTAGAATTTATGAGCACTATTATGATATTTCCAGGGCGAAAGCTACCAATGCATTATACAAACATAGCACCGGATGCACCGGAGCTAAATATGCATTTTTGTGTTGGACCAGGTAAAACCTGATAACAGGGAGGTTTATGGGAAGAAATTCTAGAAAATAGAGAACTATGGTGGCAGGTTTACCTGGACTCTAACAACAGCCCTGGAATGAATGAGTTTCTGACTATAACTCCCTCTTAAAAATAAGGGCAAATAAAATATAAAATATAAAGCAATTCAAATTATGGTCACTAGAGGGCCTACCAACATTGTGGACCCACAGGTTTCATTCAATATGTGTTTTGGATATATATACATTTTATATCAAAAGTGGTTTTAAATCATATTGTTTTACAATTTGTGTATGTATTTTTTAAATTTGTAATTAGTATTTATGTAGGAGCTACTTATTAGGAAAAATGAAGGTTTTAACACAGGAGTTTTAACATAGAAGTTTTAACAAAGCACGAGCACTTTACAACACTCATGAATATTAATGAATTACCTGAAGTATAGTTATAATAGGTGTGTTTAAAATAAAATTTAACCAATCCAATAGTTTTTAAATTACTTCTAAGGAGTATTTAAACCAGTTCATTATGTCTTTATGTTGTCTGATGAAGTCTTTGGTGACGAAAACGCAGTCTGTTTAAGTGTATTAAAGAGCGTTCATCCTATCTGAGGTTTCGCTGCTATTATTTCAAGTTTTGCTGCTATTTCTTTGTACTACTGTTAACTGGATGTGATTTTGCTGCTATCACAATCTTCAATTAAGTTACTGGTGTTTGGTGTTACTCACAAGCGGACCAGGGCACACTTTTCTACATTTATTGGTTGGTTTCGAGTGCCTGCGCCTTGTTTTTTGGTTGTTGAATGAAAGGGTATTACTAACCCATGTTTCCACATCCATGACTACATCATCATTTTGGAGAGGAGTACTGGCAATGCTGTTTCCCAAATTAGATAATGTTTCACTCCTTTGCATTTTTGTTTAACTCTTTTTCAGTATACAACCTGTGTACAATGGTAAGCTTTTGCTGCAAAGAGGTAGTATAAGAAGGGGATTTGGCAATAATGCCCAGTTATCTGTGAACTAGTTAACCAATGATCCCAGTTTCTGATCTGAAGATCACAGACACAGATACTAAAAAGGTGGGGTCCAAGTACTGAACTCTGTGGGGGCATCATTAATTATTTTCATTTTTACAGAGATGGTGCATGCTACTCACACACTGTGGTTTCTGTTTTCTAGCCAGTTTGTGACCCACTTCACTATGTAGAATAGATGTTTAAAGCACTTGGCTAATTAATGATGCCAGCATGGGGAATAGTGTGAAATGCTTTGGCCAGATCCTCATAAGATGTGTGACCGGGATGACCAGTGTCTATAATCTGAGTGGCTTTCTCAAAGAAGATACATTAAATAAGCAGGAGATCCCACTGACGAGGTCAAGCTGGTGTGAGTGCAGCCTTACAGTTTTTGACACTATTTATTACAATAAGTTCTGATGCATGCCATGGCTCTGCAAATCAGTAAACAAAAAATAAGATTCACATAGTCCCAGGCAGCGCAAGGTGGAAAA
>NC_056735.1:94266683-94303136 GCF_019279795.1 Protopterus annectens | reverse complement strand
CCCCAGGAGTGGGTTCTGTGACAATGTATTTTTGGGTCCTTCAATGGACGCCAATGTGCATATATAAAGTTAGATGTTGTTGGACTGTGTCCAACTGGCCAGTGCTTTTCACTGCTGCTGTATGTTCCCCAATCACGGATGTCTGTTTGACTACCCATTCTACATGGTGCTACGTAACCAGGTGATTTAGTACTGTGAACAAATGTCATACATCCAAAGATGCTGGTTAGCAACTGCTTCATATAAACCTCAGACATCCCAATAGGACATATCCGTCACTGTATTTTCAACATAACACCACCGAAACATGTTGATCACCTATGTATTCATTTAACCATGTTGTCTTCATAGGTGGGAACGCCATAGTTTACATATCCTACTTGACGTAGTGGGTGTGCCATTGGTATGTGTTCCACAGGTCGCACATCTGTTCCGCTGTATGGTAGCGGGTGCTCCTCATTCTGTTGCTGGCAGATTGAGTGCTGTGTACGCCGGTGTTGGCACGGCGGTCAAACTTTGTATGTGGAATGTCAACTGTAGTCCCTATGTGTATTTCCTGTGTTATGCCTTACCGCTGTGTAATTTCCCGGGTTTGCAGTTGTAGGTGCCATCTTGGCCGTCGGTTGTCCATCCATGAGAATTGCCTACTGGACACTAGTATAGGGCTGTACACATTTCACACCTGCATTTAGCATTCTCCGGTGGATGGTTTGCATTATTAGCGGAGAGTAAGGCAGGTGCTACGCACACATCCCTCCCACAGGCGGGACAAAGGATTGCCTGCGAAACAACACCGAGCCCAGAGTCTACATACCCAGAATCCCTTGACTGCAACAATCGACAGTACCCATTACACATCCTTCATGTGTGCGGGACTGTGATGTGGACGCAGTTCTATGGACCCGGTACCCTGGGTATTTCTGTGCATATGTGCTGCTTTTCATGGACAGCTATCATCAACATTAAACACGCTTGCGGTGCATATGTGTACCTGTGACGTGGTGACGACAATGAGTTCACGTAGGCGATGAAATAAGGTGTCACTCTGGTCTTTAGACAATTTTTGGGTCCTACAATGGACACCACTGTGCATATGTAAAGTGTAGAGCTTGTCGGACTGTGTCCTTGTGAGCAATGGGTTTCACTGATGCTGTGTGTTCAACAATCGTGGATGTCTGCTTGACTACCCATACTGTGTAGTGCTACAGGAACCATGTTTTCCGACACCAGAACCCAATGGTGTACATCCAATGTTGCAGGTTAACAACCACTTTAATACCCAGAGGTCGCGATTGGGAGGTATTGCCACTTTATTATCGGAACAACACCTCCAGACTGTGTAAATCACGGGAACTTTAGGCCAGTCTTACCGGCCATTTGCAATTGTAATTAGCAGACACGTGTCAATACATGTATGATAAGACATATTGTCATGCAGAAGTTAATCTATGTTATTTGGACATTGGCTTCTGCTATTGGCATCCGTTGCTGTGAGTGTTGCCAGTTACCATACACATTGCTTGCTCAGAGGCAGACTTCACAATTCTGCACACTACTGTGGACTCCTTTAAGGACCCTGAGCCAGTGGTCAACAGTACTGCAGCCACTGCATCAATCACATTTGCCATCTACCAGTACCTACAGGACTGCATGAACCAGGCATTCACTTACCCAACTGTGGTTCATTGTACCAATGCCAAGCATCCAGTGTGGTGTACCCCAGCCATACACAGGCTGTACAACACGAGGAGGTGGCTACTACAAGGTGGAGCAGACACCTTGTGAGGTATGACACCCTTGGTCATCATATGTGTAGAGTTACACACTGTCATGCCATGGTTCAGGGCACATTCCACAGATATACCTACATGGACCTGGCTGACAATCATACCACCTTCAGTTGCTATGCTCAACACCTGGGAGGTCACTCCCACATATGCTCTGACTGGGTTCACAAAGAGGTGGAGTTTACTCAACATACACACATTGCCAACATACGGGCTGACAAGTCCAGTGAGGACATCTCCACACCCTCCCACACACATGAGGAGATGTCTGTACCAGCAGTTTGTGGTCACCAAATGTTCTGTGACACACGGGTGGGACATGCTCTCTCCAGGGTAGTGGACATAGCATCCATGAGACCAGCTGGTGACCCGACTGTGTACTCCACTATCTCATTGAGGAATTAGACCCACAGTTAGGACAGCTATTTCTTTGTAGCCTCACCTCAGCTAACGTACCCAGGTTGTGTCGCATGGCAACTGTAGTCCCTCGTCACAGGGCCAATGCCTCCACTGAGCCTGGTTATTACTGTCCCATTACCATGAGGAGACCTATCTGCAAAGACATGGGGAGGGATCATACTGCGGCTCGTACATGAGCATAGGGGACATACATACTTTGCATCCAACACGGTTTGTCTTGTTCAGGGCCGTTCATGCCTTTAAAGCATGGTTGACATTTTCGGGACAGTCACTGAGGCCATTGATGGGGGTCTTGCAGTCCATACAGCCTACCTCGACCTGGCAAAGGCCTTCATCACATTACCCCCCTCAGGTATCGTTGATAAACCCATTGGCTGGGATGTGAACACGTACATCACAGAATGTGTTGTAAACTGTCTATGTGACACAACCCACACGGTCATAGTTGCTGGCAGCATGTCAGACCTACTGCCTGTCAAGTGGTGTCCCATGGGGCCCTTCCGTGGGTCCACTCCTGTCATACATCTACATTTCCACGATACAGGCACACACAGGGGTGTTATGGGCAACATTGTTTGTAGATGACTGCAAAACAGGTGCCATAGTGGGACGGACATCTGACACAGATATCCTTGAAGGGGCCTCCCAGATATGCATATCTGCTGTCAGGGACATGTCCCACAGCTAAATGCTAAGTAATGCAACATCATACCTGTCGAGAAGTACTAGGTCACCCCTGTCCAGCATATAGGTGGCTGTCCACTGAGCACAGGGGTGATTACCAGGGATCAGGGGACAGAGTTTGTCGGTCACCATTCGTTCAACACACACGTTGCTATCGTGGTTCTGTGGGACTTCTACATTGCCCACCTGTTTGTGCAGGGATTCACATCTACATCAGGCTAGGTCATTGTCTCCTTGTACCCATTACGTGTTACACCTATGATTTACTACATTGCCCCATTCAGACTGTATCTGACCATACACCTACAGCAGCTGGGAAGCCCTCATAGGTTAATTGTCGTACAGATGCAGGATGACATCATTTTGTGTAATGCTGCCCCACTTGTAGGACCCCTGCCCCATTAAGTCACATACCTGCTGTTTAGTGTTGACCTGTGCCTGACATACAAGGCCATGTCAACCCATATGTCATGTGTATGCTTCACCTACTGTATCTGCATCCCTCAGAACCACTAGGGCAGGTGACATGAACCTTGTCACGGTCATTAATGGGATGTGTTTGAGTGACACATATATCACCCAGACACTCACAATGCTGTGGATCTACATCACAGTACATGTGAGACAGAGATCCTTCCTAGCCTTGTTCGTGGGTATGTTGTCCATTGGATGGAGAATTGCAGGTATAGGCCAGGGATTACATCATTATCACTGCTTGACGGAGGTACAGCAATATCATGTGTATTTTATCTGAAGCACAGAAGGTTGGCAAAGTCATCCTAACTATGGTGTAGTGTTATGGCTGAACCTGGGATGATGGCCTACCCTGTACCTATGGACGTATGAACCTATATTCATAGTTTGTCACATTTACACTTGTCTATCCCCTATCCTCTTTCTCCAGTGTATATTTCTGTGGCACATGATTGTCCTCTGTATTACATGCAGGTATGCTGTGTACAGTGCACATACGTCACAGTTGATGACAGTGTATCTGTGTCCCTAACACTGTGATACTGAGGACTACCACACATCCTTCACAACATTACATGCATATGTCCATTCTATTCTTCTTTGGCCTATGGGGGGGGTGTTAAGGCAAACATTACACAAGTCCCTGTTTGTGCATGCTTCATGTTGGTGTCTGACCAGGCTCCGTTGCAGTTGTGTGTTGGACGGTAGTGTTTCTGTGTGTTTGCCATGTGTTTTTATTGCCGGTACATCTGTGGGAGGTGTGGTGGCACATGTTCCTCTTTGCAGGGACACCCATCCTGGGGTTTGTGTCATGCATCTGCACTTGGCATGTGCCATATGTCCTGTACTATTCCCACAGTCGTGTATGCCTTCATGCACTACTACTGCGTGTTACTGGCTGTTTGTATGTGGTACACATGGACATTGTGATGGTTGGCTTGACCTATTCCCATGCTAGAACATACACATCTGTCAATTACGTTGTTTAAATCAAACTGTAACACTCATTCGTCTTTTCAAACTGACAGTCAATAACACAGGAAGCTGAGATTAATAACGTTTTACTACTGTGCAGCAGGAGGCAAAGAACTATGCAGTACAAGTTTAGACTTTTGTTTTACTCTATACATGTTACAGCTGTATGAGCATTGTGTATACTATCATCTTTTGCACACATTAATGATGTGGTCAGTCACAGGGCATTTACATCACTATAGTCCACAATATTGTATTCCTACAACAGTGTTAAGGTAATGCTTATTAAATGTTTTCCCATGAGGATAGCACAGCCTTGCGAGCCACATAGTCAATTAGAATGTACTTCGGTAAATTCTGCTCTGTCACGGTTCCAACACTGTTCAGATCCAGTCGTCACTCCATTTCCTACTAGGTTCCTTTGTCTCTCTGGTGAGCAGCTGTACTCTGTGTTAGATAGAGCTCACAAGCCCATCCTCCTCAGTGGAAGGATGACAGATATACCTGTACATACATTTATTATTCTCTAACCGAGCAGATGACTAATGCTGAATGACATACACCTGCTGCACTGGTTACTGCCAGGGTCAGGGTTCAATCACACTGCAGCTACACTACAGGCAATTACATGCATGATAAGCTCTACTGCCATATTGTAAGATAGAATAATATGCATTATACACTATTTGCTTCTAAAGTAGCACGTCATATATATGTTTAAATATGTATTTTGCTAACATTCTCCCTCCTTTGATTGCTTCTATTCTATCCAGAAACATATACAACATTATTTCATTCCCTAGCCTCTTCCTCTCTGGAATGTTTAACTAGGCAAGTAATTTGTTGTACATTTCAAGAAGGATTGCATTTTGTATTGACAAATACCACTACAGGTCTTGATACATAGTCTCGGGTACAGATACGTCGACAGAGTCCCTGACTAATACTTACATGCAAAGTATCCCGTAATAGACACATGCTCCCAATATGAGCAGAACAACACAAATGGCAATCATGATATTCAGTATGACTGAACCCCATCCACCAAATGGTTTGTGGAAATGGTTAGTCAGTGGGTTTGGGCCTGGTTCCGCCAGGGATGACACCTGCTGTATTACCTCTAGGTGGGCGTTGATTTTGGTCTTTTTATGTGGTACTTGGACACAGCGATCTTCTTTAATAAGTGCGCGTACCAATTCTCGCCGCAGGGTGCAGTCGTCGCTATTACATTTTGTGATACAACAGTTCTCATTGCATCCAGTTCATCAGTCACAAGTTCAAGAGCGGAAAGTCACATTCATCATTCCTCCGACAGGTTTTGACAACTTCCTCTGTTCCTGATTGATTTCACTACTCCACAAGCTGGGAGTGTTCCAGCCCAGGTTATGACGCTGTCACTCAAGTCCATATGAATCGATATTCCTTTATCTCTTGCAGAAGACTGGAATGTCAGAACAGCTTCCATTTCACCCACTGGATTAGTAGGTTTCTCGACTGTGTTCCCAGTTCTTGAGCTATATGTGTTATAGTTCATTTCGCCAGAGGCAATTGTGCAGTATGTCATGTGACTGGAGCCAGATAACCCAAATAACAACTGCCGGACCAATTCTCAGGTAACCATTGATATGCTTTTTTCCCACAAACAACATAACAATATTCTACTTTACTACTGATGCGGGTTACCTCTGCATGTAACATCTTCCTGTCTATAACAGAGGACTGTTTATACAATTCAGGATGTTTCTGCACATCCTTCCACGTTGTTCTCATGAAGCTTCAATACAGATAATGAATGGTGCTACAAGTAGTACTGTGATCTTTGGCTGTTATATGACATTTGTAAGACACAGTTATGTTACAAATACTCCCACCAACTTGAACTGTATCATGTTTATGAAAACAAACAATTCCTTTTTGTGTAACAGGTAAGTACAGTGCCACTTTGTCCTGTGATCTCACAGAACCTGTATCAAAGTGTAAATATTCACAAGTCTCAATCTATCCCCAAGGGGACACCATACATCGGAAGTCCTCCATATGATGTAGGTATGGCAGTACAAACACAGCAATTTAAAATGTTCATAGTCTGTACATGCACACGCGTCATGCCTAGGTATTTGTTGAAGTGTGGAAGACACTCTGTGGCCAGTTCATCACGTATCACTATTTGTATCCGTGTAGTTATATGCAGGTAAGGTCCCAGCAAATGTAAAGTAAACACAAACATGGTTAATAGGTGTATAATCATTATGACAGTAAACCAAATGTCTTTGGGGTTGCTTTGTATTGTTATACAGTCTGGGCGGGTGATTCAGGCTCTATGGTATATCAGCTACAAGATGTAAATCAGACTTGATATCCTTTACCGGTTTGAAAACTGTGAGGTGAACCCAGGACGACCTCTCTGCATACTTTACTGCAGTAGGCGTTGCCAACAGTACCTGGTACAGACCTTCACACTTTCCACTTGCCAATTATCTTCTTTGGATAACAGTGACATACACACAGGATACTGGTGTCAGCTATGCGTCCGGCTTCACTTGCTCTTTATCTGTAAAAGACTTTAACTGCAAAACAGTGTTATTGGTTAACAATCCTCTCATGTCACCTGCTAATGAGCCATCGACCTCCGGCTCTGCAGGCATGACAGCTTTCCACTCTGGCACAAGATATGCCATTCCACATACTACTTCGAAGTGGGTGCAACACTTTACATTTGGAACTGTTGTCATGCTCAGCAATGCTAGAGGTAGACAGCAAATGTAACTCATCTGGGTGTCACCCACCAACCTCCTCTACTTATTTCTCGGGATCCCATTGTACGCCAGCAATCATGCTGACTGTGGGTTGTACATGCAATTTACATTCATGGAAATACAAAATAATGCCCCAGGTTGCGTGATTGTCTGGTTCACTAAATGTGTTCTATTGTCACTGTAGCTTCTTTACAGTATGCCAGATCTAGGGATACTTTATTTTACTGGCACCTTTGCCACTGCTGCTGCATCCGGATTCATGGTTGGGAATGCTTCTACCCATTTTGATTATATATATGTGTAATCACTAAACAGTATTTCTTCCCTTCACATTTATTCAGATGTATGAACTCCATACAAATAGTATGGAACGGTTATGGTGGTGTAGGTAAACTCACTCCCTTCAGTTTAAATGCTCCCTGTGCATGATATCTACTGCAAATGTGACACGCTGCTCATGATGTTTGTATGTGGTTCCTAATTCCGTATGTTAGGGTATTCTGTTAACCAAATGTACCATCCCCTGTTGAGACATGGCTCTACCCATGGCTCCACAAAGCCGCATATCTGACTACATTAGACGTTAATATTGGCTTTCTCACTGTGGATATGTGCAGTCCGTCTTCAAGGATTGCTCCTCGTCATACCCACGTCGGCTTTTCTGCTTTCGTAGTTGATGTTTGCATTGTTTGTAACATTTCTACATCTAGAATGTCTGAGGATTGTCATTCCTCATTCAAACAAACAATTTCCAACTGTGAGGCTGCTTGTTTTGCAGCTGCATGAGCTCATGCCTTACCTTTCCTACTGTTATCCTGTTGCTTTCTATGACCTGCACATTTACAATTAGCTACTTTAGTGGGTAACTGAATGGAATCTAATGCATTCAAGATCAATTGCATGATTAATCGGTTTACCGGTGGATGTTATCATTCCCCTATTCTTCCACTGCTGCTCATAAACATGCACTGTACAGACAACATACTGACTATCGGGATAAATGTCCACACATCAGTTTTCGCTACAGTACAAGCACGTGTTAAAGCTATCTATTCTGCTGCTTGAGCAGACACGTTATGCTGCAGGGGTTGGCGTCTACAATCTCATTATCAATAACTACTGCATAACCTACTTGATTCGTTCCTGTAGGACTTTGTCTACATGATCCGTACACATTAACTGTCACCTCTGCATCATCTAAGGGTATATCAGTGATATCATGTCTGTGTGTAGTTATTTCATCCATTTCGTATAGGCAACTGTGTGGTGTGCCATACACAGGTGTCGGACGTGACGTTGATAGGTTTAATGTTGTACAACGTTCAATCACCATATGAGGTTGACTCAGTGGTATGGTCAAACAAGACAAATGTCTAGCACGGGTCAGGAATGCTATCTTCTCTTGCAGCAGAATGATCGCAACTGCATGAGACATTCTCACAGTGAGAGGGTGGTATAATAACATTAAGGCCGGGGCCTGTACTGCCATGGGTGCTACAACAACTGCCTGTACACAATGTGGCACTGACCATGCCACAGTGTCCAACTGCAATGAGTAGTAAGCTATGGAGCGATGCTTACTTCCATGCTGTTGCATCAAGACTGACGTCATATATCTCTGCTTACAATCTACAGTCTGACAACATGTGTTATGATTATTGGGAGACCTAATACAGATGTTGAAGCTATCAATCGTTTTAGTCTGCAGAAAGTTGTTTCTGCTACTGTAATCCAGTGTAGTATGTGTTGTGCTGCCATAGGTGTATTAAAGATTAAGGCAGACAATACAGCGGATTCCAAAGCATTGTTTGGTAACCAGCTTTGACAAATGTTAGTCAGCCCAGAAAGGACTTCATTCCCTCCTTGGTAGTTGGCTTGGGTGCTTGTGAAATTGCTACCTTCCTATCGTCATGTAATGTTCTACCCTACTTGGATACCACATATCCCAGGTACTTGACCTGTATTCTCTGTAGTTGCAATTTATGCTTGCTTACTTTATGTCCCTGTTCTGCTGAATATCTCAATAATGCTATTGTATCTTCCATACATTGCTGCTGGGTAGGGGCCGCAAGCAGAATATCATCCACATAAAGTAGAACTTGACTGGCCCCGGGTGGAGTAAACACTGGAATGTAGCTATCCATCTCCTGTGGGAATATCGTTGTACTTTCACAGTATCCCTGCGATAGCCGGGTATGGCTGTATCTGTTACCCTGAATGTAAATGCAAAGCAATACAGACTATCTGGATGTATAGGTATTGAAAAGGAAGCATAGCTTATATGTACCACGGTAAGATACTTCTGTGGCGTGTTCATAGCATTCAATATTGTGTGTGGGTCTGGCACCATCGGTACCCTAGGTATTTTTACATGATTTACAGCTTGTAAATCCTGTACCATCCGCCATTCCCCCTTTGTTTTCCGATCAGAAGATACAGGGGTATTGCATGGTGAATAGCGATTACTTTGTAGATGGGGAATTCCCTCTGTGACTTTACAGATATCTTCTGGTGTCCACGGTCTATACACTACGGGGGTTGGGTCCTGGCCTTCCTGTCCTGCATGACGGTTTGGTACTTCAATTAATTGACAGATATCCTCACTCTGTTCTAGTGACTGTCTTCTTACTCGAGTGTCCCTAGGTATGTTACGAGTTCGGGATGTGGTTTCAATAGCTTCTGTTACATTTGGTCGTTGTGATACCTCTGTTGCCACAGGATAACGTGTGGGGACTAGCCTGCCCTCCCGCTTCATATCCTGGATGTAGTATCGGAGGTGGTAGGGGGGTGGGGGGGCTGTCACTACTACTGTATTATGATCTTCTCTGTGTACGTATGATGCTTTCGCATTTGTAGTGTTCTGTTCCCTTCGGTTCACTACCTCAATCCACCTATGTGCTTGATGGATACCCAATTGTTGCTGTTTTGTCGCCTGCACATCTTAGGGCTGCCACCTTTTCAAATGCACAATGTGGGACATTAGTGTTCGGAACGTGTAATTTGCCAGGAAAAACATACCCACGGCCAGTACATAGGACAGGATTTCACTTTTTGCCAGGAGAGCTACCAATTCTTGTAGCATTTCAGTTGCTTATTCTGTTTATTATGATATTTTGTTGTTCCAGATACAAAATTACTGTTTTATGCTACCATTTGAAAAGATATCTGGGAAATCTTTGTCCTGAGATATCAGGACATTTGCCATTTGTTCGGTTTGTTTGCAGGACACAACTGGCCAAAGAGGGACTGTCCCTCACAGGGTGGGACAGGTGGTTACCCTAGAACATGTGCATCACATTTTCAGAGATTACAATGTTTCAGTAACGATATTTTGTCTAATATACCATCAATGTCATATTTATTACCCCATTTTGCAGAATATCTCACATTATGTGCTCTCTGCGATTGCATATACTTCACGTCACCCGTCAAACGCGGATCACATGATGTGTTTGTTCACTAATCTCCCATATCCTCTACACGACTGTTACGTACCCTTCTCTCGTACCACGTGGTATCTCCTTCCCTGTATCCACTGTAGTGTCTACAATGACTATTTACTCTACTCTGTGTTCCCCTGATCTATGTCCAGATTTAACTCTATTTGGATTGGTCTTCGACCTGCTATCACAACTGTTAACAGAAATACAATGTAGTCTGGTCCCTGATCTACAATAGACACAAAGAGGCAAACCCTCCTTACCTGAGCCTCCTGTTTATGAGTGCACGTTTTCTTCTTGGGATCCAGTTTTCCGCTTTTCAGCCACAGATCAGACAGTAGACAGCCTCTTTACACACAACAATTCAGTCGGAGGTCTTTTCATTCAAGAAGAACCATTTAGGCAAATTCTCCTGCGCAGATGTCTAACCACCCATGCACTCTGACCTGTAGCTTACCAAGGGAATTCCGGCTAAGAAGGATCACAATGTCAAATAAGTTGTTAAAACCAGACTGTAGTTATCAGTAGGCTTTTCTAAGGTCAATAACACAGGAGGCTCGGGTTCACAACGTTTTAGTAGTGTACACAGGCAGGCAAAATAATATACAGTCCAAGTATGAGAGTTTTGTCTGACTCTATACAGTAAGCAATTTCTTTATATAGTGTTTACAATCAGCTTTTGCCCACCTTACTGACGTGGTCGGTCACAGGGCATTTCCATCACTATGGTCCGCAATAGTCTATACATACGTGGGTGCTGAGGTCGTGCTTTTAAAATGTTTTCCCATGAGAATAACACAGCCTTGCAAGGCACCTGGTCAATTACAGTGTCCTTCTGTGATTGTAGCTGTTTCAAGGACCCTGGACTGTTCCGATACAGTAGTCAGTTCATTTCTTAATACGTTGCTTTGTCTCTCTGGTAAGGAGTTGTACTCTTATCTTCGATAGAGCTCACAAGGCCATCCTCCTCAGGGAAGGGGTGATGTTATGCATGTACATACATTTATTTTCTGTAACCCAGCAGATAATTAATGCTGAGAGACATAAGCCTGCTGTACTGGTTACTGCCAGGGTCAGAATTCCATCACACTACAGCTTAGCTTCACCAATTACATGCATGATCAGTTCTACTGCCATATTATGCGGTACAATTCAATGCATTATATAGTATTTCGAGTCTAAACTGGCACTTCATATGTGTTTCTATATATATTTTTCGAACAACATCCATCCGGCCATATGCATGTTGTTCCGTCCTTTACCTTGACCGTGTGTATTTGGCCGTCCGGCAACGCTACTCTCCACATGTGATGTCCCACCTTCCCCTTCTTTGCCTGTAGCACCCTGTTAGGATGTCCTGTTTGGTAGGCACGTGTTCCGCTATATGTGTTCGACTTCTCTGCATAGCTAATCATCGATGCGGTGGTTCAACAACCCGACTTCTCCACATGTGTACAGTTATGTGCACCATGTCATATGCAAACCTATATGGTTTGGACGGGTACATACCACATGCGGGATGTACACATTCTGCAGACACATTCACATGCAGCCATTTCCATATCTGTACCTGAGGTGGGTTGGTGACATGTGGGGTACGTATTTGCCCGCGTGGCACTGCCTAACACAAACATCTTACCACATTTCAGGTATGCACATTGTGTGTAGGTGTATAGCTGCACACGGATGCTAGCAGGTTTGGGTGCACAGGTGTACATGGGTGGGACTTACATGCTACAATGAGGCTATTGTGTATTACATCTGAATGCATGGGTTCTGCTTCTGGATATTACACTTCAACATCGCCATCCAGTGTATGTGACAGAGACGTTGCTGGGTGTGGGATATGTTGCTATGCACATGTTTGCCTGTGTTTAAGGTATCTTGGTTCCTTCCTGTTGTTATGTCAACACAGCTACCTGGCTATGTACTCTCACTACTGCTTGTGACCATTATGGTTGGCACCTTTTCCAATGCCCATAGTGGGACATGTTTTGTGGAAACTTCGGATTTTGCAGGACAACACATACCCACGGCAAGTGGAGTTGACAGAACTTCACTTGTTTGCCATACTATACGCTTATTCTGTTAGCATTTGGGTTCCTTATTCAGTTTCTTATGCCATGTATGTGTTTCATATACAAATTATATGTTTTATGCTACTATTACATGTATATTGGGAATATTTTTGGCAGGGAATCTCAGGTCATTTTCCATTTTCGATTTTGCAGGGACACAACTGTCCAATGAGGGACTGTCCATGGCACATTGGGACAGCTGGTAACCCTGGTGACCATGCCCATGTCGCTACTGGGGTTGCCACCTTTTCCAGTTGCCAAGGTGGGATATTTCCGGGACTCACATCTGATTTTACAGGCCGACACATACACACGGTCACTATATAGCATAGAACTTCACTTGTTTGCCTAAATAAAAGCTTATTGTTGTGGCAGTTTGGTTGCTTATTCTGTTTCTTGTGACATTTAGGTATTTCAGTTACAGACATAACCAATTCATGCAACCATTACATTAAATACGGGATATCATTATGTCCTACAATCTTAGCACATTTGCCATTTTAATATTTGTTTTCGGGACACAACTGCCCATAGAGGGACTGCCCCTCGCAAAGTGGGACAGGTGGTAACCTTAGTCGCTACTCCTATGTCGGTGCGGCGCGCTGACATGCTGCGGTACACCTTCTCTGAGTATAACCACTGACGGTGCATTGCGGGACAAACGCGGTCTTATGCGTATCCTTTGCTCCTTGGACGGGTACACTTAAGCCTTCGTGGGTTGTATTTGCTTCTCCGTTTAGTTGGGACGGGTACTATGTTGCATACTCTACGTGCGTTTCATTCTGCACGGGCCCTGGCTGCTGCCATTACTATTATGGGCGGACCGTGGCAGTCAGCACATTAGGTTGCTCACCGCATGCCGGCTTAGACATGCCTCCGGATGCATCCTACTTGGGCTCGCTCACGTACACTACGCACGTGTCTGTGGTTGCGGCGCACTCTCATTAATATGCATATGGCGCTACTACGCCGGCTATTCACTGCACCGCCGGCGCAGCCCTTACACCGGCCTTGCGCCGAGCTTCATGAATCCCGGGGCATCTGTTTTTCCAGGCATTAAAAATAGTTTCAGAGACACTGCAAGAAATAGCTTTACTCATGATTTTTTTTAACTCTAAAGAAAAAACCACAGCAGAAATCTATCATAGATCTGTCAACTCTGAAGTAGGTTATAAAATCAAAAGATCAAAAAGTCAACTGTGTATATGTATGTGTCATTGTTTGCATTATGATTTAAGTAATATATTTTAGAAAGTTAACTCTGTTTATCATCTTGCCACTCCTTGCCAAATGTCTTTATTGCACATTTGGATGTGCAAGACACCTACCTGTGAGGTATTGCAGTAGCCATGGGGATAAATGCTACAGGTGACAGTCCTTGTAATGTGAGAGGAAAAAGAGCACGTGGATGAAACCAGCACCAACACCTGGGGAGGGCATGGATGAAATCAACCCCAACACCTGGGGAGGGCATAAAATGAGCGGATTTTATGGGGATAATTTGTCATTGCTCATACAACCTTTGAACATTGATAGAATAACGGGTTTTGCACTAGGAGTTTACAAAAGGATATGAAATGTGGAAATGAAATCTCTGTCATTATTTTCTAATTACAGCCACTAATTACTCAGAATACCAACACATAATGAAAAACAGACCACTTGGATGAAGCCAACACCTATGCTTGGGAGGGCATAACATGAGCAGATTCCCCATTTTCATTTTATTTTATTATTTCTTTTTTTTGTGGTAGCACACTTGTCAAACTCTTAGACCAAGACAGCTGGACAAAACTAGGCACAATGTGACATTGCTCATACAACCTTTGAACATTGACAGAATAACAGGTTTTGTACTAGGGGCTTACGGAACAGTAGGAAGTGTGGAAATGAAATATCTGTCATTATTTTCTAACTCCAGCCAGTAATCGGACAAACCAGTACATTATGAAAGAGAAGCAAAGCTGTAACAAGGCACCATCTTATCTTATTCTGGATCAGAGATGAAACAGTCTGTAGAAGAGACTCACAGCTTGTTATATAAATACAGACAGATCTCCAGTGTAGGTCTTTCTTCAGAGAGCCGTGACTGTGGTAAAACTCCCATTTTGTGAAGTGATCAGCAGGATAAATGAAGGGATCCAGAATTAAATTCCTCAAAAGCCAGAAAAAGAAAGGGAGTTTTTACTGTTGGACCCCCTATTTTTTTGCACAGAACAAAGGATTTTTAGGTCAGCGGTGGAGGTGTTAAGCAAGTGATGGCTTGCATTGCAAGACTGCCATTGGACACCACTGTTTCCTTGATTAAAGGCATAGAAAATCAGCTTGCTGTGGAGAGGAAAGTACAAAGTGAATTGCAAGCCAATTTTCTTGGAAACACAAATATGAACACCTCATAACACCATGCTGAAAATTAAGCTGACAAGTTAACTGAGAAAGTTCAGCTACTTTTTCAACTTAATTTTCAACAGTGGAGTTACAATCTTACTGCAGAATTAATTGCACTGGGAGAAAGCACTCAGGTGTAACAACATGCAGTTACTATCATCTCACAGTGCTCTCAGATGTAACCACAGAGGTGCCATGAGATGGTAGTCAGGGTTAATGAGTTAAGGCACTAACTTCTGTATCAGTATATACATACTCTAGAAGTTCTTTTCCACTCTGTGCTGCTTGTTTTGCTAATGTGTCAGCTAATGCATTTAACCTGAAAGTTTTCACTTGTTGGTTTCTGAAGTGTTTTTACCTTTAAGATACTGCATTGCCTTTGCTAGTTTGACATTGTTATTCCTTTATATGTGTCTTTTAATACTTCAGCATGTCACAATGGTTTGCCTGCACTGTCTACAAACCCTTTCCTTATCCAAGTGTCCATGTGCAGTCTTAAAGAATTTACTACTTAGGCACTGTCTGATAAAATGTTAACAGGATTGTAATATTTAAGCACATACAGTACTGCCTCTAATTCAGCTCTCTGAGCTGACATGTGTCCTGATAACTTGATTAGTTCAGGAGACCCCAACTTGGGATTTTCTGGAAATACGAAAAATTGTGTCCAGTATTTACCTTTATCCCAAAACTGTGCTCCATCTACAAAGATGGATGGCTTAAAATGGTTAAAGTCAGATGCCAAAAATTGTACATCAGGTGTCATTGTTTCTAAGCAGTTATGCTGTTTTCCTTCATATTCCATGTGATCTGACAACTAATATTTGTCCCTTGTCTGTATGGTGACAGTTTTCATTTTGAAAAGTGCCATTAAGTTTGCAAAGACTGCTTGGCTAATACCATATGTGATTTTATTCATTTCAAAATTGTCTATCAGAGCTTTTACTGCTTAGTGTGGTGTTTGTACAATAATGCTAGAAAATATGGTTAAATACTCAGTTTGGTTAATACCCCAGTAAATAGCTAATAATTTTTGTATACATAGATGGTAGCCCAGTTCCACTGGAGTCATTACAGAAAGTGACTGGATTTAATGTTTTTTCCATCCTGTTTTCACTACTATGTGGCCATTCCTGTAATAATACAACAAATGTTTTCTTTCCGTCTGCAGGTTGTAACACAAATGGCAACTTTGGTGTGGATGCTATTAATTTGTAGCTTGTTCTAACTTTACCTTTATTTGTGAAAATGCTTCATTTTCATGAGGTCGCCACTCTAAAAGAGTGGAGTTCTTTTCTTCCTGTAACATTTTGCATAGACGCGTTGCCACAGCTGGATAATCTTCTATAAATTATCTGTTGTAATTCATGATTTCCATGAATTTATGTAGATCTGCTATTGTTAGTGGCTTTTTCATTTGTAAGATGCCTCGCACACTCATTGGGCAAGGAGACCTCCCTGATGGTTTTATGACAGTACCCAGCAACTTGGCTTCTTGTGTCATAAACTGATTCTTTTCACTTTGACATTAAACCTGCCTGCTGCAGAGTATGGAAGACTTGTTTTAAGAAGCCATGCAGGCTCTTCTACTGTCTAAGACTGAATTAGTATGTCATCAATGTAATGTAACACTGAATCATCTTTTTCCAACTGTTGCAGAATGGAACCTACCATCTGGTGGAAAATGACAGGACTGTTTTGAAAGCCCTGAGGTAATCTTGTCATGACATACTGCTGATTTTTAAATATAAAGGCAAATCATGGCAAGTCTCTTTTTTTGAGTGGTACTGCAAAAAAATGCTAGATCTATTACTGTAAAGCATTTACTTTGTGGCTTAATACATGCAGCCAGTTTTGGGACTCCTGGAATTAAATGTGCTCTAGGAGTTGCATACTGATTTACTTTTCTTAGATCAATGACAAGATGGGAATTGCCATCTTTCTTTTTAATTGGCCAGATTGGTGAATTTGTAGGACTGTTGCCTTTTTGCATAATTCCTTCCTTTTCCCAGTCTGCAGCAAAATTTTCTATATGTTCTTCTGCCTTCCTAGGAATGGGATACTGTTTTTGAAAAAGAGGTATGTAATCCTGATCACTACCTTCCCCCACTGGAGTTTCCACAGTCACTGGGTCACTTGGACCACAGGTTTGGAAATTGTTGTTGTAAATGCTGCCACACATCCTCATTGTCTGTATATACATGTCCTGTAGGCTTGTCAGGTTTTTCAGGTAGAGGGATTGCACAGCAAACTGCACTTACCTCAACCTCTCCAGTTTCCCTGTCTCCCATCCACAAAATACTGTTAGGTAAATCAGTTACTATGCCCAAAGGTCCTGGAATATCCATACCATTAGTGGTGGTTGAACAAGATGGATGCATTAAAAAATGCACCTTTTCATGTCTGTCCTTCTTGATGAAATGTTATGTTTACATCTTAGCCACTTACTACATAGCATCCTGTGGCATTACATGCAGAAATGCAAACCTTTTTTGTAGGATTTACAGGTAAGTGTTTGTGATGGATATTGCTGATCTGTGTCTGATAAGACACTTTGCCATAGTGACCCCTCTACCCAGATATCAATCAGTGGTCATCCATCTCGACTCTTTTTAAAGGTAGTCAGGAACGATACCAAGGTAGGGGGAGCACACCCCTATTGTAAAGAGAGTCCACTCATCCTCACTTTTATTGTCAGCTGCAATGTGGCACACTGCATGCTTTTTTTGTCATCCTCCTCTGTATCTGACTGATCTACGTATTTAGATTTTTCAATGTCCTTATGTAACTGCCTTCTAGCTATTTCCTCTGCCTGCTCTTCCAAGTATTTTGGATTTACATGTGAAGTTGCATGAAAATCTATGGGGCATACTTCCCCTTTTCCTGTGTAATGTTGACCTTTATAGCTGTATTTACCAATATTGTAAGGTCTCTGTACATTGACTTATTTTTCTGACTTATCTTGTGAATGTTTTGGTTCTGTTTTTGGAAACACATCCTGTTCTTCCTTCTTTTTTATGCCAGCCTTTGTAATGATCACAATCTTGCTTAACATACTCTATTTTTTTACAGAGAAACATGTTGGTACCTTTTGATCTTTACCTATATTTGATTGTGGTGCTAGGAATGCAGAAGCAGATGCTGATGCAGCTTTTTCTGCTGGTGGTTGGTCATAACACCATTGCCTTGCATGACATTTTACTTCACTGATTACCACAAATGGTTCACCCCTTCTCCTAGTGCAAAGGTATGGTATGAGTATAATGGCCCATCATCAACTGTAGTCCATCCCCTCATTAGTTTTTGTACCAGATTAGTGAGGGTATCTGAATTTTCTTCATAAATGCATTTAATATTCCCTGGGACCCCTTTTCATTGTTCTAAGAAGCAATGTATTAACTGTTTTTGTTTTTATATCTAGTTGTTGCATGTTCTTGTCTGACCTTTGATATATGATCTGAAATGCAAGTCTAAAGTGCTTGGCTTATTCCATTAATTTGTCTGATTTGGTGATTTTGAAATTATATAACAGCTTAGCTGTCAGAGGCTGCCCTTGTGTATATGCTATAAGAATGGCTGTCATACATCCTACTTTACTGTTTAACTGATAAGTGTCTTGCTTTGATTGAATGGAAGTTTTAAAACATTTGGGAATAAAAATCCAGAAACAGCTGAGTAATGCATCTGTCCATACATCAGAGCCTGCTGTGTATGCTACCCATAATGAATCTGTCCATACATCAGATCCTGCTGTGGATGCTACCCATAATGCACCTGTCCATATAGCAGATCCTGCTGTGTATGCTACCCATTCTCCAAAAGCAAGCATGTTATAAAATATGCCTTTCTTATCATTCCACTGTGGTAAACTTTGTAACAATCTGGACTGTGTATACAGATCAGCTGTAGTTCCCTGTTCTATGATTTGAACTGGCTTTACTTTTTCCATTTCTTCCTTAGGCTCAGCTATCAAAGTTGTGTTTTGTAAATTAGTTTCTGTCAGTTCAGCTAATTCATCCTCCTTATCTTGTAAACACTGCTTAAGGTCTGACATTTCAGAGTCTAATTCTTTACAGGTGTTATCCTACTTTTCAAGAGACTCTTCTTTTGATTGCAGGGTCCCTATCCACTTTTGACACAGTGTTTGTATGGCATCTTTGAACTCCCTGAACTCACCCGGTCTGTCTCTTAGGAATTTATTAAACCCTTCTGTCAATTTATCATGAGTCTAATTTCTGTCCTTCTCTGTTTTTTCCTGCCTAGTAGCTCCATTCCACTGTCGGACATACTCTTTAAAGGGTGTAATAAGATCTACAGGAGATTCTGTCAGGAAGTGATCTGACAGCCGTTCCAGCTCTGAAATTAGTGTAGTGACAGGACATAACTGTTTGACATCTGGATATAATGTAAGAGCATTACCCTCTTCTGATGCTTTTCATCAGATGTTTCTTTGCCATTCAGCTTGGTAACAATGGTCTGCACTGTATTTTTATGGCATTGTACACAGAAAGCAGTTTTATGTGATTCACACAATAAACATTTACTGTCATGCCACATTTTCTTCTGTTGGAGATACCAGTCAAATGTTACTACCCATTTACTTAGTTCATGTACATCAACTTGCCCTAATAAGGTTTTACATTTACCAATATGTTGCCTCTACCAGTTATGTAATCTCCCAAATTTTATCCAGTCATTCTGACACATAAAGAGTAAAATTCTGTTTACACCTTTTACTAGCCTGTCTAACAGCATCCATACTGCATGTAAATACAGAAGGTCTCTTACCATTTCTACAGGGACACAGTTGGCCATGCTGCTTACTGTAGATGATTAGAAAACTTTTGTAGTTACTTGAAAAGCTGGTGAAATGAAGCTAGTAGTTACAAATTTGAAACCTGGGAATACACTGACCTGGAGAATTTATGGCACTGTGACCTTCCTGTATGGCAGTCTCACTCCAGAGTCCAACATTTGGGAACTGTACTGCACCAAACTGTGTAAAACTGAAGTGTACTTATTTAGGACATTTAGCTTTTCAAGGCATGTATGCATGACAGCTTTTATTCTCCATTTACCTCAGAACAAACATGCTCCTACATGTACCAGATCTAACTAAAATCAGATCTAAAACATCATACACTTTCAATGTCCTTTATATACATTTTTTGTACCATTTGTATGTTGTCCATGAAACAGTCTGTTGATGTTAATATTATTGGAATTCATTTGATGTCATGCAGTCTGTTGATAAGCTACTTTGTGTTCTGCTTCAAGGTAAATTATGTGACAACTTTAAACTTTTAAGGAGTCGTTCCTTTTAGGAAATTGTTTCTGTCTCCGATCCTCCCTGCACCTGGGTTTCTTACCTGTAATTCTCCTTGAAGCTTGTACCAGACACAGACTGTTAGCATTACACACAGTTGTAATTCCCCTTGAAGCTTGTAATGGGCAGAAAATGTTAGCATTACACACAGTTGTAATTCTCCTTGGAGCTTGTACCGGACACAGAATGTTAGTATTACACACAGTTGGATGCCTTTTATTTTCTGCTTATTTTTTTAGCTAAGAGAAGTTTAACCCTTTAATGGGTATCATGCTAACAAATAGAAATGTACATGCATCTAAGTGAGTGTATTTTACAATATATATTTTAACAAGCAGAACCATACATGCACTATTATAAGTGTCAAAATATATATCTAACAATGATGATGAATTAGCTAGGTATTGCCATTTTAGAAATCAGTATTCTAATGAACCAGTCTTTCTGCTTTCTATGTGTCCTCAGTGATGGTTGAATTGATTTTGCTATGCAAATAACCATCATTTTAAATAGATCTGGTCTGTACTTAATAATATCTGTGGTGACTTGAATTCAGTAATAAATGCAACAAAATAAATTAAATCCAGTATTAAGATGTGTTTCAATATTTCCTGGGCCATCTTAGAACTACTGCAGTCATTTGAGGTGTTTGACTTTTATTTCATGCTACAAATCAAGGTTCTACACGGACTTCTTCTCAATTTCTGTTGTTTCATCTTCAGTGTTAGTGACTGCACAATTTCACATGCTTCATGTATGAATTCATATTCATGACATTTAAAAATTATAACACATCCCAAATTAGTGTGTATTTCCTGTCATAAGCGTTTTCCTTTCAAAGCTGCTGTCTAATTTCCAGAACAACGAAGCTCTTTATAACACTCTAGCATTTTGGAGAGACATCCCTTCTGGCAAAAGCCCTGGTTTAATTGCTTGCTACAAAACAAAATCTAACACTCGGTCATTATTTCCCACCACTGCATCTAAAGTAGAATTAAATTATGAGTTTCTAACCTCTCCTCAAAGAATACAATTATTGAGTATTATAAGCTATTTTCAGTCACTAACTGAATCCTAATAAGTTTACAGGAAAAATTATTTTTGAAAAAAAATACCCTACTCTTTCCCCTTAAAACTGCTGGTTCTTTTTGCCAAGAAATTTAATCAGCTCTGGAGTTTTTTTTTTTAAATTTCTCCATCTAGCCAAAACCATATACAAATATTATTTGGTTCTCATGCCTTGAAAATGTTTACCATAGCTTTGTTTATCAATCAAATATCCACACAAATTAAGCTGCTTAAAAAAATTGAAATAATACAAACCCTTCTTTAAATTCAGAGTGAAAACAAAGCAAACACACACATACACACACACACGCACACACACGCACACACGCACACACACACACACACACACACACACACACACACACACACACACACACACACACACACACACACACACACACACACACACACACACACACACACACACACACACCCTTTGTGCCAACAGAGCTGGCTTACACAGATGTTTTAATTGACCTACCTGTTGTGTAATTGTCTCTACCTCACAACGCATATTATAAGTTTGTCCTTTTGTCCCCATTCAATAGCACATCATTAGCAGATATTTATCATTGTACATTAACTGGTAACATTTCAAAATGTTCTGACCCACTTTAGTGAATCCAGTCATGCTGAGACTAAATAGCTGAAAAAACAGACTTTGGCATACTACATCTGAGATTGCCATTTCTCAGAAAATTCCCTTTTCTCCAAGGTATGTCGATTTCTAAGTTAGTATATAAGTATATTATTATATTATTAGTATATAACTTCAGGAGGTGTGGGGGCTTTCCCGCCTACAAAAAAGAAGTTAAAGGAGAAGAAAGATGTTTAATATTCACTGTTCTGCATTTTTTGCATGCTTTTCTGCATTTGGCATTACAAGTGCCAGCATTTCATTAGAGAGTCCATTATAAATTAAAGTTGGCCTTCAGAAATGAAGATTGCAGTCACAGTATGTGTACGTGTTCTCTCTCATGTGATCACAAAAATCAGTGAAATAAACATGAAAGAAAAGGGAGTTTGCTACTCTGTGACCGTTTATAACTAGCAACAGAGTACAGAGGATTTGTCCTGATAAAATCATTTCAGCTAGCAGATCTAGGAGACTCTGTCTGTGATACCCTCCCTGTGGCATTAATAAAGACACCATGTTGAAGTTTCAAGTAGTTAAGTAGACAGAAAGACGAGTGTTCATCTTGAAATGTCCACTCATTCCTTGAAGAGTGTAAGTCTGTTATTCCTCCTATACATATACTATGATACCAGTAAGCACTGGGCAGTGTAAATACAGTGGCTGTTTAAAGCTATAAATATCTTACACTTATTTTACAATTGTTTGAAATCAAGACATTAAGACTTTGCCTTTATTGCCTCCAAATATAATGACATTTGTAACAAGGAATAAAGCTGTGTCCAAAATCTGAATTCATGTGCATTCTGCAAGGCATTTACAATCATGCCAAACTGTCTGTGTGTCTTACTGTCTGTGGATACTGTTCTGCATTTTGAAGTGTAATACCTAATATACATTTCATAGCTGTGTGAATATTTTCGAGTAACTTAAAGGATTATTTGCTTGTTTCAGATGGGGAATACTAGCTCTTAACATAATACTTCATCAAGACAGGCATAAGAAAATAAAGACTGCAGCTGTCTTTTCTTATTTTATTTAACCTTTGCAATTTTCACAAAAGCTTACATCCTCTGTAAGAAGTGGTTTAGTGGCAGTTTTTACAATTATAATGCAAATAGCTCCTGAATTTTGTAATATATATATATATATATATATATATATATATATATATATATATATATATATATAGATATATATATAGATATATATATTTTATATATATATATATATATATATATATATATTTGGGAGGTTTACTTGATGTTTCTGTTTCAGTTTTGTGAAACAATGAGAAATTAAGTTATTTATGAAAACCCTATTTATGTACGACTTTTGTCTAAAACCTGGACAATTTCTATTCAGTTACATTTTAACTGTAATAATGGCTATCTCAACCTCTGCAGAAATGGATGATGAATCAGTAGCAACTGATATTCGGTACGCATGTCTTCTTTGGATAATATATATACCTAAGCAGTGGAACATATCTTGGTGAATAACCAAAACTTAGCAGAGCAAATGTAGTTTCAGTTGTATTTTCACAAAAAATTTTATTCTTTTTTTCTCATAAATGCAGACCAAATGTGATCCCTGCAGTCCATTTCTAAACACTGTCATCCCCAAAACTGCAATGCCTACAAAGTAAGGTTATATCTGTGCTCCAGAATTATACAAAATTTGAACAAATGCCCAAAAAGCACAATATGCAGACATGATTTTGACTGACTGTTATAGTGCCAAGTGGATTTCCTAGGCTTTGTAGTAAAATATATATATTTTAGAGAAGCAGTTAGAACTCTTTACCATAACAAATTCTGCCGTGCTAGAGATAAATTATAATTTTGGGCTACAAATCAGACATTTAAATTGATTTTATTCTTTTAGAGTAGTGTTTGTTATTATAATTTTATAGTACCAGTAAAGCACAAAATAAACTATGAACTCTGCATGAACAAGCAAACAAACCACAGTACAGTTATACCAGCTTAAAGTTTAAACAGCTGAGATGAGATCATGTATAACTAGGTAGTCCTGTCCATGACACATACAAACAAAATCACTCTTTGTAGAGTGGAGTAATGTAAAAAGTGTATCATCACATCAACACAACAGCTTCATGGCACTAAAAGGTAAACCCTGACTGCAAAACAGGCAGCCTGGGATTGACTAGCGACCGAGATACATGGAGAGATAGGAAATGTCAGACTGAGTAACTGATGTCAGTTTGCCCATCCTAAGAGGAGGAGGAGGGAAGTGGTCAGGTCTGCTACAGTGGTGCACCTACTGGAAAGAAAGAGAGGTTCACGGTATGCAGCATATTATCAGGATTCATGGAATTGCTTCTTCCAGCTGCATCTGCCTGGTAACCTTCATGGAGAAAGTGCAGAAGCAGGCACACTCATAAGGGAAGGTGCAGCTGGCCCTCACATCTGTGAGTGCACATTTCTGCTACTGGGGAGGTGTGAGGGCTAGTAAAGAAAAAAAAACACCCTGGAAGCCTAGATGATAACTGCACCATGACCAGCTCATGACTGTAACAGGAAATGGCAGGTGCAATTGCAGCTGGGTCTTTATTGCAGGCAGGCAGCAGGAAAAAGAGAATATGAAAATTAGAAAAGAAATGTGTAGCACATCAATACTTTTTAGTGACAGCTTTTCTCATTTAGAAGAGATAAACATCAGACAAATGCAATTCAACAGATGATACAAGTGAAAATATGCTTTACCTAAAACACGGGGGATATTGATCTTCAAACAAATCATATGGAACATTCCCTATCTGAAGTGGAAACACTGCACCGATGATGATGTCTCCTTTCTTTTCATACTTGAGAGGTACATCCTGGTAGGGTGCAAACCAGACTGACAGCGACATTCTGCACAGAAGGCTAAGGCTGAAGAACAGCACTGAAGTCATGTTTAGGGTTTCCTGCAAAGGAAATCTTATTGAACACTAGAACTTCCTTTTTATATTATTTCTGAAATTAAAAATCATGAAAAGGAGCTACAGAGCTTTCTTTAAAGATTACATTTTGCAGCATGCCACTTAAAAACAAGTATTTGCATTCAGTTTGTTATGTGTCTTTATACTAACAGACTTCCAGAAAAACTTATTTCATTTTAAAAAGGGTTCTTGCTTTATACTCTTTCTCAAATTTTAAGGGACATACCAGTAAACAAACAAATAATATACATGCATTAATTAAATGATTATGCTGCATGTTATGAGAAACAAAACGTTACTTCAAAGGTGATTGCATTTCTATGTGGAAATTATCTATAGCAAGGCTTCAGGCAAGGCACTTGTTATTGTAAGGAATGTTTTTTTTTTTTCTCATCCCAGGTGGTTTTCTTGCTATAATATGCACAGAATAGTCAAGCAAGTATTTGAAAGATGCCTGATAAACACATAAAACACAGAAAATTGTGTAATTATTCTTAATCAGAAACAATACCTCTAGCACAAGTCACCTGTGATAAAAGAATAAACAAGGGCTTAGTAGTCAAAAGTACATGATGATTTTAAATGTTCCTTTTTTCCTGAACTACCTGGTCAGCAATGGCACCTTTTTATGTTGTACTGCATTTCCACAGATGTCACATTCACCGGACATTAATTTCCTTCCACTCATCAGGTAGCCCACTTTATGTCTGCTTCACATAATGTAGCAATTATGCTAAAGTACAATTGCTTTTTTTATAAAACAGACTGATACAATATAAAGCATTTCAAACATGAAGATGTGTTTTGTTCCATTATAAGTTACTGCTAATGAAGCACTCATACATTCCTTGTAAACAAACGTGAAGATGGAGTGTCTGTTTGGAGAACCTAACCCTTGTCTTGTAATCTGGTCAAAGATCCTTCATCATTAAATGGATCCCCTATGAAACCTGGAACATCAATATGCTGAGTAACAAAAACATCAAACACAAATATCCAAAATATCAAAAGGGTAAAACTTTTCCACCTTCTTGCTGCATCCTCATGTGGGGGGTGGGTTACCACACATCCTCATAATTTATATATACTACCGCCACAGCTGCAGAATCATGAAGAAGGGTGAAGTCTCCCAAAATACAAGAATCAGTATTAGTACACAATTAGAAGTTGCACAAGCAGTGCTCTCCTATGGTATAAAGCAGTTAATGTTAATAATCAGTGTCAGTGCACAATTAGAAGTTACACAAGCAGTGACCTCCTACGGAATAAAGTAATTGGTGTTCTGTCCCTCAGCATTTTGTGATTCTGGCATTTGGCTGTCCTGCAATTTGATCATAGCCACCTACAGAATATAGATAAATTCATTAAGGTTAAAACTTTATCAGCTACTTACTGCCATCTCAATAAACCCAGTTACTTTGTCTCATTTTTAAACCCACTCATTTTTCCTGAATAACACCTGTGACATTATTGCATTCATAGCTATATGCCATGCATCTGGATGATGAAAAACAGTTTAAACTCAGCACAGTAAGTGTGATAAAGTAGAACTCTAGTGAACCAGGAAGTGTGTGTGTCTGTGTGTGTGTGTGTGTGTGTGTGTGTGTGTGTGTGTGTGTGTGTGTGTGTGTGTGTGTGTGTGTGTGTGTGTGTGTGTGTGTGTGTGTGTGTGTGTGTGTGTGTGTGTGTGTGTGTGTGTGTGTGTGTGTGTGGATATGTGTCAGGTGATCAGTCTTCAGTATGTCAAAGCAGACCCCATAATTTCTTGTTAAAAGCCATTGTATTCACAAAAATGGCTGAACATGATGACATCACACATATAAACATAGAAGGATGCTGCTGAAGTGTGTCAGTCATCGTCACCTTAGCTGTTGCTGTCTCACCGTATGTCACACTTCAACATTTCATCCACCCTATGTCACACCTCTCAGGCATACATGTACAACTTTTATATGCACACTCAACATTTCTTGTCACTAAATATTATAAGACCCCCGCATACCCTCTCAGTGAAACAGTATTTTTTAAAATAATCTAAAAATACATCAACCTGCATCCCATCCTCTTACCAGCCATCATTCTATTTATGAGACCCCTGACATCCGAATGATGTAATGAGCAATGTTCTCACTAATATCTTATTTCATAAGTGGGCGACTATAGTGTCTGTGCAATGGCCAACACACACACGCACACACACACACACACACACACACACACACACACACACACACACACACACACACACACACACACACACACACACACACACTGTTCTAAAACAGCTGACAAACTGGTGCTATCACATGGAAAACAATGTTTCAGAACCCAGAGGATGGCACTTTGGTCTGCAGCACCTAGTGTCAGTATTGGAAAATGAATCCAAACTTCTGGTTTGGAAAAAAGCACATGCATTCTTCTGATGTTCTACACGTCAAAGGACAAACTGCAACCTATTTAATCGTTATAGCAATTAATACGGGTATTTTCTGTAAAGCACTAGTAAAAAAAAACTACAGTGAGCTACATCTGGGTGATTAGCTTTACAGGCCTGAATGAATTTAAAGTCTTTAAAAGGCAGTAGCCTACCAGCTGCTCTGAGTTTACCTGTGATTCTTTTGCGAGCTATGAAGGACATAGGTCCATTTGACCTTCTTTTGTTTGCAAATCCAGTGGTTCATTAATACTAGGGACCTAAATTTACACTGGTAAATAAAGCCTCCCTGGAGGGATAGGTGCCTAAGTCAATGCATCATTAACCCGTGGAAAAACTGACCACTACAGGTCAAGCAAAGTACTCCTTTGTGTGCTTTTAAGGTTAGTCCTGAAGACTGGATGGGTAGACACAAATTTACACCAGGTTTATCATGTATGGCCCTGTCTGATTTGGGATGCGGACGGTATTAAGTACTGGTAAAGGGTGGCAAGAACTTAAGTGAGTCTACTTAAGGGTGTACATGGCCTGGCCTTTTAAGGTCCCTATAATCACTTGCCTAGTGCTGTTCCTATCTTCCTAAATGCTGTTTTTTCACGTGTGTCCAATGCATGTTACAGAATGGTGTATACATGTTCTATATGGGGATATCCGACTGCATGTTACAGAATGGTGTATGCATGTTCTATATGGGGATATCCGAATGCATGTTACAGAATGGTTTATGCATGTTCTATATGGGGATATCTGAATGCATGTTACAGAATGGTGTATTCATGTTCTATATGGAGATATCTGAATGCATGTTACAGAATGATGTATGCATGTTCTATATGGGGATATCCGAATGTATGTTACAAAATGGTGTATGCATGTTTTATATGGGGATATCCGAATGCATGTTACAGAATGGCTTATGCATGTTCTATATGGGTATATCCGAATGCATGTTACAGAATGGTGTATGCATGTTCTATATGGGATATCCGAATGCATGTTACAGAATGGTGTATGCATGTTCTATATGGGGATATCCGAATGCATGTTACAAAATGGTATATGCATGTTCTATATGGGGATATCCGAATGCATGTTACAGAATGGTGTATGCATGTTCTATATGGGGATATCCAAATGCATGTTACAGAATGGTTTATGCATGTTTTATATGGGATATCCGAATGCATGTTACAGAATGGTGTATGCATGTTCTATATGGGGATATCCAAATGCATGTTACAAAATGGTGTATGCATGTTCTATATGGGGATATCCAAATGCATGTTACAGAATGGTGTATTCATGTTCTATATGGAGATATCTGAATGCATGTTACAGAATGGTGTATGCATGTTCTATATGGGGATATCTTCAGACTCTTCTGAGGTCTAGAAAAGATACATGGACATTTCTGTGGTTTGAGAGAGGCTCACCATCACAGAGTTTGAGTACCCGTGATTCAATGGCACTAGTTTACTGGAGAGCTAGACATATAGGTGTGTAATTGGTGTCCCACCCTGAAAGAAGCCCTCAACTCCCCAAAAAATAAGGGTCCTGTGTTGGTTCTGCCATACATTTTTGATTATATGGCAGGGCTGACTTTGCCATAAAACAAGGCCACTTGTGAACAAGTGTGAACTCGAGATTGCATAATACTCCACTGAGATGTTGCACAGATGTTGGCGTCATTCTATCTAGCGCACTGTATGCTTGCTGTTAAGGGGTAAGAACCAAGTAAGTACAAAATATTGTATAACCACATTCAGGCAAAATAAGTATAAAAGTGAAGCTATCTGAAACTTACAATTGTACTCCTTCAAAATCTGTGATCACAAACACAAAAGGAGCTGACTAATGAAAGCAGTATGAGACATACTAATCAGACCATGTTTCAGACATTATAACATTATTGGCATTAGATAGTTGCACTGTAACACTATCAGCATTAGATAGCTCACACAAATGTTGTACTAAAGTAAAAGACAGTGTCACGAAATCTGATCATTAAATAAATTTAAAAATTGAACACAACCTTTATGCATGCAAACAGATATGAGGCCAACAGTGAAGTTGAAATTAGACCATCAAACTACTACCGTATTTCCCCAAAAATAAGACAGGGTCTTATACTCTTTCCCCCACCAAAATACCCATTAGGGCTTATTATCAGGGGATGCCTTATTTACCCCCACTGTATAACAATCTACATTTATTCATTTATTCATGTATAAAAATAATTTATTCATGAACACAAATCGACATTTATTCATGTACAAAAATCGACATTTATTCATGTGCACAAATTGACATTTATTTGGTACTTTTCTGTTATTGGACAACAGTTCTAAGTAATGCATTAACAGTTGTATGAGAATTCTACATAAACGGTGCAACAAACATTTCAACTTCAGAATATTTACACGTTGGCTTTCACAGTGCAATATTTCATGCTTAATAGAAAGTGCAGAAAAATCTCAATACATGTGTATTGGAGGAGGGGAATGAAACTGAAAGCAGAAGGAATCCAGTCTGTTGTCCCAATAATGGAAAAGTTATTCAAATACAGTCATGTCATCTTCTTCTGGAATATTGTCATAAGTCTCCAACCCCCGAATTCTGGCCTGAATTTCTTGTAACTCCATTTCCTGTAGAACCATTGGCTCCAATCTGTCATGCCTAGCAATAGAGCTGTCCTTAAATGAGCACTGCTTGTCCCAGTAGCCTGCTCATAGTGCATTGGCAGCACAGCTGCCAGTGATTTTGTCCCATGAATTTTTCACCCAAGTCACGACCTCTTGCAGGATAGGCTTCACAAAGTTTCCATGCTGATTTCTCTCCATTCTATTTTCAATGTAGTCATCCATGCGCAAATGGTCCTTGAATGGCTTGTTCATTACAATATCAAGAGTCTGGAGATAGGCAGTCATTCCTGGGGAAATCATTATTTGATCTACTCTTTTCCATGCTAGGAATTTCTTCATTTCTTTAGTGTACTGATTGCTCGCTGAATAACAGACTAGCAGACCTCTTTCACCACCTCACAAAACAAGTGGCAGCATTATATCGACTCACTTTCTTATAACTGCTTGTGTGTACCAGGCTGTTTTGGTTTCAAGAATGTAAATGCCTGAAACACATTCAGTCTTATCTTTCTTGCCCTTACTAATGATTAGAGGTGGGGTTTTCTTTCCATCTAGATGAATTGCCAAAATACAGGTAACACATGCACTCTCGTAACCAGTGGAGGGAATGTAGATTGATGAGGCATCCCTCTGATCAATTGTTGTTTGAGATCCTTGACCCATAAACATTGAAGTTTCATCCATAGCAATCATGTTGGAGAGTTGGTTTTTAGAAAAGTCAATGCCATCAACAAAGAACTTGAATGCAAGTGCATGTTTAATAACTTCAGTGTCTTCCATCATGAACAGTGTTGTTTATCTTCTTAGAGACAGTTCATATCACTGAAAGAAGCCATCCAGCCAGTGTTGTGATGTTTTGAATTCTTCTGGGGATATTTCTAACTGTGGTACCATTGCAAGGGCAAATGCTTGAATATCAGCCCTGTCCACAACCAAAGCCATTACTCTCCTGTTCGCAATCCATTCACAGATGATGTCTTCCAGCTCAGGAAATAATGGTTGCCAACCTGGTCCACACTTGCACTTCTTAGCATTTCCCTTGTAAGCCTGTTGACTGAGGTTATCGTACGCTGCATGCCATTTTCAGACCATTTGGAGATCTAACTTACTCTCTTTGCACACAGCCATCAGATTATTTACCTGGTAGTCCTCCATGATTCCTTTCTTGTACTCAGTGGAATAGCACTTTCTTTTTGCACTCATCTTGTCGGGGGGGGTTAATTGAAGACTTATGAAACCAGAGTGGCAATACAAAATGGCACTGGTTAAGAAGAGAAGACACAACCACAGCTGTTTGTTATTAAGTGCGCACATTTCACGTGCGTTGTCTGCACATTGACCAATCAAAGTACACCTGCCAGTGTTTATGGGTCAAGGATCTTAACCGTCAAGTGAGAGTGATGATTAGGGTTGCAGTAAGAATCGTGGAGGACTCACAGGGAAAGAATCTTATGACTTTCTGCAAAGAGAAGAAGTGGGGTGTACGAATGGTCCAAAAATGGCGAGCAGGGTACGATACCCTCAGTCAATAGGTGTCAATAATATTATTTTATAATTTAATACATCCATCATGTGTTGTTGACGATCTTAACTGGGGCATATTTTTGGGGTAGGGCTTATATCATGACCACCTTGGAAAACCATACTAGGCCTTTTTCTCTGTTTAGGTCTTATTTACAAAGAAATGTGGTATGTAAGTCAGGAAAAGAGCTCTCCCACCTGGGTAGAAGTGGAAGCCATGAGGGGGTCCCTCCCGATGGAAGTCCTTGAGACGGCGTCTCCAAAATATTACAAAGTCCCAGGAGGTGCTCTGGACAGGAAAGCAGGGGCACATGGAAGTCTTGATGAGGGTCTGGCTGAGGCCTCACAGCCCAGCTGAGTTCCACAAGGCTGGGAAGGATAGGTGGGAAGCTCCCCTGAGAGGCTCAGAGCGCAGGGTCAACACATTATGATTTGGCAGCCTCCAGGAGTTATGTAACTTGGGAAAAGAGCTCTCCATCCTGTGTAGAAGTGGAAGCCATAAGGGGGTCCCTCCCGATGGAAGTCCTTAAGAGAGAGAGAGGTGGAAAATGGCTGGGCTGGGAGAGCTACTGCCTGGGTGAGGGGTCCAGACAATGGCCACCTCTGGAATGGAAGTCCAGAAGAGGGAAAAAGGTGGTAAGTAGCCAGGTAGGGAGCACTCCCTCCTGGGTGGGAGGGTCCAGATCATGCTCCCCAGTGGGATGGAAGGGAGAGTCTGGTGGAAGGCTGCAGGGCCAGGAGTGCTACTGCCTGTGTGAGTGGGGTCAGGTGGAGACCCACATTGGAAGTCCTCAAGGGAGCAGAGGGTGGAGGGCTGTGGGGCCCGGAGAGCTACTCCCTGGGTGAGCAGGGTCAGGCAGAGTCCCCCACAATGGACATCCATAAGGGAGCAAGTGGTGGGCATCTGTGGGGCCTGGAGAGCTCCTGCCAGGCAGGGGGAAGGTGTCTGACCTCTCCTGGTACAAGACTGCATCCCCAAAAAATCGCCAACTCTCTGGAGGTGGTCCGGATGGGAGAGCAGGGGGCCACGGAAGTCTTGATGAGGGTGGACCTGCCCCTCAGTGACTTAGGGAAGTTTCACAAAGCCATCAGCGATTGGATGGAAGTCTCCCTGAAAGGGTCCTAGGGCATGGGGACATGGCACGATTTGGCAGCCTTCAGGGGATATGCAGGAGACAGCGTCAATGGAGCTATGGACCAGAAAGGAGGGGAACATGGAAGTCCTGATGAGGGTGGACGTACCCCTCAGTGGCTGAGGAGAGCTCCATGAGGCTGGATGGGATCAGACCGAAGCTCCACAGAGAGGCTCCGAGGGCACACATGATACAGCATGGTTTGGCAGCCTGCAGGGGACATGGAGGGGATGGTGTCACACAAGATGAGTTAGGGGCAGCAGCCAGAAGTGTTGGCTGACAGTGCAGGCATGCTGAGGTCCACCCCTAGAAGCCAGTTCTGTAATCCCCCCCTCCCAGGCCCCAGGAGTGCTGAGATACAGCCACCGGGGTGTCTTGCACCTGGGTCCAGCCAGGGGAGTTGGCCAACAGGGCAGGCATGTGGAGGGCTGCCCCCAGAAGCCAGGTCTGTGATCCCATCCTCCCAGGCCCCAGGAGTGCGGAGATACGGCTGCTGTGGTGTCTTGCACCCAGGTCCAGCTGGGGGGAGTCGGCTGACAGTGCGGGAATGCTGAGTAACACTCCAGGAAGCCAGGTCTGTGATCCCATCCTCCCAGTCCACAGGGGTGAGGAGATACAGCCACCATGGCATCTCACACCCGAGACCATCCCCATTCACTGGTTCAGCCTCCGGTCCTTCACCTGGCACTGCGGGGATGTCACCCTGTGAATAGCACCACTCAGGAGGCAAGGTGGCACGTGCCAGAAGGCTCAAAGCAAAGCACATTCTTTGGGACCTGTCAGATAAAATGGGCTGAAATGCCAGGACCTGAGGCCATATCCTGTGTGAGTTCAAAAGCCCTAGGTGGAGGGCAAAGGGGAGAACCGGCATCACAGAAGCCTGAATGAGGGTCTTGCTGAGGCCTTGTGGGCCAGCAGAGTTCCACAAGGCTGGGAAGGATTGGAGGGAACCTCCCTTGAGAGACTTCGAGGGCAGGGTTGACACATTATGATTTGGCAGCCTTCAGGAGTTATGTAACTTGGGAAAAGAGCTCTTCTGCCTGGCTAGAAGTGCAAACCATGAGGGGGTCCCTCCTGATGGAAGTTCTTAAGTGAGAGAGAGGCAGAAACCGTCCAGGGTGGGAGAGCTGCCACCTGGGTGAAGGGGTCCAGACCACAGCCCCCTCCGGGATGGAGGTCCAGAAGAGGTAGAGAGGTGGAAAGTGGCTGGGCAGGGAGAGCTACCTCCTGGGTGGGAGGGTCCAGATTGTGCCCCCCTAGTGGGAGAGAAGTCCCCAGGGAGCATCTGGTAGAAGGCTGTGGGGCCAGGAGTACTCCTGCCAGGCAGGGGGAAGGCATCTGACCTCACCCGTTACCCCGACAGCATTCTGAAAATGTTGCAAAGTCCCCAGAATGGCTCTGGACCTGAAAGGAGGAGGACTCGGAAGTCCTGATGAGAGCATACCTGCCCCTCGGTGGCTGAGGAGAGTTTCACGAGGGGGGCCAGGATTGGAGAGAGGTCCCCGTGAGATGTTCTGAGGGCACTGGGACACGGCACAGCTTGGCAGCCTGCAGGGATATGTGGGAGTTGAGGACTGTGGTGCTCTGGACAGGAAAGGAGGGGGACCTGGAAGTCCTGATGAGAGCATGCCTGCCTCTCGGCAGCCGAGGGGAGTTCAGTGAGGGTGAGTGAGATCAGAGTGAGGTCCCTCACGAGGCTCTCAGGGCACAGGGACATGGCATGGCTTGACAGCCTGCAGGGGATATGCAGGAGATGGGGAATGTGGTGCTCTGGTCAGGAAAAGAGGGTGGTGTGGAAGTCCTGATTAGAAAATATCTGCCCCTCAGTGGCAGGAGAGAGTTCCACAAGGGTAGCTGAGATTGGAGGGAGTTCCCGCTGAGAGGATCCGAGGGCATGGGGACTTGGTATGGCTTGGCAGCCTCCAGGAGATATGCAACCAGGGAAAAGAACCCTTCTGCTGAGCTAGAAGTGGAAGCCTGGAGGGGGAGTCATCCTGGTGGAAGTCCGGAAGGGGGAGAGAGGTGGAAAGAGGCTGGGCAGGGAGCACTTGCTCCTGGGTGAGAGGGTCTGGATCATGCCCCCAGTGGGACAGAAGTCCTCAAGGGAGTGTCTGGCAGAAGGCTGCGGGGCCAGGAGTGCTCCTATCAGGCAGCAGGAAGGTGTCTGACCTTGCTCGGTACCCGACGGTGTCCATGAAATGTTGCAAAGTCCCCAGAATGGCTCTGGACTGGAAAGGAAGGGGGCTCAGAAGTCCAGAAGAGAGCAGGCTTACCCCTAGGTGGCTGAAAGGAGTTCCGTGGGGCCGGCTGGAATCGGAGGGAGGGTTTGACAGCCAGCAGGGGACATGGAGGTGGCAGGGTTCTCGAGGTGAGCCTTGGGCCACAGCTGGGTAAAGAGGTCTCTCTGCAGGATCAAAGATCAGGGCCGCTATGGTAGGCCCTGACAGAAGTCCTTAAGGGAGCTTCTTGCGGAAGTTTGCGGGTCTGAGGGCTCCTGGATAGGCAGAGTTATTTGACCCTGCCCTGTTCTCAAAGGTGTTCTTGAAAAATCGCAAAGTTCCCAGAATAGCTCTGGATCAGAAAGAAGATGGACTTGGAAGTCTGTATGAGAGCGTATCTGTCCCTCCATGGCCGAGGGGAGTTCCATAAGGGTAGCTGGACCTTGCAGATTCACTCCCCTGATCGCCCATCGGGTATGCATGATCCAGCATGATTTGGCAGCCTTCAGGAGTTAAGGGACAACGGGGTGTCTTGTCAGAGTGCGAGTCTGAATCCCAGCCCCATGGAGAACATCCTGCTCGGTGTCTGCATGGGGTCGATGCTCCCTGTCTCGGGCCTCATCCTCCTGGCCAAAAGTCTGTATGAGGGCAGATCTGGCCCTCAGTGGCTGCGAGGAATCCAGCGGGACCAGTAGCACCCTGCAGGTATGTCCCCAGGAAGGGCCGGTGGGCATCCATGATCTGGCACAATTTAGCAGCCTTCGGGAGTTGAGGGACGATAGGGCATCCTTTCAAAATGCATGAGTCTGAGTGCCTCAGTCTGGGTCCCACACCAGGGAGAGGCAAGATGGGGTGTCCTATCAGAGTCTGGGTCCCAGCCCCTTGTGATGTCCTGCCAGGTGTTGTTGTGGGATTGAGGTGCCTTTACCCACTGTCCATTGATCGATCGGGCTGACTGACTCCCACTGGCAGAGGGCCCCTGCAGTGTGACTCTCTGGGTCATGGCTTGCAGGTTGAGCTTTTGCACCCTGGGAACGAGGTGCTTGTTGGGTTGCAGACTGCAGGTGCCCCTCAGGGTGAAAGTTGAGGTGAGACTGATGAGCCCGGGCTGAGGCAAAGGAGTCCTGTGACATGGCTGCCATCCCCCAGCATCCATGCATGGCCGAAGCATGGGGAGGCTCTCTCCCACGTCTCTCTGGCTATGAACACTGATTCACATTTTGCTGGCCTGAGGCCCTCCGAGGTTGTGGTCGCTGATCTATGACCAACACCCAGGGTGCCCCCTCTGTGGGGAGAAGAAGCCTCCTGTTGGTGGAGGTGCAGGCTCCAGCTCCTCCTCTTTGCCCGCCAAGGTGCTCCTATCTGGTTGATCCTGCCAGTAGCATATGTTTGTTTCAAAGATTAAGCCAAGCAAGTCTTGGTGCACATGGGCACTACAGTGAAACTGCAAATGGCTCATTAAATCAGTTATGGTTCCTTTGATCACTCCACCATTACTTGGATAACTGTGGTAATCCTAGAGCTAAT
>NC_056735.1:94071683-94264183 GCF_019279795.1 Protopterus annectens | reverse complement strand
GGAGGGAGGGGGTCCATCCATGCAGTGGAAATTGCGGGTGCTCCTCTGCTGCCATGAAGGGATGGTGGTAGAGGGTGCACCTGGCCCAGTGGTGCAGTCCACCTTGCAGCCCAGAGGTGGCTGGCTCCCTGTGCAATAGGGGGAGGGAGAGGGTGCCGTCCTGGAAGGAGGGTGGTGGCCTCCCCTTTGGCCATGCAAGGCCACCCCTGCAGTGGCACACCAGAGTCCTCTCCCCTCAATGTCAGTTGTGGGTACCTGTGGAGGATGCCCCGCTCCATATGGGGTGTCGGTTCAAAGACCTGGAAGGTTGGCAATGTAGTGCGAGCTGGCTGCTGAAGGACTCCGTGCTTTCCTATGGTGCGGGGTCAGTAACCTTGGTCTGGGCACCCATGACAACAACCATGAAACCTTGCATGCTCATCTTGAGGTGCAATGCCATGCGGACAGCGGTGTCTCTGGTGAATGACAACTGTACAACTCTGAGTGGTGGATCATTCGTCTTGTGCATCGATGAAGAACTCAGCTAACTGTGAGAACTAATGTGAATTGCAGGACACATTAATCATCGACACTTTGAACGCACTTTGCGACTGAAGATTAATCCCAGGGCTATGCCTCTCTGAAGGTCGTTCTGCCTTCCATCACCCCTGGGGGTGCCTGGCCCCCATCTAGGGCACTGCCAGGGAGTTGAGGGAGCCCATTGCAGGTCCCCCATTCCCCCAAGGAGAGATGCGGACTGAGGAGATAAGTCTCCTGCTGCCCCGAGCTGGGAAGCCCATCCAAGGACAGGTGGGGACAGGTGCACATTCAGCCTGCCCCCTGGAGGCTATCAGTGGTACTGCCACTGGACTGCCCACACAGGGCAGAGCCTGATGCACACCCACCCAGTTCCCATTTGCCGGGGCCGCATTGGCCATCCTCAGCTGCCCATTGTCCGGTGGTAGGGAGAGGATGCCTGGGGGCCAGGGGAGGATGGGTAGTCTGCCCAACCGCAAGGCTCCTGCCATCCTGCCTTCCCACGACCATGCTCGGAATGCGACCTCAGATCAGATGTGGTGATACGCCAAATTTAAGAATATTACTAAGGAGAGGAAAATAAATTTACTAGGATTCCCTCAGTAATGGGGAGTGAAGAGGGAATAGCCCAGCACCAAATCCCCATCCTGGCGATGGGTGCAGGGAAATTTCACATACAGAAGTCTGTCTCCTTGGCACCGTCTAGGGGGCTCAAGTCCTTGTGATTGAGGCTCAGCCTGTGGACAGTGTGAGGCAGGTGGCGGCCCCTGGCATTTCGGAATCAGGACTTCCCAGAGTTGTGTTGTTTGTGAATGCACCCCAAAGCAGGTGGTAAACTCCATCTAAGGCTAAACACTGGTATGAGACCGACAGCGAACTAGTACCATAAGGGAACATTGAAAAGAACTTTTAAGAGAGAGTTCAAAAGGGAGTGAAACCATTCAGAGATAAATGGGTGGGATCCACGTGGTCCACCCAGAGGATTCAACCCAGTGGCTGTGCCAGCCACCCAGGTGAGGCAAATCCCCCTCCCCCTCTGGGGGCGTGGGGTACTGTCCCCAGGCATGCCAGCCACCATCAGGCACCCTTCCTCTGCAGTGGTGCATTGTGATCAGCTCTGTGTTGGCCGGGAAGGCCACACAGAAGGTGGCTTCCCTCCCCAGAGGGGAGTGTTACAGCCCATGGCATTAGCCCTCACTGTGCCCTGGGGTCATGGGAGTTGACCGCCACTGCACCCGCGCCCACCCACGTGGAACCTAGTGATCTGAATGTCAAAGTGAAGAAATTCAATGAAGCGCAGATAAATGGTGGGAGTAGCTATGACTCTCTTAAGGTAGCCAAATGCCTCGTCATCAAATTAGTGATGCACATGTATGGAAGAATGAGATTTCCACTATCCCTACCTACTATCTAGCAAAACCACAGCCAAGGGAAGAGGCTTGGCAGAATCAGCAGGAAAAGAAGACACTGTTGAGCTTGACTCTAGTCTGGCACTGTGAAGAGACATGAGAGGTGTAGAATAAGTGGGAGGCCTTGGCCGCTGGTGAAATACCACTACTGGATCTCACTTCTGGCTCCAAGCACCGGGGCATCCGGGCATGACTCACTCCAGAGGCAGTGTCAAGTGGGGAGTTTGACTGGGGCTGTTCACCTGTCAAATAGTAATGCAGGTGTCCTAAGGTTACCTCAGGGAGGACAGAAACATCCCATGGAGCAGAAGGGAAAAAGCTTGCTTGATCTTGATTTTCAGTATGAATACAGACCATGAAAGTAGGGCCTCACGATCTTTCTGGCTTTTTGGGTTTTAAGCAGGAGGTGTCAGAAAAGCTACCACATGGATAGCTGGCTTGTAGCAGCCAAGCATTCATAGCGACACTGCTTTTTGATCCTTCAATGTCGGCTCTTCCTATCATTGTGAAGAAGAATTCTCCAAGTATTGGATTGTTCACCCACTAATAGGGAACATGAGCTGGGTTTAGACTGTCATGAGACAGGTTAGTTTTACCCTACTGATGATGCGTTGTTGCGATAGTAATCCTGCTCAGTACGAGAGGAACCACAGTTTCAGACATTTGGTGTATGTGCTTGGCTGAGGAGCCAATGGTGTGAAATTACCATCTGTGGGATTATGACTGAATGCCTCTAAGTCAGAATCCCACCTAAACGTAATGATACCACAGCATCATGGATCTCTGGTTGGCCAGGGATAGCCGGCCACAAGGTCAGCGAGGATCACTGCTCATCACTGGGTTGGAGCGCGGATGGAAGGGGGCCACCTGTCTCCAGCAGTGCACTGCATGTTCATGGGGAACTGGGTGCTAAATCATTCATAGACTACCTGATTCTTGGTCAGGGTTTCGTACGTAGCAAAGCTGTAAAAAGATGCGATCTATTAAAAGTCAGCCCTCGTGCCAAGCTTTTGTTGCAGGTGGGGAGACAGGCTCTGGACCCTTGAAGGGAAGGCAGGACCCATCCTCAGCTGGCCCACCCTGTGTGCTGCCCCCCTCCCCTAACATCCATACCGTTGGTGGGACTTTTCCCTTCGACGGTGGGCGCAGGGTCTGGAGGGGAGATCAAGGGAGTGGGGTCCATACCCAACATGGTGGCAGAGCATTTCCCATGGGAGGAAGGCCCTGGACACACCCCTCACTCTGCACCCTCTGGAACCTCTGTCCAGATAGCTGAAACCCCTGCGGGCACAGAAGGGGCTGAGGATTGCGTACTTAGGCTTAACAGTCATCCCCAGAGGGGGTGACTTGATGGCGATGCCTCCCATGTGGCAGGACATCCCCAGTTGAGCCACTCACTCTGCACCCTCCAATGCCTCCGTCCAGATAGCTGGAACCCGTGCTGGCATGGAGGGGGCTGAGCATTGTGTACTCTGGCTTAAGGTTCACCTCAGAAGGGTGACCCAATGGTGGGTGTGTAGTTCCTAGGAGAGGGCAGAGGTCTATCCAGCGAATCCAGATTTAGGATCCTGTCCTCCCGGAACCCGGGGAGAAGAGATATGGCCACTGTGATGTCTTGCACCATGGTCCAGCTGGGGAGTTGGCCAACAGTGCAGGCATGCCAAGGGCTGCCCCTGGAAGCCAGGTCTGTGATCCTGTCCTCCCAACCCCCAGGGGTGCAGAGATATGGCTGCTGTGGCATCTGGCACCTGGAACCATCTGCAGGCAATGGGTCAGCCTCTGGTCCTACACCCAGCACTGCTGGGATGCTGCCCTGCAAATGGCACCACTCAAGAGGCAAGGGGGTATATGGCAGAAGGCTCAAAGTGAAGCACATTTATCGGTGCCTGGCACCACCAAGGAGAGAGATGGAGGCATGAGATAAAATGGGCCATGATGCTGGGACTGGGGGCCATATCCTGTGCAAGTTTGAAAGCCTTAGATGGACGGCAAAAGGGAGAACCAGCATCATGGAAGTTTGGATGAGGGTCCGGCTGAGGCCTCACACACCAACAGAGTACCACAAGGCTGGGAAGGATCAGAGGGAAGCTCCCCTGAGAGGCTCTGAGGACAGGGTTGACACATTACGATTTGGCAGCCTCCAAGATTTATTTAACCCAGGAAAAGAGCTCTCCCACCTGGGTAGAAGTAGAATCCATGAGGGAGTCCCTCCTGATGGAAGTCCTTAAGGGAAAGAGTGGCAGAAAACATCTGGGCTGCAAGAGCTGCCGCCTGGGTGAGGGGGTGCGGACCACAGCCTCCGCTGGGATGAAAGTCCAGAAGAGGGAGAGAGGCAGAAAGTGGCCAGGCAGGGAGTGTGTCCTCCTGGGTGGGAGGGTCCGAATCATGCCCCACCAGTGGGATAGAAGTCTCCAAGGGAGCATCTGGTGGAAGCCTGCGGGGCCAGGACTGTTCCTGCCCAGGTAAGCTGGATCAGGTGGAGGCCCCCATAATGGAAGTCCTCAAGGGAGCTTCTGGTGCATGGCTGTGGGCCCAGAGAGTTCCTGCCAGGCAGGGGGAAGACATCTGACCTCACCTGGTACCCAATGGCACTGCAAAATGTCGCAAAGTCCCCAGAATGGTTCTGAACAGGAAAGGAGGGAGACATGGAGGTCCTGGTGAGAGCAGGCCTGCCCCTCGGTGGCTAAGGAGATTTCCATGGGCCCAACCAGTATCAGATGGAGGTCCCCCCAGAGGCTCTGAGGGCATGGGGACATGGCACAGCTTGACAGCCTCCAAGAGATGTTCAACCCTGGAAAAGAGCCCTCCCACCCGGGTAGAAGTGGAAGCCCAGAGGGGGAATCCATCCTGCTGGAAGGCTGGAAGGGGGAGAGAGGCAGAAGGAGGATGGGCAGGGAGCACTCCCTCCTGGGTAAGAGGGTCCGGATCATGCTCCCAGTGGGACGGGAGTCCTCAAGGCAGCATCTGGCGGAAGGCTGCAGGGCTAGGAGTGCTCCTGCCCAGGTGAGGAGTGTCAGGTGGAGACCCCCATGATGGAAGTCCTCAAGAGAGCATCTGGCAAAAGGCTGTGGGGCTAGGAGTGCTCCAGTTAGTCAGGGGGAATGTGTCTAACCTCGCCCAGTAACTGATGGCTTCCCTGAAATGTCGTGAAGTGCCCAGAATGGCTCTAGACCAGGAAGCAGGGGGATGAGGAAGTCACAATGAGAGTGGGCCTGCTCCTCAGCAGCTGAGGGGAGTCCCACAAAGGTGGCTGGGATCAGAGGGACACCCCCCCTGAGAGGCTCCAAGGGCCCGGGGACACAGCACAGTTTGGCAGCCTGCAGGGGATATGCGGGAGATGGGGACTGTGGTGCTCTGGACTGGAAGGGAGGGGGATGTGGAAGTTCTGATAAGAGCAAGCCTGACACTGGGCAGCCGATTGGAGTTCCGCGAGGGAAGCCAGGATTGGAGGGAGGTCCCCCTGAGTGCTCCGAGGGCACGGGGTCATGGCATGGTTTGGCAGCCTGCAGGGGAAATGCAGGGATGGGGACTGTGGTGCTCTGAACTGGAAAGGAAGGAGGCTCTGATGTCCTGTTGAGAGTGGGCCTCCCCCTCAGTGGCCGAGGGGAGTTTCACCGGGCTGGCTGGGATCAGAGGGTGGTCCCAGCCCTGGGTGACATCCCGCCACTTGTACCATATTTCCCTGTAAATAAGACTGGGTCTTATACTCTTTCCCCTGCCAAAATACGCATTAGGGCTTATTATCAGGCAATGCCATATTTACCCCCTCCGTACAACAATCTACATTGCTTCATTTATTCATGTACAAAAATCGACATTTATTCATGAACACAAATTGACGTTTATTCATATACAAAAATCAACATTTATTCATGTGCACAAATTGACATTTATTTGGCACTTTTCTGTTATTGGGCAACAGTTCTAAGTAACACATTAACAGTTGTGTGAGAATTCTACATACTGCAACAAACATTTCAACTTCAGAATATCTGCACATTGGCTTTCACAGTGCAATATTTCATGCTTAACAGAAAGTGCAGAAAAATCTCAATACATGTGTATTGGAGGAGGGGAATAAAACTGAAAGCAGAAGCAATCCATTCTGTTGCCCCAATAATAGCAAAGTTATTCAAATGCATTCATATATATCCAAGAAAACAGTTGAGTCCAAACAGGCTGTGCCAAGTTTTATTCCATAAAAACAGATAAAATGGTGATAAAACTGTGACCACTTTTGGGATAACAACCCTTCATCAGAAAGTGAAACAGCATTCATGAAGTCTATTTAAACACATTTAAAAATACAATCACCAATCATCTCACTGCCCTCCTTTTCCTAAGGGCTGGTCTTAAAGGTATACATGTATTCAACCCTGGTGGATGATTTGCTGCTAGCTCTATAATCCAGTGTAATTCATTACACTCAGTGACATTCACTATGCCCCCCCTTATTACTCATATGAGTCACCTGTATAACCATAAATTTAAAGGTGTGTGTTGGATTCTTAGAAGTATGCACATACAGAGCATTATGTTCATTTTTCTGTCTAATACTGTGCAAGTGATATATTCTGATTTTCAGTTTACAGTTGGTTTTCCCTACATAGTAGCTGAGGCATGATTGACACATCGCTAAATATACCACATTTCCTGTGTGGCAGTCTGCATATAGTTTAAATATGTATTCGTTTTTATTTATTGGATGAACAAAGCTATTCTTATCACTAATAATGAAGCAAGTCTTACAGTGCCTGCAAGGAAAAGTACCTTTTCTATCTGATATTAACCTAGTTTTATTTCTCATTCTTTGTTTTTTACACAACATGTCTTTCAAGTTTCGGTTGCATCTAAAACCAAAGCTTGGTTCCTTATCCACTATATATTTTGAGTCTATTCTTACTTAACAGGATTTTCCAGTTTTGTTTCATTATTTCACAAACCCCATTGATATTGTTACTATAGTGTAGCATTGGTGTATGTTTATTACTTTTTTGTATCATTGTGTTGTTCTCATGGCTTTGTGTATCATTGGCTTTAAACCATGGTCTAGCCTTTCCCTTTCTATCTCTCTTCAGTAGTTCCCTCTTGCATCAAGTTATTTGTATAACCCCTTTGTGCTATATGGTCCCGTAAACTCTCCAGCTCTTTTTCAAAGTTGACTTCTTCTGTACATAGTCTCAAAGTGCATAAACTCTGTCCCACTACTATGTTCTTAAAAGTACGTCTAGGGTGCATACTTGAAAGTTCCAAATAGTGATTGCTTCAACAATTTTTCTTATATAGGGAGGATGACATACCAATCCCTACATCTTTGGTTATTCTTACATCCAAAAAATATATGGATTTAAAGTCACTTTTTACTGTAAATCGTAACAAATTAGTGGTTGTCTCCAAATGTTTAACAAACCTTGTCAGTTCATCCTCGCTATGTTGCCATAGAATATACACATCATCCACAAATCAAACATTATGCAGTAGATATTCGCTCCACCATTGATCATTTATACATACATTAATTTCTTCCCAATACGCCAACACTAGGTTGGCATATGAGTTTACAAAGGGTGTGCCCATATCCACACCCTGTTTTTTGCCTATAGTATGTACCATTGCACATAAATACATTATTTTCAAGTATGAGTTGTAGAACTTCCAGAATTAACTGGTTTGTTCTCCCATTAAATACTTTTGAAAAATTAATTATCAAGGTGCTGCTTACTGTGATGGATCAGAAGTCTTCTTTAGACACTAAGGTCTTGGTGGCTGGATTCTGCTGAAATCAAAGTCTAATTATAATTGCATTCACAGTAGGTTGCCCACAGACACTTGCAGAATATACCCTGATGCAGCACCAAACTCTGTCACTTATACACTGATGCAGTAATCAATAAATAACTTTTTATAACAAACCACATGTACTACTGTTGCAGCTTTAGTTACACTGTACCACTTTTTAGTTCTTGTTCAGCATAAATGTTAATTTTCCTGTACATAATACATCTCCTAACAATTTCATTTGCTATAGTCTCTTTATAGTGGTTTTACATCCTGTTTATCTCTTTGGTATTCCATTTTGGTCTTTGTATGAAAACATCTGTTTGCTGGTGTTTGCAGAAAAATATGTTTTCATTCTGTAGAGAAATAATGCGGGTATTGTCTTTATCCATTCAAACTTCCTTGCTTAACAGTGTCATATGATAGAAACATACAGTTTGTTTTCCTGTTTTCCATTCTTTACATCCTGTTTTTTTTTACATTTTTGCTAAGTCTGTAAGAGGCCAGTTTTCTTGCTGACAGTATGAAATGCATTCTGTAGGAAAACATGTCCATTAAGCAAATTCCTTATTTTCCAAGCTACAGTCATTTTAGTATGGATGCTAATCACATGTTGCTAAACTCTATTTCTACATTTAAGCAAGCTTTATTTTATACCTTATTTATTTTGCATATTTGTAAATTCAACCTTAACACCTTGTTGAACATACTCTAACAATTCCCTCTCTTTATTTTAAAGCATACTCAAAACACTTTATACTATGCATTTTTGATCAGATTATACAGAACACACATTAAGAAACAAAACCTTTAGTCTTCTTTTACAGCAAGTCAAAATGCAATTTTACATAGTTAATGCAACGTTATCAAGTATTACTACTAAAACTGAATGTATTTAACAACTTTTTCTTTTGCAGACCATTTTGTGAAAATATTTTATCAGTTGTGAGCTGTGTCTGCTTTAGTTTTATTTTTTAACTTGATTAATTTATTCTTTTGCTATCACAGAATTTAATTTATGACAGAACTGTTTCATTAACTCTTTGCAGCTGTTGAAATAACTATTTACTTTTATTAATCATTTTATACCAAACTATTAGATATAGACTAATATCTATAAGAGACAAGAACTGTGTGCTACTGTAAACATTTATACACTGCTATAAATATACAATTGTGATCATATTTCTGAACTGCCCAGTAACACCTTGGTTGATAGTGAAGTGAACATATTGAACACCTTGGTAAAGTACTGAACTGGGCTTAGATAATAAATATTTGAATGTAATTACTTCAGTATATTTAATATTTGAGAATTTAAAAAGCATGATTTACACACTAAAGAATGCTATGTACATATCAGTCCATGAGTCCATTAGCTGCATGAGTACAATATTTTAATATAATTTTCCTCTAACTGGGGTATCCGATACTGATACTGATAAAATGGTGGTCCAAAAACAGTGATAAAACTACAACTTGAAACCAGTGATAAAATTACAACTTGGCAAATTACTTTTGAACTTGTTACTTTACAATGTGCCCTATACAGTATATAGTTACACAGACTGTTTGCTACTCATCCATTTCAATCTAGTAGGTACCCTTGACCCATATTTTAAACATGGTTCTCCACACATATTCATTGCTAGACATTAATTTCATTTGTAATGACTTCTTCTGTGTTTGTACATACAAAGACTGTAAAGTACATTTAGTGTAATATTACAAATGTAGTAATATATCAAACAAAATCTTGGAAAATTCTTATGTCTCTTTAGATGTATCTAGTGGAATTGCCACCAGAGGCAACTACATACCCAACAATTAGAAACATTCATGCTTTTGCATACCAACATTGTCTTGCCAAAAACATATTAAAAATAGTGACCAGTCTTGCTCAATTTTTTCACATATTTTTACTCTCTCTTGTATAGCTTTAATAAAACAAATTTAAGCCATCTTTTGTATAGCTTTGCAGTTTAACAGGTTGTGAATACAATTTAATACTAAACAATACAATAATAGCTATTAGCAACTTGTAAAATATCTTATCCTGTCAGGTTTAATCTGTTTACCATTATTTCTAATGCACTGATACCTGTTTTCCCCTCCACCTTAAAAGAGTATTGTCAAGAGGGAATGCAATATTATTTCTCTTCCTGCAGTTCTATTTTAGACCCTTTTGCAATACTGCTCACACAGTCAGTGTAAAACTGAGAAAGTACCCCTCCCCCTGTAGTATTGCAGTATTGTTTATTTGCTTTATGCTGTGGGAATAGAATGTTTGTCAGCCTAACACTTTGGTTATACATTTGCTTTATTATGTTACTAACAAACTATGGGCCTTTGTCTGATTTAATAAATGTTTATAAAGCTTTTACTGTTTACCCTCCTGCATAATCTATTTGAACTGTATATATACTATAGCCCATCTGCTGGCTGTACTTGATGTAACTGAGTTTTTTTAACTTTTAACATTTACCTGCGAACACATTATCAGTGACATATATGGACTATTGTGATGTTTTATTACAATTGCCAAATTGTGTTACATGTGAACATTTAACAATTATGTTTTAATAACAATAATGTTTTAGAAAATCTCAAACCACTTGTCTGTCAGTCTTGTTTTTTACCGTATCTGCTCAATATTTCCCGTAACTATTTATCCAGTCTGGGAAGGTCTAAGCTCACATTTTAGACTCTGTAGACCATAGTGAGCCCTTTTAGCATTTTATTCCTTTAATCATATGTTAATACACTTGCAGCTTGATATTAGAATGCAGTTATAAAACACTTAGAAATATAATAAGTATTTGTGATTTGCATAACTATGCATTTATTCTACATAAATAGAGATTATTTTACAATTAGCTTACATATTTTTTGCAGCTTGGATTTCAGTATTTTTGTATTTATTTAACTGCCCTGCCATTCCCTTTACAAAGACTGCTTGACTAATACCATCTGTGATTTTATTTCTTTTCAAAATTGTCTATCAGAACTTTAACTGTTTGGTGTGGTGTTACTATACAATTATAAAACATTGTAAAAAAATAGATATTGGCTTAACTAACACATGTTCATATTTACATTATTTACATTTGCTGTTGTCTGCCTTTCCTCTTGTGTATTATAAACAGATGTACTTTATATGCAAAGAAAATACAAGCATGTTAGTCTTGTGACTTCAGATTATTATTAACAATTTTCATTTGATTTTTATACACTAGAACTGTTTTGTTTACCTTTTGACTATGCTATGAGAATGGCAGTCATACGCTCAACTTTACTGTTGTACTGATAAATATCTTGCTTTAATTGAATGAAAGTCATACATCAGATCCTACCATGTAAGTTTAACCATTTTCAAAACACAAACATATTATAAAATATATCTGTTTTGTACAGATAAGCTGCAATGGTACAGCGGTAGCATTGTTGTCTCACAGCAAGAGGTTCAACTGTTCGATTCTCAGCTGGAGTGCCTTCTGTGTGGAGTCTGCATGTCCTCCCTGCAGTCAAGTGGCCTCCAAAAGACATGCGTGAATGGGTGTGCCTTCGCTGAAGGTTGGGCGTCGGGCTGGCAACTCGACACCATAAAAAAATGACCGTCAATCATTAGCGGACCAGAGTTCCACTGTGGCGACCTCTAACCAGGGAAAGACAAAAATCTCTTTTGTACAGATCAGCTGTAGTTTCCTGCACTTTTGCAATGTTTTCCTAAGCTCAGCTGTTGTATGGAGGAAGTCAGTCTCTGTCAGTTCAGCTAATTTATTTTCTTTATCCTGTAATTGCTGTTCAAGAATTTCCTGTAATGTTGCATGGTCTTCCTGACATGTTTCAGTAACCTGTTCTGATGAATCTAAAACTCCTATGCAGTTTTGGAAAAGTGTTTGTATAACTTGTCTAAAATTCCTGAACTCATTGCGTCTGTTGTTTAGAAGTTTATTACATTCTTTTGTAACAAGATATACTGGAGGTTCTGTAAGTAACTGATTAGACTGTTGTTGTAACTCTGAAATTAACCTTTCACATGTGTATAACTTTTCAACATCTGAATATAATGTAAGCATATTAACTTTTCCTGGTTCTTTACCATTAACATTTTTGTCTGTACAGTCTAACATTTGAATAATGTCATGCAATACTTTTTTATGACATTGTACACAGAAAGCAATTTCATATGATTTACACAATAAACATTTGCCGTACCCCACATGGTTTTCTTTGAGATACTGGTCAACTATTGTAATACATTTGCATAATGCCATACTATCAACTTGCCCTAATAAGGTTTTACATTTACTAATGTGCTGTGTATACCAACATTGCAATTTACTACATATTTTATCTGGCTGTTCTGCTACATTAAGAGTAAAACTTGGCTTACACCTGCTTGAATTCTGTCTAATAGCATCCATACTAAAAATGTGACACAGGAAAAGGGCTTACCAGTTAAGAAAACAGGTGATTAGGCTGTTGTTGCAGATGGCTGGAAATTTTTCAGAGTCACTCAAGAAGCTGGTGAAACACAGCAGGCAGCAAGATGCTGTGAAAAGTTGGTGTTCACCTTTCTTGGAGAATTTATGGCACTGCGACTTTCCTGCACTGCAGGCTCAATCTGAATGCAGACGTCTGAGAAACTTTATTACTACAAGCTGCATAAACTGGAGTATTTCTGTTTAGGATTTACAAATATGTACACGTTAGTTACTGCAACTTCACTAAGGTGACCCTCTGCAGGCATCACTCCCCTGTGTTCGAATGCAGGTAGGCTGGCCATTGAAAAATTATCAAGGTGCTGCTTACTGTGATGGATCCAAAGTCTTCTTAAGACACTAAGGTATTGCTCGCTAGATTCTTCTGAAATCAAAGTCTAGTTATAATTCCATTCACAGTCTGTTGCCACCAGAAACTTGCAGAACATACCCTGATGCAGCACCAAACTCTGTCACTTATACACTGATGCAGTAATCAATAAATAACTTTTTATAACAAACCACAGGTACTACTGTTGCAGCTTTAGTTACTGTACCACTTTTTACTTCTCGTTCAGCATAAATGATAACTTTCCTGTACAAAACACTTCTAACAATTTCATTTGCTATAGTCTCTTTCTAGTGGTTTTACATCCTGCTTTTCTCCTTGGTATTCTATTTTGGTTTTTGTATGAAAACATCTGTTTGCTGGTGTTTGCAGAAAAATATGTTTTCATCCTGTAGAGAAATAATGCTGGAATTGTCTTTATCTATTCAAACTTCCTTGCTTAACAGTGTCATATAATAGAAGCATGTACAGATTGTTTTCCTGTTGTTCATTCTTTGCATCCTTTTTTTGCATTTTTGCTAATTCTGTAAGAGGCCAACTTTTTTATTGACAGTGTGAAATGCATTCTGTAGGAAAACAAGTCCATTAAGCAAATTCCTTTCTTTCCAAGCCACAGTCATTTTAGTATAGATGCTAATCACATATTGCTAAACTCTATTTCTACATTTAAACAAGCTTTATTTTATACCTTATTTATTTTGCATATTTGTACTTTCAACCTTAATACCTTGTTGAGCATACTCTAACAACTTTCTTTACTTTTAGTACTTCCCTAATCGCATTTAGGCCATAGTTATTCCTAATAACAGTAAATAGGTTGTTAACATCAAGAGTAACCATTAATACATTGGTCATTGTTTTGTTTTCTACAACCTCCAATGCCGTACTCAAAAAGTGTCTTGTGTCTTTTAATATTTGTGGGTAACACTGCATCACTATTTTCAGTTTAGTTTTCAACCATATGGATAAATGTTCTGTTATCCACCCGTGCCTGAGACAATTGGTCTCATGGGTGGTGGTACAACATTTTTGTGAATTTTTGAAAGTGCTTTAAATATTGGTGTCAGAGTGCTCCATATGAAAAAAGTCTAACAAATCCAGTTCCAACAACCCCTTGTCCCTTACGTTCTTCAAGTTTTACTTTCACTTTACAAATTTAATTTCTCAGCATTATAGGTGAAACACTTAGATAAGTTTGTGCATCTTTAAGTAAATCAATCAGTGCTGAGGTATATGCTGCAGTATTCAAAACAACAACACCCCCACCCTTGTCCGCTGACTTAATTACAATACGTTCATCTTCATTCAAAGTATTTAACACTTCCTTTTCAGAATCATTCAAGTTATCATATTTACTATAACTTTTATCAAAATAATTTCAAATTCACATGTCCTTAAAAAGTTTGTAATATGGGGTGTATTATTGCTACAAATGTGCTTGGATGTTTTAACATTGTTTGTGCATTCACATTATTACCATACATTTCCATCAGTGCTATATTCGGCCCAAATATATGCAAATCTAAAAGAACCACTTACTTTTCAGCCTCTGCTCAGTATAAAAGTCAGCCCTTTCCCCAAAACTGGACAGTTTACAGAACTTTGAAAAAGAGCTGGAGAGTTTACTGAACCATATGTTACAAAGGGGTTTTACAAATAACTTGATGCAAGAGGGGTTAGAACTATTTATTTATTTATTTATTTTACATTTGTTAACCGGGAGAGTCCGACTGGATACATGTCCATTTTCAGCGGAGGCCCGGGGAGAAAAGCTCCAGGTACATAACAGATATATGAACATTGTTAATGCAAAAAAGGAAGATAGTTGAGTTATAAATACAATATAAAGATACATCACATCTTGGGAAAAAAATAACAGCAGCATATAAAAAAAAAACATAGGTCAGTTACAAAGGCGCCTTGTTAAAAAGCGATTAAGGATAGTGAGGTAAGAGAAGGGTAAATGATAGTGGTTAATCAGGTTTAAATATATATTCCTATATAGCTAATATATATATATATATATATATATATATATATATAGTTAATATATATAACTTGAAAGACATGTTGTTTAAAGAACCAGGAATATGAAATAAAACTAGATTAACATCAGATAGAACAGGTACTTTTCCTTGTAGGCACTGTAAGACTTGCTTCATGATTAGTGATAAGAATAGCTTTGTTCATCCCATAAATAAAACTAGTGAAGTGAGACAGAAAGGGAAAGGTTAGATCATGGTTTAAAGCCAATGAGACACAAAGCCATGAGAACAATACAATGATACAAAAAAGTAATAAACATACACTAATGCTACACTATAGTAACAATATCAATGGGGTTTGCGAAATAATTAAACAAAACTGGAAAATCCTGTTAAGTGAAGATAGATGCAAAAATATAGTGAATAAAGAACCAAGCTTTGGTTTTAGATGCGACAGTAACTTGAAAGACATGTTGTTTAAAGAACCAGGAATATGAAATAAAACTAGATTAACATCAGATAGAACAGGTGCTTTTCCTTGTAGGCACTGTAAGACTTGCTTCATGATTAGTGATAAGAATAGCTTTGTTCATTCCATAAATAAAAAGGAATATATATTTAAACTATATGGAGACTGCCACATGGAAAATGGGATATATTTAGCGATGTGTCAATCATGCCCCAGTTACTATGTAGGGAAAACCAACTATAAACTGAAAATTAGAATATAACATCACTTGTACATTATTAGACAAAAAGATGAACGTAATGCTCTGTATGTGCATACTTCTAAGAATCCAACACACACCTTTAAATTTATGGTTATACAGATGACTCATATGAGTAAAAAGGGGTCATAGTGAATGTCACTGAGTGTAATGAACTACACTGGATTATAGAGCTAGCAGCAAATCATCCACCAGGGTTGAATACATGTATACCTTTAAGACCAGCCCTTAGGAAAAGGAGGGCAGTGAGATGATTGGTGGTTGTGTTTTTAAATGTATTTAAATTGATATCATGAATGCTGTTTCACTGTCTGATGAAGGTTTGTTATCCCAAAAGTGCTCAAAGTTTTATCACCATTTTACCTGTTTTTATGGAATAAAAGTTTGCACAGCCTGTTTGGACCTGACTGTTTTCTTGGATATACACTGTTTTTTGACAAGTGAATACTTAAGGAAAGGAAGAGAGAATTTTTATTCACTCAAATACAGTCATGTCATTTTTCCTCTGGAACATTGTCATAAGTCTCCAACCCCCGAATTCTGGCCTGAATTTCTTGCGACTCCATTTCCTATAGAACCTTTGGACCCAATCTGTCATGCCTAGCAATAGACCTCTCCTTAAATGAGCACTGCTTGTCCAAGTAGCCTGTTTGTAGTGCATTGGCAACACAGCTGTCAGTGATTTTATCCCATGAATTCTTCACCCAAGTCACAACCTCTTGCAGGCTAGGCTTCACAAAGTTTCCATGCTGATTTCTCTCCATTCTATTTTCAATGTAGTCATTGAGTTCCATGCGCAAATGGTCCTTGAATGGCTTGTTTATTGCAATATCAAGAGTCTGGAGATAGGCAGTCATTCCTGGGGGAATCATTATTTGATTTATTCTTTTCCATGCAAGGAATGTCTTCATTTCTTTAGTACAGTGAGTGCTGGCTGAATCCCAGACTAGCAGACCTCTTTCTCCACCTCGCAAAACAAGTGGCAGCATTACACTGACCCACTTCCTTATAACTGCTCGTGTGCACCAGACTTTTTTGGTTTCAAGAATGTAAATGCCTAAAACATGTTCAATCTTATCTTTCTTGCCCTTACTAATGATTAGAGGTGGGGTTTTCTTTCCATCTAGATGAATTGCCAAAATACAGGTAACAGGTGCACTCTTGTAACCAGTGGAGGGAAAGTAGATTAACGAGGCACCCCTCTGATCAATTGCTGTCTGAGATCCTTGGCCCATAAACACTGCAGTTTCATCCATAGCAATCATATTGGAGAGCTGGTATTTAGAAAAGTCGATGCCATCAACAAAGGACTTGAACACAAGTGCACGTTTAATAACTTCAGTATCTTCCATCTTGAACAGTGTTGCTGATCTTCTTAGAGACATTTCATATTGCTGAAGGAAGCCATCCAGCCAATGTTGTGATGCTTTGAATTCTTCTGGGGATATTTCTAAATGTGGTGCCATTGCAAGGGCAAATGTGTGAATATCAGCCCTGCGTGCAACCAAAGCCTTTGCTCTCCTGTTAGCAATCCATTCACAGATGATGTCTTCCAGCTTAGGAAATAATGGTTGCTGACCTGATCCACACTTGCACTTCTTAGCATTTCCCTCATCAGCCTGTTGACTGAGCTTATTGTATGCTGTATGCCATTTTTGGACCATTCAGAGATCTAACTTCTTCTCTTTGTAGAAAGCCATCAGATTCTTTCCCCATGAGTCTCCCACAATTCCTTTCTTGTACTTGATGGAATAGCTCTTTCCTTTGCACTCATCTTGTCTGGGGGGAGTTAATTGAAGACTTATGAGACCGGAGTGGCAACACAAAATGGTGCTGGTTAAGAAGAAAAGACACAATCACAGCCATTCATTATCAAGTGCGCATGCTTTACATGAGTTCTATGTAGTTTAACCGATCAAAGTACACCTGCCAGTGTGTATGGGCCAAGGATCTCAACCGTCAAGTGTGAGTGATGATTAGGGTTACTGTAAGAATTGTGGAGAACTCTCAGGGAAGGAATCTTATGACTTTCTGCAAAGAGAAGAAGTTGGGTGCCCGAATGGTCTGAAAACAGTGAGCAAAGTACAATAACCTCAGTCAACGGGTGTCAATAATATTATTTTATAATTCAACACGTCCGTCATGTGTTGTTGACAATCTTAACTGGGGCTTATTTTTGTGGTAGGGCTTATATCATGACCTCCCTGGAAAACCATGCTAGGCCTTATTCTCTAGTTAGGTCTTATTTACAAAGAAATACAGTATGTAATTACAGCTGAGGTGATTTAATTTTGGAAGTCTTTAAGTGTTGCCACAATTTTATGAAGGCTTACCTACTTTTCTGAGCTGCTACTTTTACTAAGCAGATGAATGTTGAGAATTTAATGTTGCAGTGAGTCTCACAATGTATTGCATTGTGTGAGTCCATGGTGCACTTTTTTGGGAGGGGTCCACTTTTCTTCACTGTAGTGCAACAGTGGTGGAGCTGGTATATATAATTTTTGGGAAGGGGAAGGCTTGCCCCTTGCAGAAAATAATTTTTTTGTGTTTTTATAGTTTTTATCCTCACCATTTTCAGGAAGTGATTTGTGATGAACTGTAAGTCTAAAAAATATGCTTCATATTTGCATATGGAAACTGTTTAAGAAGGCCACAGTGTTCCCTACTTTAAGTCTGCATCCCAGCTTTGCTATGAATTTCATTGCAAAAGTAGGTTCAGATCAATATATATGATTCATCTTCTGAAGCATTCAGTAACTGTCTAACCTAACCCAAGACATACTCCATGATATTGGTCTCTTACTTCCTTTACGGCTAAACCAATGAGAAAGCAGAAACTGGAGTAATTACTTATGATAGTGAAATAGTGGGGAAGAAGCCATCAAACGTGGAGTCACTGACTGCTGAAATTCTAAATAAATAAATAAAGGAAAAAGCTATATCTTTTTATGTTTGTCACAGTGTATGTGCGAACATATATCCAACATGCAAACGTGCCTCATTTCACAGCTACACATCTGACTCAGTGCAGAATTTTCATGACAGAGTGCGTGTCCTCACATGTAATGTGCAGAAGTCACATCAGGCCACACATGATCATGTATGTGTTCCAGTTACAAATGAGCAGGAATTGTGAGTCACATGTTCATCTGCTACAAGGTGTAAACATTTAGTTATTTATTTTAGGTTTAGCACTCCATAAAGTATCCTTCTCACCATTCTTGTGTTTGGAGTTTCATTCCATAATCTTTTCCCCAGGGCATGACACTTGGACATGGAGAAGTCCAGGCAGGACTTTGTCAGTACACTGTGACACTAGAAAATAGCTTCCACTGTTCTTGTTCATACCTGCATGCTGATGGTCCAGTCAGCATCTTGTTTCTATGGTTACTGGCATGTCAGATTCCATATTTGATTCAGCTTTGGGATTATAGCACACACTTTGCCTGCTTGGTAATCCCCAGAACCACCACTCTTGTCAGATGTGCTTTCATTATATCTTCCAATTAGAAGTATGGAGCACAGATTTCTGCATTACGCATTAGCTTCTCCACACTGCAAGTCAGTTTAGCTCTTGCAGGAAACAGGCCTGTGATCTTCAGTCATGGCTGCAGTCTCAGTAACACAGAACAAAAAAATAATATTTATTTCCAAAACCTCCATGATATGTTAAAAAGATGGAACTAGTCCCTGCTGTGAGAACTAAGCCATATTGAATGGATAAGTCATTTGTTTTGATGGAAAAGTATCAGGCTGCTATCTGCATTACAATCTATATCCAAGAACAACATCAGTGTTCTCCATACACCTGGCCACAGTGTTACTTAGGTTAGTGTTCTCCAGACACCTAGCCATGGTGTTCCTAAGGTAAGTGTTCTGCAGACACCTGGCCATGGTGTTCTTTAGGTTAGTGTTCTCCGCACACCTTGCCATGGTGCTCCTTAGGGTAGTGTTCTCCAGACACCTAGTCATGGTGTTCCTTAGGCTAGTGTTCTCTAGACACCTACCCATGGTGTTCCTTGGGTTAGTGCTCTGCAGACACCTAGCCATGGTGTTCCTTACGTTAGTGTTGTTCAGACATTTAGCCATGGTGTTTCTTAGTTTAGTGTTGTTCAGACACTTAGCCATGGTGCTTCTTAGGTTAGTGTTGTTCGGACACTTAGCCATGGTGTTTCTTAGTTTAGTGTTGTTCAAACACTTAGCCATGGTGTTTCTTAGGTTAGTGTTGTTCAGACACTTAGCCATGGTGTTTCTTAGTTTAGTGTTGTTCAAACACTTAGCCATGGTGTTTCTTAGGTTAGTGTTGTTCAGACACCTAGCCATGGTGTTCCATAGGTTAGTGTTCTGCAGACACCAAGCCAGGGTGTTCCTTAGGTTAGTGTTCTGCAGACACCTAGCTGTGGTGCTCCTTAGGTTAGTGTTCTGCAGACACCTAGCCTTGATGTTCCTTAGGTTAGTGTTCTCCAGACACCTAGCCATGGTGTTCCTTAGGATAGTGTTCTCCAGACACTTACCTATGGTGCTCCTTAGGTTAGTGTTTTGCAGACACCTAACCATGGTGTTCCTTAGGTTAGTGTTCTGCAGACACATAGCCATGTTGTTCCTTAGGTTAGTTCACCACACACCTGGCCATGGTGTTCCTTAGGTTAGTGTTCTGCAGACACCTAGTCATGTTGTTCCTTAGGTTAGTGTTCTCCAGACACATAGTCATCATGTTCCCTAGTGTTCTCCATACACCTTGCCATGGTGCTCCTTAGGTTAGTGTTCTGCAGACACCTCGCCACAGTGTTCCTTATGTTAGTGTTTTCCAGACACCTTGTCATGGTGTCACTTAGGTTAGCATTGTTCAGACACCTGGCCATGGTGTTCCTTAGGTTAGTGTTGTTCAGACAACAAGCCATGGTGTTCCTTAGGTTAGAGTTGTTCAGACACCTAGCCATGGTGTTCCATAGGTTAGTGTTCTCCAGACACCTGGCCACAGTGCTCCTTAGTTTAGTGTTCCCCAGACACCTAGCCATGGTGTTCCTTAGGTTAGTGTTCTCCAGACACCTAGCCATGGTGTTCCTTAGGTTAGTGTTCTCCAGACACCTAGCCATGGTGCTCCTTAGGTTAGTATTCTGCAGACACATAATCATGGTGTTCCTTAGGTTAGTATTCTGTAGACACCTAGCTATGGTGTTCCTTAGGTTAGTGTTCTGCAGAGACCTAGCCATGGTGTTCCATAGGTTAGTGTTCTGCAGACACCTAGCATGGTGTTCCTTAAGTTAGTGTTCTGCAGACACCTAGCCACAGTGTTCCTTACAGTATTTTCCAGACACCTTGTCATGGTGTTACTTAGGTTAGCATTGTTCAGACACCTAGCCATGGTGTTCCTTAGGTTAGTGTTGTTCAGACACCTAGCCATGGTGTTCCATAGGTTAGTGTTCTCCAGATACCTGGCCACAGTGCTCCTTAGGTTAGTGCTCTCCAGACACCTATGCATGGTGTTCCTTTGGTTAGTGTTCTCTAGACACCTAGCCATGGTGTTCCTTAGGTTAGTGTACTCCACACACCTAGCCATGGTGCTCCTTAGGGTAATGTTCTCCAGACACCTAATCCTGGTGTTCCTTAGGTTAGTGTTCTCCAAACACCTAGCCATGGTGTTCTTTAGGTTAGTGCTCTGCAGACAACTAGCTATGGTGTTCCTTACGTTAGTGTTGTTCAGACATTTAGCCATGCTGTTTCTTAGTTTAGTGTTGTTCAGACACTTAGCCATGGTGCTCCTTAGGTTACTAGTGTTCAGACACTTAGCCATGGTGTTTATTAGTTTAGTGTTGTTCAGACACTTAGCCATGGTGTTTCTTAGGTTAGTGTTGTTCAGACACCTTGCCATGGTATTCCTTAGGTTAGTTTTCGGCAGACACCTAGACATGGTGTTCCTTAGGTTAGTGTTCTGCAGAAACCTAGCCATGGTGCTCCTTATGTTAGTGTTCTGCAGACACCTGGACATGGTATTCCTTAGTTTAGTGTTGTCCAGACACCTAGCCACGGTTTTCCTTAGGTTAGTGCTCTGCAGACGTCTAGCCATCGTGTTCCTTACATTAGTGTTGTTCAGACACTTAGCCATGGTGTTTCTTAGGTTAGTGTCCTCCAGACACCTAGCCATGGTGCACCTTAGGTTAGTATTCTGCAGAAACATAACCATGGTGTTCCTTACGATGTGTTCTGTAGACACCTAGCCATGGTCTTCCTTAGTTTAGTTCACCACACACGTGGCCATGATGTTCTTTAGGTTAGTGTTCTGCAGACACCTAGCCATGGTGTTCCTTAGGTTAGTGTTCTGCAGAAACCTAGCTATGGTGTTCCTTAGGTTAGTTGTCTGCAGACATCTAACCATGGTGCTCTTTAGGTTAGTGTTGTTCAGACACTTAGCCATGGTGTTTCTTAGGTTAGTGTTGTTCAGACACTGACTCCTAGCCATGGCGTTCCTTAGGTTAGTGTTCTCCAGACACCTAGCCATGGTGCTCCTTAGGTTAGTATTCTGCAGACACATAACCATGGCATTCCTTAGGTTGTGTTCTGTAGGCACCTAGCCATGGTGTTCCTTAGTTTAGTTCACCACACTCATGGTCATGGTGTTCCTTAGGTTAGTGTTCTGCAGAGACCTAGCCATGGTGTTCCATAGGTTAGTGTTCTGCAGACACCTAGCATGGTGTTCCTTAAGTTAGTGTTCTTTAGACACCTAGCCACAGTGTTCTTAGGTTAGTGTTTTCAAGACACCTAGCCATGGTGTTTCTTAGGTTAGCATTGTTCAGACACCTAGCCATGGTGTTCCTTAGGTTATTGTTGTTCAGACACCTAGCCATGGTGTTCCTTAGGATAGTATTGTTCAGACACTTAGCCATGGTGTTCCTTAGGTTAGTGTTGTTCAGACACCAAGCCACAGTGTTCCTTAGGTTAGTGTTCTCTAGACACCTGGCCACAGTGTTCTTTAGGTTAGTGTTCTCCAGACACCTAGCCATGGTGTTCCTTAGGTTAGTGTTCTCCAGACACCTAGCCATGGTGTTCCTTAGGTTAGTGTTCTCCAGACACCTAGCCATGATGTTCCTTAGGTTAGTGTTCTCCAGACACTTACCAATGGTGCTCCTTAGGTTAGTGTTTTGCAGACACCTAACCATGTTGTTCCTTAGGTTAGTGTTCTGAAGACACATAGCCATGTTGTTCCTTAGGTTAGTTCACCACACACCTGGCCATGGTGTTCCTTAGGTTAGTGTTCTCCAGACACCTAGTCATGGTGTTCCTTAGGTTAGTGTTCTCCAGACACCTGACCACAGTGTTCCTTTAGTTAGTGTTCTCCAGACACTGAGTCATTCTGTTCATTAGGTTAGTGTTCACCACACACCTAGCCACAGTGCTGCTTAGGTTAGTGTTCACCACACACCTGGCCATGGTGTTCCTTAGGTTAGTGTTCTCCAGACACCTAGTCATGGTTTTCCTTAGATTAGTTTTCACCACACACATAGCAAAGTGTTCCTTAGGTTAATGTTCACCACACACCTGGCCATGGTGTTCCTTAGGTTAGTGTTCTTCAGACACCTAGCCACAGTTTTCCTTAGGTTAGTGTTCTCCAGACACCTGGCCACAGTGTTCTTTAGGTTACTGTTCTCTAGACACCTAGCTATTGTGTTCCTTAGGTTAGTGCTCTCCAGACACCTAGCTATGGTGCTCCTTAGGTTAGTATTCTCCAGACACGTAACCATGGTGTTCCTTAGGTTAGTGTTCTGTAGACACCTAGCTATGGTGTTCCTAAGCTTAGTGTTCTTCAGACACCTAGTCATCATGTTCCCTGGGTTAGTGTTCTCCATACACCTAGCCATGGTGTTCCTTAGGTTAGAGTTCTCCAGACACCTAGCCATGGAGTTCCTTAGGTTAGTTTTCTCCAGACACCTAGCAATGGTGCTCCTTAGGTTAGTATTCTGCAGACACGTAACCATGGTGTTCCTTAGGTTAGTGTTCTGTAGACACCTAGCTATGGTGTTCCTTAGGTTAGTGTTGTTCAGACAACAAGCCATGGTGTTCCTTAGGTTAGAGTTGTTCAGACACCTAGCCATGGTGTTCCATAGGTTAGTATTCTCCAGACAGCTGGCCACAGTGCTCCTTAGTTTAGTGTTCTCCAGACACCTAGCTATGGTGTTCCTTAGGTTAGTGTTCTCCAGACACCTAGTCATCATGTTTACTAGGTTAGTGTTCTCCATACACCTTGCCATGGTGCTCCTTAGGTTAGTGTTCTGCTGAGACCTAGCCACAGTGTTCCTTAGGTTAGTGTTTTCCAGACACCTTGTCATGGTGTTACTTAGGTTAGCATTGTTCAGACAACTAGCCACGGTGTTCCTTAGGTTAGAGTTGTTCAGACACCTAGCCATGGTGTTCCATAGGTTAGTGTTCTCCAGATACCTGGCCACAGTGCTCCTTAGGTTAGTGCTCTCCAGACACCTATGCATGGTGTTCCTTTGGTTAGTGTTCTCCAGACACCTAGCCATGGTGTTCCTTAGGTTAGTGTACTCCACACACCTAGCCATGGTGCTCCTTAGGGTAATGTTCTCCAGACACCTAATCCTGGTGTTCCTTAGGTTAGTGTTCTCCAAACACCTAGCCATGGTGTTCTTTAGGTTAGTGCTCTGCAGACAACTAGCTATGGTGTTCCTTATGTTAGTGTTGTTCAGACATTTAGCCATGCTGTTTCTTAGTTTAGTGTTGTTCAGACACTTAGCCATGGTGCTCCTTAGGTTACTTGTGTTCAGACACTTAGCCATGGTGTTTATTAGTTTAGTGTTGTTCAGACACTTAGCCATGGTGTTTCTTTGGTTAGTGTTGTTCAGACACCTTGCCATGGTATTCCTTAGGATAGTTTTCGGCAGACACCTAGACATGGTGTTCCTTAGGTTAGTGTTCTGCAGAAACCTAGCCATGGTGCTCCTTATGTTAGTGTTCTGCAAACACCTGGACATGGTATTCCTTAGTTTAGTGTTGTCCAGACACCTAGGCACGGTTTTCCTTAGGTTAGTGCTCTGCAGACGTCTAGCCATCGTGTTCCTTACATTAGTGTTGTTCAGACACTTAGCCATGTTGTTTCTTAGGTTAGTGTCCTCCAGACACCTAGCCATGGTGCACCTTAGGTTAGTATTCTGCAGAAACATAACCATGGTGTTCCTTAGGTCATTGTTCTGCAGACACCTAGCTATGGTGTTCCTAAGCTTAGTGTTCTTCAGACACCTAGTCATCATGTTCCCTGGGTTAGTGTTCTCCATACACCTAGCCATGGTGATCCTTAGGATAGTGTTCTGCAGACACATAGCCACAGTGTTCTTTAGGTTAGTGTTTTCCAGACACCTTGTCATGGTGTTACTTAGGTTAGCATTGTTCAGACACCTAGCCATGGTGTTCCTTAGGTTAGTATTGTTCAGACAACTAGCCATGGTGTTCCTTAGGTTAGAGTTGTTCAGACACCTAGCCATGGTGTTCCTTATGTTAGTGTTCTCCAGACACCTAGCCATGGTGTTCCTTAGGTTAGTGTTCTCCAGACACCTAGCCATGGTGTTCCTTAGGTTAGTGTTCTCCAGACATCTATCCATGTTGCTCCTTAGGTTAGTATTCTGCAGACACATAACCATGGTGTTCCTTAGGTCATTGTTCTGTAGACACCTAGCCATGGTGTTCCTTAGGTTAGTGTTCTGCAGACACCTAACCATGATGTTCCTTAGGTTAGTGTTCTGCAGACATCTAGCCATGGTGTTCCTTAGGTTAGTTCACCACACATCTGGCCATGGTGTTCCTTAGGTTAGTGTTCTCCAGACACCTAGCTATGGTCCTCCTTAGGTTAGTGTTCTCCAGACTCTTGCCTATGGTGCTCCTTAAGTTAGTGTTTTGCAGACACATAACCATGCTGTTCCTTAGGTTAGTGTTCTGCAGACACATAGCCATGTTGTTCCTTAGGTTAGTTCACCACACACCTGGCCATGGTGTTCCTTAAGTTAGTGTTCTGCAGACACCTAGTCATGGTGTTCCTTAGGTTATGTTCTCTAGACACCTGACCACAGTGTTCCTTAGGTTAGTGTTCTCCAGACACCGAGTCATTCTGTTCCTTAGGTTAGAGTTCACCACACACCTAGCCACAGTGCTGCTTAGGTTTGTGTTCACCACACACCTGGCCATGGTGTTCCTTAGGTTAGTGTTCTCCAGACACCTAGTCATGGTTTTCCTTAGGTTAGTTTTCACCAGGCACATAGCCACAGTGTTCATTAGGTTAGTGTTCACCACACACCTGGCCATGGTGTTCCTTAGGTTAGTGTTTTCCTGACACCTAGCCACAGTGTTCCTAAGGTTAGTGTTCTACAGACACCTAGCCATGGTGTTCCTTAGGTTAGTGTTTTCCAGACACCTAACCATGGTGTTCCTTAGGTTAGTGTTGTTCAGATACCTAGTTACAGTGTTCTTTCAGTTAGTGTTGTTCAGACAACTAGCCATGGTGCTCCTTAGATTAGTGTTTTCCAGACACCTAGTCATGGTATTCCTTCGGTTAGTGTTTTCCAGACACCTAACCATGGTGTTCCTTAGGTTAGTGTTGTTCAGACACCTAGCCATGGTGTTCCATAGTTTAGTGTTCTGCAGACACCTAGCATGGTGTTCCTTAAGTTAGTGTTCTGCAGACACCTAGCCACAGTGTTCCTTAGGTTGGTGTTTTCCAGACACCTAGCCATGGTATTCCTTAGGTTAGCATTGCTCAGACACCTAGCCATGGTGTTCCTTAGGTTAGTGTTGTTCAGACAACTAGCCATAGTGTTCCTTATGTTAGTATTGTTGAGACACTTAGCCATGGTGTTCCTTAGGTTAGTGTTGTTCATACACCTAACCACAGTGTTCCTTACATTTGTGTTCTCCAGATACCTGGCCACAGTGTTCTTTAGGTTAGTGTTCTCTAGACACCTAGCCATGGTGTTCCTTAGGTTAGTGCTCTCCAGACACCGAGCCATGGTGCTCCTTAGGTTAGTGTTCTCCAGACACCTAGCCATGGTGCTCCTTAGGTTAGTATTCTGCAGACACTTAACCATGGTGTTCCTTAGGTTAGTGTTCTGTAGACACCTAGCTATGGTATTCCTTAAGTTTTTGTTCTCCAGACACCTAGTCATCATGTTCCCTAGGTTAGTGTTCTCCATACACATAGCCATGGTGCTCCTTAGGTTAGTGTTCTGCAGACACCTAGCCACAGTGCTCCTTAGGTTAGTGTTTTCCAGACACCTTGTCATGGTGTTACTTAAGTTAGCATTGTTCAGACACCTAGCCATGGTGTTCCTTAGGTTAGTGTTGTTCAGACAACTAGCCATGGTGTTCCTCAGGTTAGAGTTGTTCAGACACCTAGCCATGGTGTTCCATAGGTTCGTGTTGTTCAGACAACTAGCCATGGTGTCCCTTAGGTTAGAGTTGTTAAGACACCTAGCCATGGTGTTCCATAGGTTAGTGTTCTCAAGACACCTAGCCATGGTGTTCCTTAGGTTATTGTTCTCCAGACACCTACCCATGGTGTTCCTTAGGTTAGTTTTCTTCAGACACCTAGCCATGGTGTTCCATAAGTTAGTGTTCTCCAGACACATATCCATGTTGCTCCTTAGGTTAGTATTCTGCAGACACATAACCATGGTGTTCCTTAGTTCATTGTTCTGTAGACACCTAACCATGATGTTCCTTAGGTTAGTGTTCAGCAGACATCTAGCCATGGTATGCCTTAACTTATTTCAGCACACATCTAACCATGGTGTTCCTTAGGTTAGTGTTCTGCAGACACATAGCCATGTTGTTCCTTAGGTTAGTTCATCACACACCTGGCCATGGCATTCCTTAGGTTAGTGTTCTGCAGTCACCTAGTCATGGTGTTCCTTAGGTTAGTGTTCTCCAGACACCTGACCACTGTGTTTCTTAGGTTAGTGTTCTCCAGACACCGAGTCATTCTGTTCCTTAGGTTAGAGTTCACCACACACCTAGCCACAGTGCTGCTTAGGTTAGTGTTCACCACACAACTGGCCATGGTTTTCCTTAGGTTAGTGTTCTCCAGACACCTAGTCATGGTTTTCCTTAGGTTAGGTATCACCACACACATAGCCACAGTGTTCCTTAGGTAACTGTTCACCACACACCTGGCCATGGTGTTCCTTAGGTCAGGGTTTTTCAGACACCTAGCCACAGTGTTCCTTAGGTTAGTGTTCTAAAGACATCCAGCCATGGTGTTCCTTAGGTTAGTGTTGTTCAGACACCTAGCCATGGTGTTCCTTAGGTTAGTATTGTTCAGACACTTAGCCATGGTGTTCCTTAGGTCAGTGTTCTTCAGACACCTAGCCACAGTGTTCCTTAGGTTAGTGTTCTCCAGACACCTGGCCACAGTGTTCTTTAGATTAGTGTTCTCCAGACACCTAGCCATGGTGTTCCTTAGGTTAGTGCTCTCCAGACACTTAGCCATGATGTTCATTAGGTTAGTGTTCTCCAGCCACCTAGCCATGGTGCTCCTTAGGTTAGTAGTCTGCAGACACGTAACCATGGTGTTCCTTAGGTTAGTGTTCTGTAGACACCTAGCTATGGTGTTCCTTAGGTTAGTGTTCTCCAGACACCTAGTCATCATGTTTCCTAGGTTAGTGTTCTCCATACACCTTGCCATGGTGTTCCTTAGGTTAGTGTTCTGCAGAGACCTAAACACAGTGTTCCTTAGGTTAGTGTTTTCCAGACACCTTGTCATGGTGTTACTTAGGTTAGCATTGTTCAGACACCTAGCCATGGTGTTCCTTAGGTTAGTGTTGTTCAGACAACTAGCCATGGTGTTCCTTAGGTTAGAGTTGTTCAGACACCTAGCCATGGTGTTCCATAGGTTAGCGTTCTTCAGATACCTGGCCACAGTGCTCCTTAGGTTAGTGTTCTCCAGACACCTAGCCATGGTGTTCCTTTGATTAGTGTTCTCCAGACACCTAGCCATGGTGTTCCTTAGGTTAGTGTACTCCACACACCTAGCCATGGTGCTCCTTAGGGTAGTGTTCTCCAGACACCTAATCATGGTGTTCCTTAGGTTAGTGTTCTCCAGACACCTAGCCATGGTGTTCCTTAGGTTAGTGCTCTGCAGACAACTAGCCATGGTGTTCCTTACGTTAGTGTTGTTCAGACATTTAGCCATGGTGTTTCTTAGTTTAGTGTTGTTCAGACACTTAGCCATGGTGCTCCTTAGGTTACTGGTGTTCCAACACTTAGCCATGGTGTTTCTTAGTTTAGTGTTGTTCAGACACTTAGCCATGGTGTTTCTTAGGTTAGTGTTGTTCAGACACCTAGCCATGGTATTCTTTACGTTAGTTTTCGGCAGACACCTAGACATGGTGCTCCTTAGGTTAGTGTTCTGCAGACACCTAGCCATGGTGTTCCATAAGTTAGTGTTCCCCAGACACATATCCATGTTGCTCCTTAGGTTAGTATTCTGCAGACACATAACCATGGTGTTCCTTAGTTCAATGTTCTGTAGACACCTAACCATGATGTTCCTTATGTTAGTGTTCAGCAGACATCTAGCCATGGTATTCCTTAACTTATTTCAGCACACATCTAACCATGGTGTTCCTTAGGTTAGTGTTCTGCAGACACATAGCCATGTTGTTCCTTAGGTTAGTTCATCACACACCTGGCCATGGTGTTCCTTAGGTTAGTGTTCTGCAGACACCTAGTCATGGTGTTCCTTAGGTTAGTTTCCTCCAGACACCTGACCACTGTGTTTTTTAGGTTAGTGTTCTCCAGACACCGAGTCATTCTGTTCCTTAGGTTAGAGTTCACCACACACCTAGCCACAGTGCTGCTTAGGTTAGTGTTCACCACACACCTGGCCATGGTGTTCCTTAGGTTAGTGTTCTCCAGACACCTAGTCATGGTTTTCCTTAGGTTAGGTTTCACCACACACATAGCCACAGTGTTCTTTAGGTAACTGTTCACCACACACCTGGCCGTGGTGTTCCTTAGGTCAGGGTTTTTCAGACACCTAGCCACAGTGTTCCTTAGGTTAGTGTTCTAAAGACATCTAGCCATGGTTTTCCTTAGGTTAGTGTTGTTCAGACACTAGCCATGGTGTTCCTTAGGTTAGTATTGTTCAGACACTTAGCCATGGTGTTCCTTAGGTCAGTGTTCTTCAGACACCTAGCCACAGTGTTCCTTAGGTTAGTGTTCTCCAGACACCTGGCCACAGTGTTCTTTAGGTTAGTGTTCTCCAGACACCTAGCCATGGTGTTCCTTAGGTTAGTGCTCTCCAGACACTTAGCCATGATGTTCGTTAGGTTAGTGTTCTCCAGACACCTAGCCATGGTGCTCCTTAGGTTAGTAGTCTGCAAACACGTAACCATGGTGTTCCTTAGGTTAGTGTTCTGTAGACACCTAGTTATAGTGTTCCTTAGGTTAGTGTTCTCCAGACACCTAGTCATCATGTTCCCTAGGTTAGTGTTCTCCATACACCTTGCCATGGTGTTCCTTAGGTTAGTGTTCTGCAGAGACCTAGACACAGTGTTCCTTAGGTTAGTGTTTTCCAGACACCTTGTCATGGTGTTACTTAGGTTAGCATTGTTCAGACACCTAGCCATGGTGTTCCTTAGGTTAGTGTTGTTCAGACAACTAGCCATGGTGTTCCTTAGGTTAGAGTTGTTCAGACACCTAGCCATGGTGTTCCATAGGTTAGTGTTCTTCAGATACCTGGCCAGAGTGCTCCTTAGGTTAGTGTTCTCCAGACACCTAGCCATGGTGCTCCTTAGGGTAGTGTTCTCCAGAAACCTAATCATGGTGTTCCTTAGGTTAGTGTTCTCCAGACACCTAGCCATGGTGTTCCTTAGGTTAGTGCTCTGCAGACAACTATCCATGGTGTTCCTTACGTTAGTGTTGTTCAGACATTTAGCCATGGTGTTTCTTAGTTTGGTGTTGTTCAGACACTTAGCCATGGTGCTCCTTAGGTTACTGGTGTTCCGACACTTTGCCATGGTGTTTCTTAGTTTAGTGTTGTTCAGAGACTTAGCCATGGTGTTTCTTAGGTTAGTGTTGTTCAGACACCTAGCCATGGTATTCCTTACGTTAGTTTTCGGCAGACACCTAGACATGGTGTTCCTTAGGTTAGAGTTCTGCAGACACCTAGCCATTGTGCTCCTTAGGTTAGTGTTCTGCAGACACCTGCACATGATGTTCCTTAGTTTAGTGTTCTCCAGACACCTAGCCATGGTGTTCCTTAGGTTAGTGTTCTGCAGACATCTAGCCATCATGTTCCTTACGTTAGTGTTGTTCAGACACTTAGCCATGGAGCTTCTTAGGTTAATGGTGTTCAGACACTTAGCCATGGTGTTTTTTAGTTTAGTGTTGTTCAGACACTTAGCCATGGTGTTTCTTAGGTTAGTGTCCTCCAGACACCTAGCCATGGTGCACCTTAGGTTAGTATTCTGCAGACACATAACCATGGTGCTCCTTAGGATGTGTTCTGTAGGCACCTAGCCATGGTGTTCCTTAGTTTAGTTCACCACAAATGTGGCCATGGTGTTCTTTAGGTTAGTGTTCTGCAGACACCTAGCCATGGTGTTCCTTAGGTTAGTGTTCTGCAGACACCTAGCTATGGTGTTCCTTAGGTTAGTGTTCTGCAGACACCTAACCATGGTGCTCTTTAGGTTAGTGTTGTTCAGACACGTAGCCATAGTGTTCCTTAGGTAAGTGTTGTTGAGACACTTAGCCATGGTGTTTCTTAGGTTAGTGTTGTTCAGACACCTAACCACAGTGTTCCTTAGGCTAGTATTCCCCAGACTCTTAGCCATGGTGTTCCTTAGGTTAGTATTCTCCGGACACCTGGACATGGTGCTCCTTATGTTAGTATTCTGCAGACACGTAACCATGGTGTTCATTAGGTTGTGTTCTGTAGACACATAGCCATGGTGTTCCTTAGTTTAGTTCACCACACACGTGGGCATGGTTTTCCTTAGGTTAGTGTTCTGCAGAGACCTAGCCATGGTGTTCCATAGGTTAGTGTTCTGCAGACACCTAGCATGGTGTTCCTTAAATTAGTGTTCTGCAGACACCTAGCCACAGTGTTCCTTAAGTTAGTGTTTTCCAGACACCTAGCCATGGTGTTCCTTAGGTTAGCATTGTTCGGACACCTAGCCATGGTGTTCCTTAGGTTAGTTGTTCAGACACCTAGCCATAGTGTTCCTTAGGTTAGTATTATTGAGACACTTAGCCATGGTGTTCCTTAGGTTAGTGCTGTTCAGACACCTAGCCACAGTGTTCCTTAGGTAGGTGTTCTCCAGACACCTGGCCACAGTGTTCTTTAGGTTAGTGTTCTCCAAACACCTAGTCATGGTTTTCCTTAGGTTAGGTATCACCACACACATAGCCACAGTGTTCCTTAGGTAACTGTTCACCACACACCTGGCCATGGTGTTCCTTAGGTCAGGGTTTTTCAGACACCTAGCCACAGTGTTCCTTAGGTTGGTGTTCTAAAGACATCCAGCCATGGTGTTCCTTAGGTTAGTGTTGTTCAGACACCTAGCCATGGTGTTCCTTAGGTTAGTATTGTTCAGACACTTAGCCATGGTGTTCCTTAGGTCAGTGTTCTTCAGACACCTAGCCACAGTGTTCCTTAGGTTAGTGTTCTCCAGAGACCTGGCCACAGTGTTCTTTAGATTAGTGTTCTCCAGACACCTAGCCATGGTGTTCCTTAGGTTAGTGCTCTCCAGACACTTAGCCATGATGTTCATTAGGTTAGTGTTCTCCAGCCACCTAGCCATGGTGCTCCTTAGGTTAGTAGTCTGCAGACACGTAACCATGGTGTTCCTTAGGTTAGTGTTCTGTAGACACCTAGCTATGGTGTTCATTAGGTTAGTGTTCTCCAGACACCTAGTCATCATGTTTCCTAGGTTAGTGTTCTCCATACACCTTGCCATGGTGTTCCTTAGGTTAGTGTTCTGCAGAGACCTAAACACAGTGTTCCTTAGGTTAGTGTTTTCCAGACACCTTTTCATGGTGTTACTTAGGTTAGCATTGTTCAGACACCTAGCCATGGTGTTCCTTAGGTTAGTGTTGTTCAGACAACTAGCCATGGTGTTCCTTAGGTTAGAGTTGTTCAGACACCTAGCCATGGTGTTCCATAGGTAAGCGTTCTTCAGATACCTGGCCACAGTGCTCCTTAGGTTAGTGTTCTCCAGACACCTAGCCATGGTGTTCCTTTGATTAGTGTTCTCCAGACACCTAGCCATGGTGTTCCTTAGGTTAGTGTACTGCACACACCTAGCCATGGTGCTCCATAGGGTAGTGTTCTCCAGACACCTAATCATGGTGTTCCTTAGGTTAGTGTTCTCCAGACACCTAGCCATGATGTTCCTTAGGTTAGTGCTCTGCAGACAACTAGCCATGGTGTTCCTTACGTTAGTGTTGTTCAGACATTTAGCAATGGTGTTTCTTAGTTTAGTGTTGTTCAGACACTTAGCCATGGTGCTCCTTAGGTTACTGGTGTTCCAACACTTAGCCATGGTGTTTCTTAGTTTAGTGTTGTTCAGACACTTAGCCATGGTGTTTCTTAGGTTAGTGTTGTTCAGACACCTAGCCATGGTATTCTTTACGTTAGTTTTCGGCAGACACCTAGACATGGTGCTCCTTAGGTTAGTGTTCTGCAGACACCTAGCCATGGTGTTCCATAAGTTAGTGTTCCCCAGACACATATCCATGTTGCTCCTTAGGTTAGTATTCTGCAGACACATAACCATGGTGTTCCTTAGTTCAATGTTCTGTAGACACCTAACCATGATGTTCCTTAGGTTAGTGTTCAGCAGACATCTAGCCATGGTATTCCTTAACTTATTTCAGCACACATCTAACCATGGTGTTCCTTAGGTTAGTGTTCTGCAGACACATAGCCATGTTGTTCCTTAGGTTAGTTCATCACACACCTGGCCATGGTGTTCCTTAGGTTAGTGTTCTGCAGACACATAGTCATGGTGTTCCTTAGGTTAGTTTCCTCCAGACACCTGACCGCTGTGTTTTTTAGGTTAGTGTTCTCCAGACACCGAGTCATTCTGTTCCTTAGGTTAGAGTTCACCACACACCTAGCCACAGTGCTGCTTAGGTTAGTGTTCACCACACACCTGGCCATGGTGTTCCTTAGGTTAGTGTTCTCCAGACACCTAGTCATGGTTTTCCTTAGGTTAGGTTTCACCACACACATAGCCACAGTGTTCTTTAGGTAACTGTTCACCACACACCTGGCCGTGGTGTTCCTTAGGTCAGGGTTTTTCAGACACCTAGCCACAGTGTTCCTTAGGTTAGTGTTCTAAAGACATCTAGCCATGGTTTTCCTTAGGTTAGTGTTGTTCAGACACTAGCCATGGTGTTCCTTAGGTTAGTATTGTTCAGACACTTAGCCATGGTGTTCCTTAGGTCAGTGTTCTTCAGACACCTAGCCACAGTGTTCCTTAGGTTAGTGTTCTCCAGACACCTGGCCACAGTGTTCTTTAGGTTAGTGTTCTCCAGACACCTAGCCATGGTGTTCCTTAGGTTAGTGCTCTTCAGACACTTAGCCATGATGTTCATTAGGTTAGTGTTCTCCAGACACCTAGCCATGGTGCTCCTTAGGTTAGTAGTCTGCAAACACGTAACCATGGTGTTCCTTAGGTTAGTGTTCTGTAGACACCTAGTTATAGTGTTCCTTAGGTTAGTGTTCTCCAGACACCTAGTCATCATGTTCCCTAGGTTAGTGTTCTCCATACACCTTGCCATGGTGTTCCTTAGGTTAGTGTTCTGCAGAGACCTAGACACAGTGTTCCTTAGGTTAGTGTTTTCCAGACACCTTGTCATGGTGTTACTTAGGTTAGCATTGTTCAGACACCTAGCCATGGTGTTCCTTAGGTTAGTGTTGTTCAGACAACTAGCCATGGTGTTCCTTAGGTTAGAGTTGTTCAGACACCTAGCCATGGTGTTCCATATGTTAGTGTTCTTCAGATACCTGGCCAGAGTGCTCCTTAGGTTAGTGTTCTCCAGACACCTAGCCATGGTGCTCCTTAGGGTAGTGTTCTCCAGAAACCTAATCATGGTGTTCCTTAGGTTAGTGTTCTCCAGACACCTAGCCATGGTGTTCCTTAGGTTAGTGCTCTGCAGACAACTATCCATGGTGTTCCTTACGTTAGTGTTGTTCAGACATTTAGCCATGGTGTTTCTTAGTTTAGTGTTGTTCAGACACTTAGCCATGGTGCTCCTTAGGTTACTGGTGTTCCGACACTTTGCCATGGTGTTTCTTAGTTTAGTGTTGTTCAGAGACTTAGCCATGGTGTTTCTTAGGTTAGTGTTGTTCAGACACCTAGCCATGGTATTCCTTACGTTAGTTTCAGACACCTAGACATGGTGTTCCTTAGGTTAGAGTTCTGCAGACACCTAGCCATTGTGCTCCTTAGGTTAGTGTTCTGCAGACACCTGCACATGATGTTCCTTAGTTTAGTGTTCTCCAGACACCTAGCCATGGTGTTCCTTAGGTTAGTGTTCTGCAGACATCTAGCCATCATGTTCCTTACGTTAGTGTTGTTCAGACACTTAGCCATGGAGCTTCTTAGGTTAATGGTGTTCAGACACTTAGCCATGGTGTTTTTTAGTTTAGTGTTGTTCAGACACTTAGCCATGGTGTTTCTTAGGTTAGTGTCCTCCAGACACCTAGCCATGGTGCACCTTAGGTTAGTATTCTGCAGACACATAACCATGGTGCTCCTTAGGATGTGTTCTGTAGACACCTAGCCATGGTGTTCCTTAGTTTAGTTCACCACAAATGTGGCCATGGTGTTCTTTAGGTTAGTGTTCTGCAGACACCTAGCCATGGTGTTCCTTAGGTTAGTGTTCTGCAGACACCTGACCATAGTGTTCCTTTAGTTAGTGTTCTCCAGACACTGAGTCTTTCTGTTCATTAGGTTAGAGTTCACCACACACCTAGCCACAGTGCTGCTTAGGTTAGTGTTCACCACACACCTGGCCATGGTGTTCCTTAGGTTAGTGTTCTCCAGACACTTAGCCATGGTGTTCCTTAGGTTAGTATTCTGCAGACATGTAACCATGGTGTTCCTTAGGTTAGTGTTCTGTAGACACCTAGCTATGGTGTTCCTTAGGTTAGTGTTCTGCAGACACCTAAACATGGTGCTCTTTAGGTTAGTGTTGTTCAGACACGTAGCCATAGTGTTCCTTAGGTAAGTGTTGTTGAGACACTTAGCCATGGTGTTTCTTAGGTTAGTGTTGTTCAGACACTTAACCACAGTGTTCCTTAGGCTAGTATTCCCCAGACTCCTAGCCATGGTGTTCCTTAGGTTAGTATTCTCCGGACACCTGGCCATGGTGCTCCTTAGGTTAGTATTCTGCAGACACGTAACCATGGTGTTCATTAGGTTGTGTTTCGTAGACACCTAGCCATGGTGTTCCTTAGTTTAGTTCACCACACACGTGGTCATGGTTTTCCTTAGGTTAGTGTTCTGCAGAGACCTAGCCATGGTGTTCCATAGGTTAGTGTTCTGCAGACACCTAGCATGGTGTTCCTTAAGTTAGTGTTCTGCAGACACCTAGCCACAGTGTTCCTTAAGTTAGTGTTTTCCAAACACCTAGCCATGGTGTTCCTTAGGTTAGCATTGTTCGGACACCTAGCCATGGTGTTCCTTAGGTTAGTTGTTCTGACACCTAGCCTAAGTGTTCCTTAGGTTAGTATTATTCAGACACTTAGCCATGGTGTTCCTTAGGTTAGTGCTGTTCAGACACCTAGCCACAGTGTTCCTTAGGTAGGTGTTCTCCAGACACCTGGCCACAGTGTTCTTTAGGTTAGTGTTCTCCAGACACCTAGTCATGTTGTTCCTTAGGTTAGTGCTCTCCAGACACCTAGCCATGGTGTTCCTTAGGTTAGTGTTCTCCAGACATCTAGCCATGGTGTTCCTTAGGTTAGTGTTCTCCAGACACTTACCTATGGTGCTCCTTAGGTTAGTGTTTTGCAGACACCTAACCATGGTGTTCCTTAGGTTAGTGTTCTGCAGACACATAGCCATGTTTTTCCTTAGGTTAGTTCACCACACACCTGGCCATCGTGTTCCTTAGGTTAGTGTTTCTCCAGACACCTAGTCATGGTGTTCCTTAGGATAGTTTTCTCCAGACACCTGACCACAGTGTTCCTTTAGTTAGTGTTCTCCAGACACTGAGTCATTCTGTTCATTAGGTTAGAGTTCACCACACACCTAGCCACAGTGCTGCTTAGGTTAGTGTTCACCACACACCTGGCCATGGTGTTCCTTAGGTTAGTGTTCTCCAGACACTTAGCCATGGTGTTCCTTAGGTTAGTATTCTGCAGACATGTAACCATAGTGTTCCTTAGGTTAGTGTTCTGTAGACACCTAGCTATGGTGTTCCTTAGGTTAGTGTTCTCCAGATACTTAGTCATCATGTTCCCTAGGTTAGTGTTCTCCATACACCTAGCCATGGTGCTCCTTAGGTTAGTGTTCTGCAGACACCTAGCCACAGTGTTCCTTAGGTTAGTGTTTTCCAGACACCTTGTCATGGTGTTACTTAGGTTAGCATTGTTCAGACACCTAGCCATGGTGTTCCTTAGCTTAGTGTTGTTCAGACAAAGAGCCATGGTGTTCCTTAAGTTAGAGTTGTTCAGACACCTAGCGATGGTGTTCCGTAGGTTAATGTTCTCCAGATACCTGGCCACAGTGCTCCTTAGGTTAGTGTTCTCCAGACACCTAGCCATGGTGTACCTTAGGTTAGTGTTCTCCAGACACCTAGCCATGGTGTTCCTTAGGATAGTGTTCTCCAGACACTTACCTATGGTGCTCCTTAGGTTAGTGTTTTGCAGACACCTAACCATGGTGTTCCTTAGGTTAGTGTTCTGCAGACACACAGCCATGTTGTTCCTTAGGTTAGTTCACCACACACCTGGCCATGGTGTTCCTTAGGTTAGTGTTCTGCAGACACCTAGTCATGTTGTTCCTTAGGTTAGTTTTCTCCAGACACCTAGCAATGGTGTTCCATAGGTTAGTATTCTCCAGACAGCTGGCCACAGTGCTCCTTAGTTTAGTGTTCTCCAGACACCTAGCCATGGTGTTCCTTAGGTTAGAGTCCTCCAGACACCTAGCCATGGAGTTCCTTAGGTTAGTTTTCTCCAGACACCTAGCAATGGTGCTCCTTAGGTTAGTATTCTGCAGACACGTAACCATGGTGTTCCTTAGGTTAGTGTTCTGTAGACACCTAGCTATGGTGTTCCTTAGGTTAGTGTTCTCCAGACACCTAGTCATCATGTTCACTAGTTTAGTGTTCTCCATACACCTTGCCATGGTGCTCCTTAGGTTAGTGTTCTGCTGAGACCTAGCCACAGTGTTCCTTAGGTTAGTGTTTTCCAGACACCTTGTCATGGTGTTACTTAGGTTAGCATTGTTCAGACATCTAGCCATGGTGTTCCTTAGGTTAGTGTTGTTCAGACAACTAGCCACGGTGTTCCTTAGGTTAGAGTTGTTCAGACATCTAGCCATGGTGTTCCATAGGTTAGTGTTCTCCAGATACCTGGCCACAGTGCTCCTTAGGTTAGTGCTCTCCAGACACCTATCCATGGTGTTCCTTTGGTTAGTGTTCTCCAGACACCTAGCCATGGTGTTCCTTACGTTAGTGTACTCCACACACCTAGCCATGGTGCTCCTTAGGGTAATGTTCTCCAGACACCTAATCCTGGAGTTCCTTAGGTTAGTGTTCTCCAGACACCTAGCCATGGTGTTCTTTAGGTTAGTGCTCTGCAGACAACTAGCTATGGTGTTCCTTACGTTAGTGTTGTTCAGACATTTAGCCATGCTGTTTCTTAGTTTAGTGCTGTTCAGACACTTAGCCATGGTGCTCCTTAGGTTACTAGTGTTCAGACACTTAGCCATGGTGTTTATTAGTTTAGTGTTGTTCAGACACTTAGCCATGGTGATTCTTAGGTTAGTGTTGTTCAGACACCTTGCCATGGTATTCCTTAGGTTAGTTTTCGGGAGACACCTAGACATGGTGTTCCTTAGGTTAGTGTTCTGCAGAAACCTAGCCATGGTGCTCCTTATGTTAGTGTTCTGCAGACACCTGGACATGATATTCCTTAGTTTAGTGTTGTCCAGACACCTAGCCACGGTTTTCCTTAGGTTAGTGCTCTGCAGACGTCTAGCCATCGTGTTCCTTATGTTAGTGTTGTTCAGACACTTAGCCATGGTGTTTCTTAGGTTAGTGTCCTCCAGACACCTAGCCATGGTGCACCTTAGGTTAGTATTCTGCAGAAACATAACCATGGTGTTCCTTAGGATGTGTTCTGTAGACACCTAGCCATGGTGTTCCTTAGTTTAGTTCACCACACACGTGGCCATAATGTTCTTTAGGTTAGTGTTCTGCAGACACCTAGCCATGGTGTTCCTTAGGTTAGTGTTCTGCAGACACCTAGCTATGGTGCTCCTTAGGTTAGTTTTCTGCAGACATCTAACCATGGTGCTCTTTAGGTTAGTGTTGTTCAGACACTTAGCCATGGTGTTTCTTAGGTTAGTGTTGTTCAGACACCTAACCACAGTGTTTCTTAGGTTAGTATTCCCCTGACTCCTAGCCATGGTGTTCCTTAGTTTAGTATTCTCTGGACACCTAGCCATGGTGCTCCTTAGGATAGTATTCTGCAGACACATAACCATGGTATTCCTTAGGTTGTTTTCTGTAGACACCTAGCCATGGTGTTCCTTAGTTTAGTTCACCACACACGTGGTAATGGTTTTCCTTAGGTTAGTGTTCTGCAGAGACCTAGCCATGGTGTTCCATAGGTTAGTGTTCTGCAGACACTTAGTATGGTGTTCCTTAAGTTAGTGTTCTGCAGACACCTAGCCACAGTGTTCCTTAAGTTAGTGTTTTCCAGACACCTAGCCATGGTATTCCTTAGGTTAGCATTTTTCAGACACCTAGCCATGGTGTTCCTTAGGTTAGTTGTTCAGACACCTAGCCATGGTGTTCCTTAGGTTAGTATTATTCAGACACTTAGCCATGGTGTTCCTTAGGTTAGTGCTGTTCAGAGACCTAGCCACATTGTTCCTTAGGTTAGTGTTCTCCAGACACCTGGCCACAGTGTTCTTTGGGTTAGTGTTCTCCAGACACCTAGTCATGGTGTTCCTTAGGTTAATGTTCTCCAGACACTTAGCCATGGTGTTCCTTAGGTTAGTATTCTGCAGACACGTAACCATGGTGTTCTTTAGGTTAGTGTTCTGTAGATACCTAGCTATGTTGTTTCTTAGGTTATTGTTCTACAGACACATAGTCATCATGTTCCCTAGGTTAGTGTTCTCCATACACCTAGCCATGGTGCTCCTTAGGTTAGTGTTCTGCAGATACCTAGCCACAGTGTTCCTTAGGTTAGTGTTTTCCAGACACCTTGTCATGGTGTTACTTAGGTTAGCATTGTTCAGACATCTAGCCATGGTGTTCCTTAGGTTAGTGTTGTTCAGACAACGAGTCATGGTGTTCCTTAGGTTAGAGTTGTTTAGACACCTAGCCATGGTGTTCCATAGGTTAGTGTTCTCCAGACACCTGGCCACAGTGCTCCTTAGGTTAGTGTTCTCCAGACATCTATCCATGGTGTTCCTTAGGTTAGTGTTCTCCAGACACCTAGCCATGGTGTTCCTTAGGTTAGTGTTCTCCAGACACCTAGCCATGATGTTCCTTAGGTTAGTGTTCTCCAGACACTTACCAATGGTGCTCCTTAGGTTAGTGTTTTGCAGACACCTAACCATGTTGTTCCTTAGGTTAGTGTTCTGAAGACACATAGCCATGTTGTTCCTTAGGTTAGTTCACCACACACCTGGCCATGGTGTTCCTTAGGTTAGTGTTCTCCAGACACCTAGTCATGGTGTTCCTTAGGTTAGTGTTCTCCAGACACCTGACCACAGTGTTCCTTTAGTTAGTGTTCTCCAGACACTGAGTCATTCTGTTCATTAGGTTAATGTTCACCACACACCTAGCCACAGTGCTGCTTAGGTTAGTGTTCACCACACACCTGGCCATGGTGTTCCTTAGGTTAGTGTTCTCCAGACACCTAGTCATGGTTTTCCTTAGATTAGTTTTCACCACACACATAGCAAAGTGTTCCTTAGGTTAATGTTCACCACACACCTGGCCATGGTGTTCCTTAGGTTAGTGTTTTTCAGACACCTAGCCACAGTTTTCCTTAGGTTAGTGTTCTCCAGACACCTGGCCACAGTGTTCTTTAGGTTACTGTTCTCTAGACACCTAGCTATTGTGTTCCTTAGGTTAGTGCTCTCCAGACACCTAGCTATGGTGCTCCTTAGGTTAGTATTCTCCAGACACGTAACCATGGTGTTCCTTAGGTTAGTGTTCTGTAGACACCTAGCTATGGTGTTCCTAAGCTTAGTGTTCTTCAGACACCTAGTCATCATGTTCCCTGGGTTAGTGTTCTCCATACACCTAGCCATGGTGATCCTTAGGATAGTGTTCTGCAGACACCTAGCCACAGTGTTCCTTAGGTTAGTGTTTTCCAGACACCTTGTCATGGTGTTACTTAGGTTAGCATTGTTCAGACACCTAGCCATTGTGTTCCTTAGGTTAGTATTGTTCAGACAACTAGCCATGGTGTTCCTTAGGTTAGAGTTGTTCAGACACCTAGCCATGGTGTTCCTTATGTTAGTGTTCTCCAGACACCTAGCCATGGTGTTCCTTAGGTTAGTGTTCTCCAGACATCTATCCATGTTGCACCTTAGGTTAGTATTCTGCAGACACATAACCATGGTGTTCCTTAGGTCATTGTTCTGTAGACACCTAGCCATGGCATTCCTTAGGGTAGTGTTCTGCAGACACCTAACCATGATGTTCCTTAGGTTAGTGCTCTGCAGACATCTAGCCATGGTGTTCCTTAGGTTAGTTCACCACACATCTGGCCATGGTGTTCCTTAGGTTAGTGTTCTCCAGACACCTAGCTATGGTCCTCCTTAGGTAAGTGTTCTCCAGACTCTTGCCTATGGTGCTCCTTATGTTAGTGTTTTGCAGACACCTAACCATGCTGTTCCTTAGGTTAGTGTTCTGCAGACACATAGCCATGTTGTTCCTTAGGTTAGTTCACCACACACCTGGCCATGGTGTTCCTTAAGTTAGTGTTCTGCAGACACCTAGTCATGGTGTTCCTTAGGTTATGTTCTCTAGACACCTGACCACAGTGTTCCTTAGGTTAGTGTTCTCCAGACACCGAGTCATTCTGTTCCTTAGCTTAGAGTTCACCACACACCTAGCCACACTGCTGCTTAGGTTTGTGTTCACCACACACCTGGCCATGGTGTTCCTTAGGTTAGTGTTCTCCAGACACCTAGTCATGGTTTTCCTTAGGTTAGTTTTCACCAGGCACATAGTCACAGTGTTCATTAGGTTAGTGTTCACCACACACCTGGCCATGGTGTTCCTTAGGTTAGTGTTTTCCTGACACCTAGCCACAGTGTTCCTAAGGTTAGTGTTCTACAGACACCTAGCCATGGTGTTCCTTAGGTTAGTGTTTTCCAGACACCTAACCATGGTGTTCCTTAGGTTAGTGTTGTTCAGATACCTAGTTACAGTGTTCTTTCGGTTAGTGTTGTTCAGACAACTAGCCATGGTGCTCCTTAGATTAGTGTTTTCCAGACACCTAGTCATGGTATTCCTTCGGTTAGTGTTTTCCAGACACCTAACCATGGTGTTCCTTAGGTTAGTGTTGTTCAGACACCTAGCCATGGTGTTCCATAGTTTAGTGTTCTGCAGACACCTAGCATGGTGTTCCTTAAGTTAGTGTTCTGCAGACACCTAGCCACAGTGTTCCTTAGGTTGGTGTTTTCCAGACACCTAGCCATGGTATTCCTTAGGTTAGCATTGCTCAGACACCTAGCCATGGTGTTCCTTAGGTTAGTGTTGTTCAGACAACTAGCCATAGTGTTCCTTATGTTAGTATTGTTGAGACACTTAGCCATGGTGTTCCTTAGGTTAGTGTTGTTCATACACCTAACCACAGTGTTCCTTACATTTGTGTTCTCCAGATACCTGGCCACAGTGTTCTTTAGGTTAGTGTTCTCTAGACACCTAGCCATGGTGTTCCTTAGGTTAGTGCTCTCCAGACACCGAGCCATGGTGCTCCTTAGGTTAGTGTTCTCCAGACACCAAGCCATGGTGCTCCTTAGGTTAGTATTCTGCAGACACTTAACCATGGTGTTCCTTAGGTTAGTGTTCTGTAGACACCTAGCTATGGTATTCCTTAAGTTTTTGTTCTCCAGACACCTAGTCATCATGTTCCCTAGGTTAGTGTTCTCCATACACCTAGCCATGGTGCTCCTTAGGTTAGTGTTCTGCAGACACCTAGCCACAGTGCTTCTTAGGTTAGTGTTTTCCAGACACCTTGTCATGGTGTTACTTAAGTTAGCATTGTTCAGACACCTAGCCATGGTGTTCCTTAGGTTAGTGTTGTTCAGACAACTAGCCATGGTGTTCCTCAGATTAGAGTTGTTCAGACACCTAGCCATGGTGTTCCATAGGTTCGTGTTGTTCAGACAACTAGCCATGGTGTCCCTTAGGTTAGAGCTGTTAAGACACCTAGCCATGGTGTTCCATAGGTTAGTGTTCTCCAGACACCGAGCCATGGTGTTCCTTAGGTTATTGTTCTCCAGACACCTACCCATGGTGTTCCTTAGATTAGTTTTCTCCAGACACCTAGCCATGGTGTTCCATAAGTTAGTGTTCTCCAGACACATATCCATGTTGCTCCTTAGGTTATTATTCTGCAGACACATAACCATGGTGTTCCTTAGTTCATTGTTCTGTAGACACCTAACCATGATGTTCCTTAGGTTAGTGTTCAGCAGACATCTAGCCATGGTATGCCTTAACTTATTTCAGCACACATCTAACCATGGTGTTCCTTAGGTTAGTGTTCTGCAGACACATAGCCATGTTGTTCCTTAGATTAGTTCATCACACACCTGGCCATGGCATTCCTTAGGTTAGTGTTCTGCAGTCACCTAGTCATGGTGTTCCTTAGGTTAGTGTTCTCCAGACACCTGACCACCGTGTTTCTTAGGTTAGTGTTCTCCAGACACCGAGTCATTCTCTTCCTTAGGTTAGAGTTCACCACACACCTAGCCACAGTGCTGCTTAGGTTAGTGTTCACCACACAACTGGCCATGGTTTTCCTTAGGTTAGTGTTCTCCAGACACCTAGTCATGGTTTTCCTTAGGTTAGGTATCACCACACACATAGCCACAGTGTTCCTTAGGTAACTGTTCACCACACACCTGGCCATGGTGTTCCTTAGGTCAGGGTTTTTCAGACACCTAGCCACAGTGTTCCTTAGGTTAGTGTTCTAAAGACATCCAGCCATGGTGTTCCTTAGGTTAGTGTTGTTCAGACACCTAGCCATGGTGTTCCTTAGGTTAGTATTGTTCAGACACTTAGCCATGGTGTTCCTTAGGTCAGTGTTCTTCAGACACCTAGCCACAGTGTTCCTTAGGTTAGTGTTCTCCAGACACCTGGCCACAGTGTTCTTTAGATTAGTGTTCTCCAGACACCTAGCCATGGTGTTCCTTAGGTTAGTGCTCTCCAGACACTTAGCCATGATGTTCATTAGGTTAGTGTTCTCCAGCCACCTAGCCATGGTGCTCCTTAGGTTAGTAGTCTGCAGACACGTAACCATGGTGTTCCTTAGGTTAGTGTTCTGTAGACACCTAGCTATGGTGTTCCTTAGGTTAGTGTTCTCCAGACACCTAGTCATCATGTTTCCTAGGTTAGTGTTCTCCATACACCTTGCCATGGTGTTCCTTAGGTTAGTGTTCTGCAGAGACCTAAACACAGTGTTCCTTAGGTTAGTGTTTTCCAGACACCTTGTCATGGTGTTACTTAGGTTAGCATTGTTCAGACACCTAGCCATGGTGTTCCTTAGGTTAGTGTTGTTCAGACAACTAGCTATGGTGTTCCTTAGGTTAGAGTTGTTCAGACACCTAGCCATGGTGTTCCATAGGTTAGCGTTCTTCAGATACCTGGCCACAGTGCTCCTTAGGTTAGTGTTCTCCAGACACCTAGCCATGGTGTTCCTTTGATTAGTGTTCTCCAGACACCTAGCCATGGTGTTCCTTAGGTTAGTGTACTGCACACACCTAGCCATGGAGCTCCTTAGGGTAGTGTTCTCCAGACACCTAATCATGGTGTTCCTTAGGTTAGTGTTCTCCAGACACCTAGCCATGATGTTCCTTAGGTTAGTGCTCTGCAGACAACTAGCCATGGTGTTCCTTACGTTAGTGTTGTTCAGACATGTAGCAATGGTGTTTCTTAGTTTAGTGTTGTTCAGACACTTAGCCATGGTGCTCCTTAGGTTACTGGTGTTCCAACACTTAGCCATGGTGTTTCTTAGTTTAGTGTTGTTCAGACACTTAGCCATGGTGTTTCTTAGGTTAGTGTTGTTCAGACACCTAGCCATGGTATTCTTTACATTAGTTTTCGGCAGACACCTAGAGATGGTGCTCCTTAGGTTAGTGTTCTGCAGTCACCTAGCCATGGTGTTCCATAAGTTAGTGTTCCCCAGACACATATCCATGTTGCTCCTTAGGTTAGTATTCTGCAGACACATAACCATGGTGTTCCTTAGTTCAATGTTCTGTAGACACCTATCCATGATGTTCCTTAGGTTAGTGTTCAGCAGACATCTAGCCATGGTATTCCTTAACTTATTTCAGCACACATCTAACCATGGTGTTCCTTAGGTTAGTGTTCTGCAGACACATAGCCATGTTGTTCCTTGGGTTAGTTCATCACACATCTGGCCATGGTGTTCCTTAGGTTAGTGTTCTGCAGACACCTAGTCATGGTGTTCCTTAGGTTAGTTTTCTCCAGACACCTGACCACTGTGTTTTTTAGGTTAGAGTTCTCCAGACACCGAGTCATTCTGTTCCTTAGGTTAGAGTTCACCACACACCTAGCCACAGTGCTGCTTAGGTTAGTGTTCACCACACACCTGGCCATGGTGTTCCTTAGGTTAGTGTTCTCCAGACACCTAGTCATGGTTTTCCTTAGGTTAGGTTTCACCACACACATAGCCACAGTGTTCTTTAGGTAACTGTTCACCACACACCTGGCCATGGTGTTCCTTAGGTCAGGGTTTTTCAGACACCTAGCCACAGTGTTCCTTAGGTTAGTGTTCTAAAGACATCTAGCCATGGTTTTCCTTAGGTTAGTGTTGTTCAGACACTAGCCATGGTGTTCCTTAGGTTAGTATTGTTCAGACACTTAGCCATGGTGTTCCTTAGGTCAGTGTTCTTCAGACACCTAGCCACAGTGTTCCTTAGGTTAGTGTTCTCCAGACACCTGGCCACAGTGTTCTTTAGGTTAGTGTTTCCAGACACCTAGCCATGGTGTTCCTTAGGTTAGTGCTCTCCAGACACTTAGCCATGATGTTCATTAGGTTAGTATTCTCCAGACACCTAGCCATGGTGCTCCTTAGGTTAGTAGTCTGCAAACACGTAACCATGGTGTTCCTTAGGTTAGTGTTCTGTAGACACCTAGTTATGGTGTTCCTTAGGTTAATGTTCTCCAGACACCTAGTCATCATGTTCCCTAGGTTAGTGTTCTCCATACACCTTGCCATGGTGTTCCTTAGGTTAGTGTTCTGCAGAGACCTAGACACAGTGTTCCTTAGGTTAGTGTTTTCCAGACACCTTGTCATGGTGTTACTTAGGTTAGCATTGTTCAGACACCTAGCCATGGTGTTCCTTAGGTTAGTGTTGTTCAGACAACTAGCCATGTTGTTCCTTAGGTTAGAGTTGTTCAGACACCTAGCCATGGTGTTCCATAGGTTAGTGTTCTTCAGATACCTGGCCAGAGTGCTCCTTAGCTTAGTGTTCTCCAGACACCTAGCCATGGTGCTCCTTAGGGTAGTGTTCTCCAGAAACCTAATCATGGGGTTCCTTAGGTTAGTGTTCTCCAGACACCTAGCCATTGTGTTCCTTAGGTTAGTGCTCTGCAGACAACTATCCATGGTGTTCCTTACGTTAGTGTTGTACAGACATTTAGCCATTGTGTTTCTTAGTTTAGTGTTGTTCAGACACTTAGCCATGGTGCTCCTTAGGTTACTGGTGTTCCGACACTTTGCCATGGTGTTTCTTAGTTTAGTGTTGTTCAGAGACTTAGCCATGGTGTTTCTTAGGTTAGTGTTGTTCAGACACCTAGCCATGGTATTCCTTACGTTAGTTTTCGGCACACACCTAGACATGGTGTTCCTTAGGTTAGTGTTCTGCAGACACCTAGCCATGGTGCTCCTTAGGTTAGTGTTCTGCAGACACCTGGACATGGTGTTCCTTAGTTTAGTGTTCTCCAGACACCTAGCCATGGTGTTCCTTAGGTTAGTGCTCTGCAGACATCTAGCCATCATGTTCCTTACGTTAGTGTTGTTCAGACACTTAGCCATGGTGCTTCTTAGGTTAATGGTGTTCAGACACTTAGCCATGGTGTTTTTTAGTTTAGTGTTGTTCAGACACTTAGCCATGGTGTTTCTTAGGTTAGTGTCCTCCAGACACCTAGCCATGGTGCACCTTAGGTTAGTATTCTGCAGACACATAACCATGGTGTTCCTTAGGATGTGTTCTGTAGACACCTAGCCATGGTGTTCCTTAGTTTAGTTCACCACAAATGTGGCCATGGTGTTCTTTAGGTTAGTGTTCTGCAGGCACCTAGCCATGGTGTTCCTTAGGTTAGTGTTCTGCAGACCCCTAGCTATGGTGTTCCTTAGGTTAGTGTTCTGCAGACACCTAACCATGGTGCTCTTTAGGTTAGTGTTGTTCAGACACGTAGCCATAGTGTTCCTTAGGTAAGTGTTGTTGAGACACTTAGCCATGGTGTTTCTTAGGTTAGTGTTGTTCAGACACCTAACCAGTGTTCCTTAGGCTAGTATTCCCCAGACTCTTAGCCATGGCGTTCCTTAGGTTAGTATTCTCCGGACACCTGGTCATGATGCTCCTTATGTTAGTATTCTGCAGACACGTAACCATGGTGTTCATTAGGTTGTGTTCTGTAGACACCTAGCCATGGTGTTCCTTAGTTTAGTTCACCACACACGTGGTCATGGTTTTCCTTAGGTTAGTGTTCTGCAGAGACCTAGCCATGGTGTTCCATAGGTTAGTGTTCTGCAGACACCTAGCATGGTGTTCCTTAAGTTAGTGTTCTGCAGACACCTAGCCACAGTGTTCCTTAAGTTAGTGTTTTCCAGACACCTAGCCATGGTGTTCCTTAGGTTAGCATTGTTCGGACACCTAGCCATGGTGTTCCTTAGGTTAGTTGTTCAGACACCTAGCCATAGTGTTCCTTAGGTTAGTATTATTCAGACACTTAGCCATGGTGTTCCTTAGGTTAGTGCTGTTCAGACACCTAGCCACAGTGTTCCTTAGGTAGGTGTTCTCCAGACACCTGGCCACAGTGTTCTTTAGGTTAGTGTTCTCCAAACACCTAGTCATGGTGTTCCTTTGGTTAGTGCTCTCCAGACACCTAGCCATGGTGTTCCTTAGGTTAGTGTTCTCCAGACATCTAGCCATGGTGTTCCTTAGGTAAGTGTTCTCCAGACACTTACCTATGGTGCTCCTTAGGTTAGTGTTTTGCAGACACCTAACCATGGTATTCCTTAGGTTAGTGTTCTGCAGACACATAGCCATGTTGTTCCTTAGGTTAGTTCACCACACACCTGGCCATGGTGTTCCTTAGGTTAGTGTTCTCCAGACACCTAGTCATGCTGTTCCTTAGGTTAGTGTTCTCCAGACACCTGACCACAGTGTTCCTTTAGTTAGTGTTCTCCAGACACTGAGTCTTTCTGTTCATTAGGTTAGAGTTCACCACACACCTAGCCACAGTGCTGCTTAGGTTAGTGTTCACCACACACCTGGCCATGGTGTTCCTTAGGTTAGTGTTCTCCAGACACTTAGCCATGGTGTTCCTTAGGTTAGTATTCTGCAGACATGTAACCATGGTGTTCCTTAGGTTAGTGTTCTGTAGACAACTAGCTATGGTGTTCCTTAGGTTAGTGTTCTCCAGACACATAGTCATCATGTTCCCTAGGTTAGTGTTCTCCATACACCTAGACATGGTGCTCCTTAGGTTAGTGTTCTGCAGACACCTAGCCACAGTGTTCCTTAGGTTAGTGTTTTCCAGACACCTTGTCATGGTGTTACTTAGGTTAGCATTGTTCAGACACCTAGCCATGGTGTTCCTTAGCTTAGTGTTGTTCAGACAAAGAGCCATGGTGTTCCTTAGGTTAGAGTTGTTCAGACACCTAGCCATGGTGTTCCTTAGGTTAGTGTTCTCCAGACACTTACCTATGGTGCTCCTTAGGTTAGTGTTTTGCAGACACCTAACCATGGTGTTCCTTAGGTTAGTGTTCTCCAGGCACCTAGCCATGGTGTTCCTTAGGTTAGTGTTCTTCAGACACCTAGCCATGGTGTTCCTTAGGTTAGTGTTCTTCAGACACCTAGCCATGGTGTTCCTTAGGTTAGTGTTCTCCAGACACCTAGCCATGGTGTTCCTTAGGTTAGTGTTCTCCAGACACCTAGCCATGGTGTTCCTTAGGTTAGTGTTCTTCAGACACCTAGCCATGGTGTTCCTTAGGTTAGTGTTCTCCAGACACTTACCTATGGTGCTCCTTAGGTTAGTGTTTTGCAGACACCTAACCATGGTGTTCCTTAGGTTAGTGTTCTGCAGACACATAGCCATGTTGTTCCTTAGGTTAGTTCACCACACACCCGGCCATGGTGTTCCTTAGGTTAGTGTTCTCCAGACACCTAGTCATGGTGTTCCTTAGGTTAGTGTTCTCCAGACACCTGACCACAGTGTTCCTTTAGTTAGTGTTCTCCAGACACTGACTCATTCTGTTCATTAGGTTAGAGTTCACCACACACCTAGCCACAGTGCTGCTTAAGTTAGTATTCACCACACACCTGGCCATAGTGTTCCTTAGGTTAGTGTTCTCCAGACACTTAGCCATGGTGTTCCTTAGGGTAGTATTCTGCAGACATGTAACCATAGTGTTCCTTAGGTTAGTGTTCTGTAGACACCTAGCTATGGTGTTCCTTAGGTTAGTGTTCTCCAAACACATAGTCATCATGTTCCCTAGGTTAGTGTTCTCCATACACCTAGCCATGGTGCTCCTTAGGTTAGTGTTCTGCAGACACCTAGCCACAGTGTTCCTTAGGTTAGTGTTTTCCAGACACCTTGTCATGGTGTTACTTAGGTTAGCATTGTTCAGACACCTAGCCATGGTGTTCCTTAGCTTAGTGTTGTTCAGACAAAGAGCCATGGTGTTCCTTAGGTTAGAGTTGTTCAGACACCTAGCCATGGTGTTCCGTAGGTTAATGTTCTCCAGATACCTGGCCACAGTGCTCCTTAGGTTAGTGTTCTCCAGACACCTAGCCATGGTGTTCCTTTGGTTAGTGTTCTCCAGACACCTAGCCATGGTGTTCCTTAGGTTAGTGTACTCCACACACCTAGCCATGGTGCTCCTTAGGGTAATGTTCTCCAGACCCCTAATCATGGTGTTTCTTAGGTTAGTGTTCTCCAGACACCTAGCCATGGTGTTCTTTAGGTTAGTGCTCTGCAGACAACTAGCCATGGTGTTCCTTACATTAGTGTTGTTCAGACATTTAGCCATGGTGTTTCTTAGTTTAGTGTTGTTCAGACACTTAGCCATGGTGCTCCTTAGGTTACTGGTGTTCAGACACTTAGCCATGGTGTTTCTTAGTTTAGTGTTGTTCAGACACTTAGCCATGGTGTTTCTTAGGTTAGTGTTGTTCAGACACCTAGCCATGGTATTCCTTAGGTTAGTTTTCGGCAGACACCTAGACATGGTGTTCCTTAAGTTAGTGTTCTGCAGACACCTAGCCATGGTGCTCCTTATGTTAGTGTTCTGCAGACACCTGGACATGGTATTCCTTAGTTTAGTGTTCTCCATACACCTAGCCACGGTTTTCCTTAGGTTAGTGCTCTGCAGACGTCTAGCCATCGTGTTCCTTACATTAGTGTTGTTCAGACACTTAGCCATGGTGCTTCTTAGGTTAATGGTTTTCAGACACTTAGCCATGGTGTTTTTTAGTTTAGTGTTGTTCAGACACTTAGCCATGGTGTTTCTTAGGTTAGTGTCCTCCAGACACCTAGCCATGGTGCACCTTAGGTTAGTATTCTGCAGACACATAACCATGGTGTTCCTTAGGATGTGTTCTGTAGACACCTAGCCATGGTGTTCCTTAGTTTAGTTCACCACACACATGGCCATGATGTTCTTTAGGTTAGTTTTCTGCAGACACCTAGCCATGGTGTTCCTTAGGTTAGTGTTCTGCAGACACCTAGCTATGGTGTTCCTTAGGTTAGTGTTCTGCAGACACCTAACCATGGTGCTCTTTAGGTTAGTGTTCTGCAGACACTTAGCCATGGTGTTTCTTAGGTTAGTGTTGTTCAGGCACCTAACCACAGTGTTCCTTAGGTTAGTATTCCCCTGACTCCTAGCCATTGTGTTCCTTAGGTTAGTATTCTCTGGACACCTAGCCATGGTGCTCCTTAGGTTAGTATTCTCCAGACACATAACCATGGTGTTCCTTAGGTTGTTTTCTGTAGACACCTAGCCATGGTGTTCCTTAGTTTAGTTCACCACACACGTGGTCATGGTTTTCCTTAGGTTAGTGTTCTGCAGAGTCCTAGCCATGGTGTCCCATAGGTTAGTGTTCTGCAGACATGTAGCATGGTGTTCCTTAAGTTAGTGTTCTGCAGACACCTAGACACAGTGTTCCTTAAGTTAGTGTTTTCCAGACACCTAGCCATGGTATTCCTTAGGTTAGCATTTTTCAGACACCTAGCCATGGTGTTCCTTAGGTTAGTTGTTCAGACACCTCGCCATGGTGTTCATTAGGTTAGTATTATTCAGACACTTAGCCATGGTGTTCCTTAGGTTAGTGCTGTTCAGACACCTAGCCACATTGTTCCTTAGGTTAGTGTTCTCCAGACACCTGGCCACAGTGTTCTTTAGGTTAGTGTTCTCCAGACACCTAGTCATGGTGTTCCTTAGGTTAATGTTCTCCAGACACTTAGCCATGGTGTTCCTTAGGTTAGTATTCTGCAGACACGTAACCATGGTGTTCCTTAGGTCAGTGTTCTGTAGATACCTAGCTATGGTGTTTCTTAGGTTAGTGTTCTCCAGACACATAGTCATCATGTTCCCTAGGTTAATGTTCTCCATACACCTAGCCATGGTACTCCTTAGGTTAGTGTTCTGCAGACACCTAGCCACAGTGTTCCTTAGGTTAGTGTTTTCCAGACACCTTGTCATGGTGTTACTTAGGTTAGCATTGTTCAGACATCTAGCCATGGTGTTCCTTAGGTTAGTGTTGTTCAGACAACGAGCCATGGTGTTCCTTAGGTTAGAGTTGTTCAGACACCTAGCCATGGTGTTCCATAGGTTAGTGTTCTCCAGACATCTGGCCACAGTGCTCCTTAGGTTAGTGTTCTCCAGACACCTAGCCATGGTGTTCCTTAGGTTAGTGTTCTCCAGACACCTAGCCATGGTGTTCCTTAGGTTAGTGTTCTCCAGACACCTAGCCATGGTGTTCCTTAGGTTAGTGTTCTCCAGACACTTACCTATGGTGCTCCTTTGGTTAGTGTTTTGCAGACACCTAACCATGGTGTTCCTTAGGTTAATGTTCTGCAGACACATAGCCATGTTGTTCCTTAGGTTAGTTCACCACACACCTGGCCATGGAGTTCCTTAGGATAGTGTTCTCCAGACACCTAGTCATGGTGTTCCTTAGGTTAGTGTTCTCCAGACACCTGACCACAGTGTTCCTTTAGTTAGTGTTCTTCAGACACTGAGTCATTCTGTCCAATTGGTTAGAGTTCACCACACACCTAGCCACAGTACTGCTTAGGTTAGTGTTCACCACACACCTGGCCATGGTGTTCCTTAGGTTAGTTCTAGGAGGTCTCAGTCTCCTCTTACTTTACACATCATCAGACCAATGATTGAGTATAATTGAGTATCTCCTCGAATGTATCTGCAGCAGCAGATTTGCAGAAGGCCCAGAGGCCAAAAAACCAAAAGGGTCTCAAATCTCTGTCTGGTCTCAAAATCTTGCCCGGGACTGAGAGAACTCCAGCTCCTTCGCTTGCTCGTCGCTAACTCAGAGGTGACCTTGCCTAACACTGTCAAAATGTCAAACCCAGATTTGATGAATATGCTTCACCTCAAATCAATCAAAAAATCTAGAGAGGGACTACAACCTAAACCTACTTACTTAGGAAGGCGGCTAGGGATAGAGGGAGGGATTCAAGGATCTCATCACAAGACTCCCTATGCTGTGGAAACAAAATCTGTACATGTGAGCAGACTGGAGGCTGCAGTTCTTGTTTAAGAGAAAATTTGACCAATGGATGGGAGATCGAGATATATTACAGGATTACAGTGTCTCCAGCAGAGGCAGAGAAAAAGAAAAATAATGGGTATAGTTCCCCAGGGGTAAAGGTGGCCTAAGCCACAAAACGATGGGCTAGGCTTGTAAATGCCCTCGGGCAGATAGCCTAGTATGAACCTATGAACCTATGAACCTAGTGTTCTCCAGACACCTAGTCATGGTTTTCCTTAGATTAGTTTTCACCACACACATAGCCAAAGTGTTCCTTAGGTTAATGTTCACCACACACCTGGCCATGGTGTTCCTTAGGTTAGTGTTTTTCAGACACCTAGCCACAGTTTTCCTTAGGTTAGTGTTCTACAGACACCTAGCCATGGTGTTCCTTAGGTTAGTGTTGTTCAGACACCTTGCCACAGTTTTCCTTAGGTTAGTGTTCTCCAGACACCTGGCCACAGTGTTCTTTAGGTTACTGTTCTCTAGACACCTAGCCATTGTGTTCCTTAGGTTAGTGCTCTCCAGACACGTAGCTATGGTGCTCCTTAGGATAGTATTCTGCAGACACGTAACCATGGTGTTCCTTAGGTTAGTGTTCTGTAGACACCTAGCTATGGTGTTCCTAAGCTTAGTGTTCTTCAGACACCTAGTCATCATGTTCCCTGGGTTAGTGTTCTCCATACACCTAGCCATGGTGATCCTTAGGTTAGTGTTCTGCAGACACCTAGCCACAGTGTTCCTTAGGTTAGTGTTTTCCAGACACCTTGTCATGGCGCTACTTAGGTTAGCATTGTTCAGACACCTAGCCATGGTGTTCCTTAGGTTAGTGTTGTTCAGACAACTAGCCATGGTGTTCCTTAGGTTAGAGTTGTTCAGACACCTAGCCATGGTGTTCCTTATGTTAGTGTTCTCCAGACACCTAGCCATGGTGTTCCTTAGGTTAGTGTTCTCCAGACACCTAGCCATGGTGTTCCTTAGGTTAGTGTTCTCCAGACATCTATCCATGTTGCTCCTTAGGTTAGTATTCTGCAGACACATAACCATGGTGTTCCTTAGGTCATTGTTCTGTAGACACCTGGCCATAGCGTTCCTTAGGGTAGTGTTCTGCAGACACCTAACCATGATGTTCCTTAGGTTAGTGTTCTGCAGACATCTAGCCATGGTGTTCCTTAGGTTAGTTCACCACACATCTGGCCATGGTGTTCCTTAGGTTAGTGTTCTCCAGACACCTAGCCATGATGTTCCTTAGGTTAGTGTTCTGAAGACATCTAGCCATGGTGTTCCTTAGGTTAGTGTTCTCCAGACACCTAGCTATGGTCTTCCTTAGGTTAGTGTTCTCCAGACTCTTACCTATGGTGCTCCTTAAGTTAGTGTTTTGCAGACACCTAACCATGCTGTTCCTTAGGTTAGTGTTCTGCAGACACATAGCCATGTTGTTCCTTAGGTTAGTTCACCACACACCTGGCCATGGTGTTCCTTAAGTTAGTGTTCTGCAGACACCTAGTCATGGTGTTCCTTAGGTTATGTTCTCTAGACACCTGACCACAGTGTTCTTTAGGTTAGTGTTCTCCAGACACCGAGTCATTCTGTTCCTTAGGTTAGAGTTCACCACACACCTAGCCACAGTGCTGCTTAGGTTTGTGTTCACTACACACCTGGCCATGGTGTTCCTTAGGTTAGTGTTCTCCAGACACCTAGTCATGGTTTTCCTTAGGTTAGTTTTCTCCAGACACATAGCCACAGTGTTCCTTAGGTTAGTGTTCACCACACACCTGACCATGGTGTTCCTTAGGTTAGTGTTTTCCAGACACCTAGCCACAGTGTTCCTTCGGTTAGTGTTCTACAGACACCTAGCCATGGTGTTCCTTAGGTTAGTGTTTTCCAGACACCTAACCATGGTGTTCCTTAGGTTAGTGTTGTTCAGATACCTAGTTACAGTGTTCGTTAGGTTAATGTTGTTCAGATAACTAGCCATGGTGCTCCTTAGATTAGTGTTTTCCAGACACCTAGTCATGGTATTCCTTCGGTTAGTGTTTTCCAGACACCTAACCATGGTGTTCCTTAGGTTAGTGTTGTTCAGACACCTAGCCATGGTGTTCTTTAGGTCAGTGTTTTCCAGACAGCTAACCACAGTGTTCCTTAGGTTAGTGTTGTCGAGGCAAATAGCCACAGTGTTCCTTAGGTTAGTGTTGTTGAGGCAAATAGCCACAGTGTTCCTTTGGGAAGACACAAGGCTAACAGATCTGCAGTTCCTTGCACCTTCCTGTGAAACTACCATTATAGGAAGCAGTTAATGTTGGTGTTTTGCATTCATGTGTTGCATATTGAGGGTTTAGACAAAAGCTAAATGTTTTAGCCTTTGGGACATAAAGGTCAGTCACCAAAATATCACCCAGCCATGCCATTTCTCCAGAAATCCAATAGTCAGGTAATAACTTTCTGCTTATCAGGGTGTGGCAAAAAGAGATACTGCCAACACAGCTAGTTGGAATTTTGCAAATAATTATATGTCATTAGTGAATATTGAAATAATTTATAGATTTACATTTAAGCTGCTAAGGGAACTTTTGGCAACCACCAGTTGTGAAATAATGATTGGCTGACCCATGCTGCCAATCCTTCATTTGTGCGAGTCCCATTTCAGTAAATGTTAATTGCATTCACAAAGATGAAGTCAGTCTTTTAACTAGAGATTGCGGTATAGTGGTGCTCAGGAAATGCACCCTTTTCCCCACTGTAGTGAGATCTCATATTTGGAATATATAGTTTGCAGAGGGTGTGGTGGGGTGCAGGAAGGCTTGCCCTATGCAAAATTATCATGTTACATCTTGTGCAGTGTAGGACTGCATTCTATATATGCTGAGAAAGGTCGAATTCACAAACGGAGGTGTGTTTGCAACATTCTGACCTTGTCGACAATATGTGTTCAACCTTTTAGTTAACATTTCAGATGGTTCTTTCATGTAAGTGTCGACTACATGATAGTAAACCAATTTATATAATGTGCTTGTGTTACAAATGTATTAGAACTGTATGTCATGTGTATATCAAATTACTTGTACAGATGTTGCTTCCTATTATTATTATTTAACAGAATTTGTAAGGATCCTTTGAATATGCAAGATGAATTGAACATCATGTGAAAACTATTTATTGACAGAAGTTATAATAGTACCATGAGAGATAAAATCCAGAGTTTGGTTTCAAATGGAGTGACATATAGTAATAGAAATATGAATTTTAATAATAGGAAGCGAGTATTAAATGATACCCAGGTCACATTTTTGACTAGATACACCAATGACAATAGTAAAATAGTTGATATTATTAAGAGAAATTGGCAGCTACTGATGATCCCCCCCCCCCCAGTTCTTAATATTGTAGGACCCACCCCTAAATTTATATATAGGAATGGCAAAAATCTTAAAAGAATTTTATGCAAGGAACATTCTTATGTTCAACGGGTTACATCCCGGACAAATAGGTTGGGCACATATAGTTGCAACAAATGTAAGATGTGTAGATTCATTGTTAAAGAACAATGTTTCAAACACCCTACTTTTGAATATACTTTTATACCTAGGTTTTATGCTAGTTGTGGTGATGAAAACCTGATCTATTTAGCAACTTGCATGCAATGTATTGCATTTTATGTGGTGGTCACTTATAGAAAACTAAAAGACAGAATATACAATCATATTCATGATATAAGGAGGCGAGATCAATGGAATGCCTTGGCTAAACATGTTAGTGATCATGTCAACCATAGTTTTAGATTTAGAGTATTACAGCTAGTAAATAAAACTGTCAGGGGGGGCAATAATATGAACTATTTGGAGTATGTCGAGCTTTCATGGATTTTTAAATTAAGAGCTCATGTTGAACCAGGGTTGAATCAGCACATCAGTATCAAGCCAGTATTGGAAGTTCGTAAATGTTAACTTCATTAGACTGTATGTTTATATTATTATTTTTATTACATATATTATAATATACATTTTCAGTTAGAGTATTTGAATTATTTACTTATTTAATATATATTTATTATATTTTTTAGAACATTACATGGTTTTTCTTGATGTCTTGATACTAAGTTTAATGATGTTGATTTATGCAATTTTGATGCATATATATCCACTTGTTTTTATGTTAAAAGGTTTTAAAATGTGTCTACAAAAGCATTGCATGAAATTAATGTGTATTTGATTTTCGGTTTTGTTTTCTCTTTGCTTAACAACAATATTTTAGATCTAGTGCTTTAAGGTCTTATTGACTTCAATTATTTTAATTATTCAATTAATTGCTATTGAGTATGGTATTTAAATGTTGAGTTTTGAGGTACGTAGTGAGATCTGAAGAAGCGTGCTGAGATTGCACGTGAAAGCGCTTATCACAATAAATACTGGATTTTATTTATTACTTCGTGGTGGTCATGTTCAGTTTTACATTTATTTTGTTTTCATTTTGGGATCACGACCTTTTGACGGTTGCTGAACTTCTTTGTTGCTATACTATTTGTATTAGTATTAATATTACACAGTAAAATTGGACACCCTTAGTTAAGGGTCTTAAAGTAGCTGATAAGGGTTTCTGGTGGCAGTGATAACTACGGTATAGTCTGGGCAGAAGGAAGCATAGCTAGTAAACCTGTGTCAGCCTTTTTCTAGTGTGTGTGTGTGTGTGTGTGTGTGTGTGTGTGTGTGTGTGTGTGTGTGTGTGTGTGTGTGTGTGTGTAAAACAAACCTCCAAGAGTGTATATGTCAGCTACTTGGACAGAGACAATAGGCACTGGTTGGACAGAGAGAGTATTGGAGGACTTGGCATGGAACCCTGGCTAAGGGCTCAACTTTATAGCTGTGCCACCAGTGAGGAGTCTTATTGGGGATCTGGAAAAAGAGGGAGAAACCAGCCTCAGACTGAATGCGGTCTCTGTGTGCTCTTAAGGGAAATTGCACTTAATGCAGAGAGCTGCATCTGGATACACTGTGTGTGTACCTGTCATCCTCCCAATGTATGTCCCCCATTGTTGCTGATGGTGTGGATTGAGGATCCTTGATTATTGGTTGGCAGTGGTGAGTTATCACACAGGATATCAATAAAACATATTTTCCCCTTTCCTCAAGTTTGGTGTTCAGCTCTCCCTCAGGCTACCTAGGCTCATAGGATGACCTTTGTTCATTTTTCTGGAACTCACAATACCACCCTCTCAAACAGACATGCACTTTCATCCTCTTGTGTCCATACACATCTCGCTTTATTATAACTACCCATCATCTCAAGTACTGTTGATTTGTAAGGAACACAAACCTCTAAGCTCTGTACTTTTAATATGCCATGATACCCATGTGCCCATAGTGTAACAGCTCAGCAGGTTACTCACACTGCCATGCTGTGATCAGTGAACATGCCATGATACCCATGTGACCACAGTGTTACAGCTCAGCAGATTGATCACACTGCAATGCTATGCACATAACACATGCCATGACACCCACATGCCCACAGTGTTACAGCTCAGCGGGATACTCAGACTGTCATGCTGTGTACATAGCACATGCCACGATAACCATGTGCCCTTAGTGTTAAAGGTCTGTAGGTTACTCACACTGCCACATTGTACATTGCTGACACAAACTGTACTGTTGCCTAGGCAGTCCTTTTTTTGTACAGTATGCATAAGTTAACATGCTCTGTGTCTTGCCTTTAACTAACCCCTCCAGCCACTCAGCTGTCAGTGTTGCACTTAGTATATTGCTTTGGTAGCTACTAGGCATGCATCCCAACAGACGATTGAGACACTTAGCTCCATTTTCCAGCTATCCCATACTAGGCATGCATCCCAACAGAAGATTGAGACACTTAGCTGCATTTCCCAACTATCCCAGAACATTGCCTTAGTAAGTAACTTGTGCTCAAAGTCACACAACAGGAAAATGGAGGTTAAGAGAATCAAACCCCAGACTGCAGAAGTTGGGCATTAACAGCTTGTAGCCTTAGTCCTCTGCACTAAGTGATGACATAAGCAGCTTAGTATGTCAAAAATGACCATCTACGAAACACTGAGGAAACAACAGCACCATGACTTTATTTATGAACTACAGGGCTGACAAAGATTCTGTCTGGATAATTTCTGTCATGACTCCAGCCATATAAAAAGAAATCTAAAATGAAAAATGTACACTTTGAATAAACTGTTTTTAAGCTAAAGTAAATGTAATTATATTTTTCATAAAAAGTGGCTCTTGAAGATTGCATAAAAATAAATAATAACAATAAAAACAGGAAAGGCATCACCCATTTTTAAACTCAAACAAAAAGGAGTGCCTTGGAATTAGGTGGGGACAAGTCAGCCTCTGGGGCAGTTACTGCCCAAATTCTAAACTACACACGTTTACTAAAAATGTCCAAAAACTAATAGGCACAAGACAAGACGACTGTACACTGCAAAGTTCAACAAGGTTTAATAGCTGAGTAAAACAAGCTTACAGCACTCAGTAGTCCAGTGCACACTCCGGTAACTTCCAAGCAATAAAAAGTTAAAAACGATGTGGCTGCACAGAATCCAAGTCACAAAGTGCAAAGCGCTTTTCGTTAGGAAACACTTTTCCTAACTTCTTCAGACAATAGTGCACAGAAAGAAAAAACAAGTATAAGTACTATCCTAGTGACTCATACTTGTTAATACAATTAAGTCAATTAAGCACAGTCACATAATTTAAAGCTGTAATCCTAAAATACTGAAGTCAAGCAGTTTGTTTTGGTTAAGTCATTAGGTAAAATGAGTGCCTTAGTTTTATAAAAAAACAAAGTTCTGTTGTCTTGTAATGGAACATGTAGTAAATTAAATAGTATTAATTAAAATTGTAGTTAGTTCACTTTACTTATAACTAATGTTCAGGGACCCGTAGAAGTAGTAATCATTTCATAAAAAACTAATGTTTCTTTTAACCTATAAAAGGTGGGTGTAACTTAGCAATTATAACCTCCCTAGGGCTAATGAGCATCTATTATTTAACCATCCAACAAACATAATATATGTACAGCTACTATCTCTTAAGGCTCTTTAATTTAGCACACATAGAATAGAAGTCCTTTCATTCAAGCCTGGTGGAAAGCATGCATTGAGTGTAAGCTGCCACAAAAGTTCCAGTTTCTCCAACATAAGTGTAGACGCCTCTCCTCTACTATTCATCTCATTTGAGTCGATGGCCTTAAATTTGAAACTGTGGTTAGGGGTTTCACTGCAGTGTCTAACTAGTGGGCTCTCCATTTTACTTTTGTTAATGTAATAAACATGTTCATAAATCCTCACCTTAAAATTACGATCAGTCTTGCCTACGTAAAAACCAGGGCAGCACTGACATAATGCTACATAGACTAAGGCTTTGGAGTTACAGTTAAACTTGTTCTTCAGGAAATAGTGTCGCCCCCTAATAATGAATTTTGACCTTGTAGCAATGTGTCGACATTGGTTACATGCCTCACATTTAAATGTCCCTGGGGTGCCTCTAAAAGTGCTGTTACTACTTTCAGTAAGTTTTTTAAGTTTCTTCCTTTTTTCCAGGTGACCAGCGGTTTGTCTCCCAACTTTCCTTGTATATCCCTATCGGACAGTAACAACTGCCAGTTTTTGCCCAGTACTGTGATCAGGGCTTCATAATTTAAAGAGAATGTAGTCACGAATCTCAAACAATTTTGCTCCCTTTGTGGTCCAGTACTATTCCTAACTCCGGGGTTACTCAGTTCTGTCTCTACTGAGACGTTGGTTTCCAAAGTGTGAGCTGCTGTCCATCCTTGGGAGAGGATGGGTCTGAAGTGGCCAGAGGGCCTTTTACTACTCACCTCCCTTATAAGGTCAGCAATCAACTCAATGGGGTACCCCCTCTTGAGGAACATGGACTTCAAGAGTTCACATTCCTCAAAGAAGTGGTCATCCTCCGTAGTCATCCTGGCCGCTCGTACCAGTTGGCCCTTCACTACACTCCTCTTCTGGTGCAGCGGGTGAAAACTAGTGTAATGTATGAATGAGTTAGAGTAAGTACTCTTTCAGGAAATCCTTGCTAGATATTTTTTCTGGGCTCCATCTTTAGATAGTTCAACATCCAAGATGTTCGTAGAATCTATGTGGAAGTTACTAGTAAACCTGAGAAAGGTGGTGGACCTATTAAACTGCTCCAGAATTTCAACAGCTAGTTCAACACCCCCTTTAATAATCATAAAAATGTCGTCTAAAAAGTGGGTGTAATAATAAATACACTCATTCAGTCCAGGGTTATCAAAAATGGTGTCTTTTTCCAATTTGGCCATGACTAAATTGGCGAAACTAGCTCCACAAGGGGAGTCCATAGCTACACCAATCTGCTGTCTGAAAAATTCTTTTTAAAAGGTAATGTAGTTATTGGACAGTGTTATACCTATCAATTCCTCCACCAATCTCAGTTCTGAATGTTCTGCCCCTTTAAATCTCATATGGTCGATAACCCATTCTGTTCCCAAGGTTTGTGGGATCAGCGTGTATAGATTGCAAACATCCACTGTTAAAAAACAAAAATGCTCATTATAAGCTAAAGAGTTAATACTCATCAAAAATGTCCAAGAGTCTTTGCAAATCAGAGGTTCCAGGGCCACAAATATCTTCAGAATGTCATCTATCACCTTAGCACAAGAATAGGTAATTGATTGTTGAGCGTCCACTAAGGGGAGTATAGGTGGATCTCCTTGATTCTTGTGGATTTTAGGTATTCCAAAACGTACAGGTAGTCTAGGTGATAGTACTGACAAATAGGTAAACATGTCAAGGTCAATGAGTGAGTCAATGAACATATTCAGGAACATTCTGATACGGTTGTATGCTATGTTCAGTTTGTTCAGGCTCATGTTAATATATGCGTTACTTTCAAGTAACTTCCCCGTTCTTTCCTTGTAGTCCATTTTGTGCATAATGACCAGTCCACCCTTTTTGTCAGGTTTCATTAGGCGGACTGGTAACATTTTTAACATTTTATTGTTTGGCAGTTACTGGAGTGTGCACCGGACTATTCATTGCTGTAAGCTTGTTTTACTCAGCTATTAAACCTTGTTGGACTTTGCAGTGTACGGTCGTCTTGTTCTAAACTATACACATCGGAGTTGGACTGCACTCTTGAAACAGCTCAAAATGGATTCCATTCTTCCTGAGAAACTGCAGCCTGTTTCTTGGATTTACAAGTCAGAAGGTCATTAAAATTAAGCATATCTCTTCAGCTACTAGAACTGATACATCCAGATAAGCTGTTAGCTAGAAGTTTTATTCTTGCTATCTACTGTTTAAACACCCTTTGTATTTTCTTTGTATTTACACTCATATGTATTTACTAAGCCTAAACATGCTGTCCAAAAGGCCATTGGGAGCCTTGCTCAATTTCTCAAATGCACCAAAAACTACATGGTTATGTGACTTGCTCAAGTCACAGAGTAACCAAATGAAGGTTGGGTGAATCAAACTGTAAACCTCATGAAGCATCATGTTAGCAGTTTGTATCATTAGTATCTATATTACCCGAATGAACATTTAGGTTATTGAATAATTAAACGTTGATCTGGTAATATCAAAAAATTAAAACAGCGAGCTGCCGATTTAGCGTAGGGAATGATTTTCCTCAGCCACAAAAAAAATAAATAAATAAATAAACCAAAAGGAAGTGGGGGGCTTTGTCCCCCACACCACCCTAACTAAATATACCAACTCCAAGATTGGTCTACAGTGGGGAAAGGGACAAAATCCACATAATTGCTAAGGGAATTCTTTCCCTGTGTTAAATCGTCCATTCACGGTATTTTGCTTTCGCTATTACCAGTTCGATATTTAGGTATTTGCTAACCTAAATGTTTTATCAGGTAATAGGAACCCATATCCTTGATCCTCAGTGCTAAATGCCAGACAGATAGACTGAAAGCTCCTGCGTATTTGATTTTACAAAGTGGCAGTAGTGATGTTTTTACCTCCTTTGCTTACGGGTAAGGCAATGCATGCTGTGTCAAAAATGTCAGAGTCTGACTGTCTGAATACTATAAATTAAAAATGTAATTTTTTAAATGTGTTAAACACTCATGAAACTGATATAGAAAATGTTGGAGAATGTAGAAGAAAACCAGAACAGAGAGACACTGATTTCCTAACAGAAATAAGCACTAACTTTAACAGATTGATGGATGGATGTCAGGTTACCACTCTTAGAGCCCTGCTTAAGGGCACAAAAATCTGATTAATAGCTTAGGAGTGCAACCAGTAATGGGAAATGGGCAAAAAAGGTGACCTGTTATCTAGACAGCAGGGAGCAACTGCACACGAACATTGTAACCACATTACACATAGGTATAGAAAAAAACAGCAGGGAAATTTAAATCTTAACGTCAGGACACAGAGGCAAATGGGAAACATCTGGACTGAGTACAAGCTAAAGTCTGAGAGAAAATGTTTTTAGTGTCACCAAATGGTGCATGTACAGTCCTAATATCAACAGTGACAGGGTGGGGAAAGGAAGCCATGTAATTGAGTTAACCAAGGTAGCACCATGATAGTGGTCAGCTGTCTAACCAAGTTAGCACCATGATAGTGGTCAGTGGTCTAACTAAGGTAGTACCATAATAGTGGTCAGCTGCCTAACCAAGGTAGCACCATGATGCTGGTCAGCTGTCTAACCAAGGAAGTACCATGATAGTGGTCAGCTGTATAACCAAGGTAACACCATGATATTGGTCAGTGGTCTAACCAAGGTAGCACCATGATAGTGGTCAGCTGTCTAACCAAGGTAGTCCATGATAGTGGTCAGTTGTTAACAAAGATAGCACCATGATAGTGATCAGCTCTCTAACCAAGGTAGCACCATGATAGTGGTCAGCTGTCTAACCAAGGTAGCACCATGATAGTGGTCAGTGGTCTAACCAAGGTAGCACCATGATAGTGGTCAGTTGTTAACAAAGGTAGCACCATTATAGTGGTCAGCTGTCTAACCAAGTTAGCACCGTGATAGTGGTCAGTGGTCTAACCAAGGTATCACCATGATAGTGGTCAATTGTTAACAAAAGTAGCACCATTATAGTGGTCAGCTGTCTAAACAAGGTAGCACCATGATAGTGGTCAGTGGTCTAATCTAGGTAGCACCATGACAGTGGTCAGCTGTCTAACCAAGGTAGCACCATGATAGTGGTTAGTGGTCTTGGAAGTGTATCTGCTCCAGGTTATCTGAAGGTCCTTTACCAAATCATGGCAGGAAGTATGGAATCCACTGTTAAGAGGAATATTACATCAGACTTAATAATTGTTAGGCCCACAGTTCTTTAAAAGAAAATAAACTTAATGTACTTACCATAATGATAGATCCATGTTGTCCCTTTTTTTAATTTCTCCAAGTCTTCTGGGTTTCTTATACCATGACAGGAACGGACCCCATTCTTAAGTCAAAGTATGATTACAGTTCATGAAATCAGCATTGTTCCAATCTTTGATGTCAGCCAGAAGTGCGCTTCACAACACCCAGTATATGCCCAGTAGTGACTCCTGCAGTTCATATGGAGTTTCACGTATCGGTAACATATCTAAGTATGACGGTAAATTCGTTTTTATAAGGCACATTGCTCCTGCTATTACTACTAGAACTGTCTGGAATATCTTTCTTTGACACTGCCCTCATTTCTGTCTGCAAATCCTGGTAATTTATTACTTTGTGTCTCTCTGAACATAAGACACTGTAGCCACTGAGTGTAACAATTTCAATGATCACTGTTACTTTTGCCTTCTTTTCATGGAGTACTATATCTGTTTTTTCACGTCTATTTTTTGAACGGTTAGTAAGAGATGATCCCATGTAATATTAAATTCATAATTTTCTATGATGCTTTACGGCTCATGTTTTTCAGCTACTTCAGTATTACAGTCTTTGCACAATCCCTAGTGCAACAGTCTTACCACATTATTATGCGTTTCAGTATACAGTCCTTCTGCCATTAGTATATCACAACCAGTAAGAAGATGTGTGACTGTTTCTAATTTTGTTTTACAAAACCTGCATTTGTTTGTTTCTCCCAAATGTTGGTCTTTGTAAACCGATGTGTATGTAGAGCACTGTCCTGGGCTGCCAATATTAATCTTTTGCCTTTTGGTTTAAATTCACCTCTCCTTAATCATTCCTGCTTCAGATTCCGTCAACATGAGGTTGTTCCAAGAGTTTTCAACTATATTTATGCATTTTCCACATTTCTTGCCTTCTCATCTGATCGTTCTCCTTATAATCTTTTTGTGTTTTGGCACATTCATTTTCTGCCTGATTCCTCATCTACTTGTGGTTTGGTTTCCATTCCCACTTGACGCCCATTTACATCTGCTAAACTAAGCAGGGAAGTCATTCTTAAACATTCTTCTCATGTTTCAAAACTTTCACAAGGTTTGGGTCTTGTAAAGTCAACAGAAATGTATGCAGTCCCATGATGATTGCAGATCTATACATGCAATAAATTTCAAGGAGGCCCATACCACCTTCAAAACAGAGAATATACAGTCGGTATGCACTGATTTTTATAAATCATTTGATGAGCATGAGGCATTCTTCTGTTTTTTGTCCAACCGATCCAATACCTTTGGGGCCAGTCATTCACTCCAAATCTGTAAGTTAGGACAGGAAGAGCAAATTGGTTTATAGCCTGGACTTTGTTCCTAGATGTCAACACTGTTTTCAGTATTAATTTTAGTCTTCTAAAATATTCCCTTACTAAGTTTTATTCACATTTGTTCATGTTTTATTGTTGATCCTTCATCAGTTCCCAAATATTTATACACTCGTTCTTGCTCAAGTTCTTTTCTATCACATTCTTGTCCCAAACTAATGTTTTTTGGTGATGCAGCTTTCCTGCTTTAAAGGTTGCTTTTGCACATTTATCAAGAACAAATGACATTCTTATATCATCTGAAAAAAATTGACCACTTGCAGTTGTGCTTTCAGTTCCTCATCTCATGAACTATACAGTTTTACATTTTCTACAAAAAGAAGATAAGAAGTCTTTACACTTTGTTGTTTTCTGGGAGCCAAATTGTAGCCATGGCGTAATCTGTTAAGTAGACAGCTTAATAGGTTAAGCACAAGAAAAAAGAGCGGGAGTGACAGAGAGTCCCTCTGGAATATCCACCTTTACATTTTTTATCCCTGGAATAATAATTTGTCCTTTATCATGGCTTAACTGCAAAGTGATTTGCCACTATTTAATGGTCACTGTAGTGTACTTTATTGGTGGAGGGTGTATCTTATACATTTTTAAGCACATTAGCCATGAATGTGGAGTACTGTAAAATGCTGTTTCATAGTCTATCCATGCCATAATTAAATTCTTCCCCTTTTTAAAGTTCTCCATTATGACTTTATTTAACAGCAAATGATCCTTTGTTCCATATGACTTTCTTTTATTACACTTTTTTTTCTAGTGCCATGATTGAGTTTTCTTCTAAATGACTATAAACTGTCAGACATCAATTCCAGTGTATAATTTATAAATTGCCAAAAGGTAAGCTATTGGTCGATAGTTTTTAGGATAGCTTGTAGGTTCACTCTTAAGTAGGAGTATTGTTTTTCCTGTTGTTAACTAGGCTAGCGTCTGTTCAGAGTGTGCATATAAATAGTTCTTACTTATGGCTAAATTCTTCATGTAAAGATAATACTTTTAACCAGAATTAAGTTACTGCATCTGGACATGTGGTTTTCCATTTAGGAGCTTTTCTTAACTTCATTTCAGTTTCTCTGGCTATTACTTCATCCCATTTCATATCCTGTACATTTAAACTTCTTAGTCTTACTTTTAGTTCTTCTATTTAGCATCTTTATTGTGTTCCACAGGGGCTTCATAGATATTTATCCAAAATGTATGTATTTCTTCTTTTTTTTTGGTGGTCCATCAGTTCATTTTGCCTTGTTTCCCAATTCTCTCTAAGATTTTTTGGGTCATCAATAAATTGCTTATTTGGTACTTTTTCTTTGTATTTATCTGCATATCTTCTAAATATTTCTACCCGTGATGATATCTTTAGTTTATTTTGCACTTGTTTCCCACCTTTCCTGTAACTAGTCTTGTCCAGATACAGATTTGCTGTATCCAGGCCTGTTTGTAAGCTTCTGAGCCCCCCAAGCCTTTGTGTGGTGGAGGGAAGCCTTGTAGCTTGTCAGTGTGAGTGGTAAGCACTAGGTAGCCTATCTACCACAAGAGTAGTGGTCTCTGGCCCAAACATTGTAGTTTATTGGCCGTTTAAGCAGTTGTCCATCTATTTCAACTTTCTGGTCTAAAAGTCTGAGTTTGTGCTTTTCCCGCCTTTCCTGTAACTAGTCTATTCCAGATAGAGATTTGCTGTATCCAGGACTGTATGTAAGCTTCTGAGCCCCCCAAGCCTTTCTGCGTTGGAAGCAAGTCTTCTAGCTTATCAGTGGGAGTGGTAAACACTAGGTAGCCTATCTACCACAAGAGGAGTGGATCCTGGCCCAGAACTTGTAATTTATTGGCCGTTTGGGCAGTCTTTCCATATCTTTCAACTTTCTGGTTTAAAAGCCTGCATTTGCACTTGTTTCCCACCTTTCCTGTAACTAGTCTACTCCAGATACAGATTTGCTGTATCCAGGACTGTGTGTAAGCTTCTGAGCAGTGCCAAAGTCTGATCTTCACATTTTCTCTTAAATCTGCTAGTTTTTTCCTCTCCTGCACTTACTAGCTTATTAGTCTAGCACTTTACTAAACTTCTTGTAGCAATTATTGTAGCACACTAAAGTGCTATCAGCAGTAAACGTTCTACAAGGAAACAGCTCCAGTACTTATTATTAATTCCCACTCCTCCAGGCATGTCTAAAGGTCAGTTCCCTGTACTTTCTCCTATTAACCTGGTGAACTTGGGCATCCTGAGGCAATGTAGCAACTGCCTCATGTACACCGACAAGCCTCTCTTCTTACCTCCCAACACTCAAACTTGCAAGAGATGCACTTATATATCCAAATTGGAAGCCATGCACTCTCCAGCCAAGACCAGAATAGCTGGTCAAGAGGAGAAGGTCAACACTTGCACCACACCACATGGAACACATAGCCCTCCAGGACACAATCCAGCACTTCCTTCACATAAAAGCACAAACCACACACCCACTTTCGCAGAGGCTCTCAATAAAAATCTACCCAAACAACAGATACCTCCAAAGTAGAAATGCACTCGACCACCACAACACAACACTAATCACGAGACACATAACTCTCCTAAACGGTGTGCCACTTAACCAAAGCCCCTAAGGCAAAACAGCATGCCCAACACACTAGTCATAGGTGACTCGATAGTGAAGCACACTGATGTCCCACTCACTAGGTCGAATAAGGAAAAACTAACAGTCAGCTGCCTGTCAGGTGCCAGGATCCACCACATAATGCACTTACTCAGGTCCCTCAACAACAGATACAAATATGACTCAGTCATTGTACATATGGGTGTGAATGATCTGAGATGTATCTCCCTAGACTACATGAAAAGAGACATGGAGGAGCTCTCTGATTATGTAGCCCAGGCGGGTATGACCCTAGCCCTGAGCAGCATCCTACCATCACCCAGAATGATACCACACTTCAAGCAGAAAATGATTGATTTCAACAATTGGCTAAGTTTCTGGTGTCACTCTAAGGGGATCCAGTATCTGTCTGCCTGGGATGACATGATTGACAGACCTCGATGTTTTGCCAGAGATGGCCTGCATCTGTCACCCCTAGGCTTCCGGATACTGGCCAAGGCTCTTGCCACTCCTATGCTGCCTTTTTTAGGTGGTGTTCCAAAGACCAAATTACCACCATAACAGCTACAAACAAATTCAATCTGAGGGTCAAGCTGCTCAAAGCTAGAAGTCTAAATCCCAAAATTCACTCGATCTAAGCACTCCTTAAAATAGAGAACATTGACATTTGTGCTGTAACAGAGACCTGGTTCAAGGCAGCAGAAAGGACCCCTACACTACCAGGCTATAACTCTTACCACACCTATCGGCCCCAGAACTTGGACCGAAACTTCGGAGGTGGTAGTGTTTCCATATTCATAAAAAATGTGCACACCTCCAGACTGGTAGCCCAACATAATGCATCAGAGATACTTCAGGTGCAGCTAACACTGGGTAAGACAGCGATTCAGGTCGTAGCCTACTATAGGTTCCCAACCATGTTGCATGACTCATACTCCATGTTCCTAAGCACCCTGGAGAATATTAGGGTCCAACCTAACACTCTCATACTAGGTGACTTCAAGTACCCATCCATTAACTGGGAAAACTACTCATGTACCAATACACATGCCCAATGTTTCATGGAGTTCATTAATTCCAATGCCCTGGACCAGCTCATTCTTTCCCCCACTAGAGGTAGCGCCATCCTTGACCTGGTCATTACTAACATGGATGACCATTGCTCTACACCAATAGTCAGCTCCTCCCTTGTTAGATCCGACCACAAACTAATCACCTTGGAAATCCACATCCCTCCCACCCCTTCCCCCGCAAAGGTAACCACCATGAAAAACTTCTCCAAAGCTAACTTTGGGCTCCTAAAAACAGAGGTGGCTAACTTAACGGCACCCATGCAAATGAAGAATAGTTGCATGACTGCCGAATCATACACCAATGCACTGTACAAACACATACACAAATGAATGGATCTCGCCATACCCAATAGAACCAAGATGCTCTCCAACAAAAAAGGAAGCTAATCTGGTGGTCCCCTGCCTTAAACAAACTCTACAACAGAAGGAGGAAACTGATGTGGAATAAGGTGAAGTTCCAAGACTGGTAAACCTCCCCTATCAGTGTCAACAAAAAGCTGAGATCCCACATCAAATCCTCTAAAGCTAGCTATGAAAACAGAATTGCAGCAGATAGTAAAGACAACCACAAGGCCTTCTATAGTTATGTAAAGAATCTCCACGGCAATACCCACATTTGCTCTGAGCTACTGTACAATGTTACCTCCTATACCGAGCCAACAGATATTGCCAATATATTGGCTGACAGATTCAGTACCAACTTTACCCCTCCCCCCAGGACCAATCACAATACCAGTACATTGCCAGACACCCAGTATTACTGCTGCACAGGTTAAAACAGCACTGTCCAAGGCTAAGAATACAGCTTCTATGGGACCTGACAATATCCCTGGCTGTGTTCTACATGAACTACAGAATGAACTGGCACCTCACCTGTGTGCCCTGTTCAATCACAGCTTCACCTCAGGCTTTGTCCCTACCGAATGGTGCACTGCTACAGTCATCCCTCTCCACAAAGGATGAGTGACTACAGACCCTGGGAACTATTGCCCCATTAGTCTGACGTGTCTGATATGCAAAGCTATGGAATGCATAATCATGGACCTAATAAACAAGGATATAGGGAATCTCCAAACACTGGATCCCACACAGTATGGTTTTGTGAAGGGTGGATCATGCTTGCTCAACTTGGTTGACTTCTTTGAGTCAGTTACCCGAGTTGTGGATGAAGGCAAGGTGGTTCATACAGCCTACCTTGATCTAGCCAAGGCCTTTGATACCATTCCCCACTCAGGAATCATAGAAAACTCACTAAGCTAGGCATCAACCCCTATATAACTAGCTGGGTTGCAAACTGGCTCACAGATAGAACCCATGGTGTGAAAGTAGCTGATTCCAAGTCAGACTGCTGACTAGTCATGAGTGGAGCTTCACAGGGTTCGGTCCTGGGTCCTCTCCTGTTTGGTATCTACTTCTCTTAAGTCCAAGCCAACACAAAGGGACTTTGGCTGACAAAGTTCGCAGATGATTGCAAGTTGAGAGCTATGATTTACTCCCCACGTGATGCTGACATCATAAAGAATGGCCTCACTGAAACCAACAACTGGTGTCAGAACCATGGCCTTAAGCTCAATGCCAAAAAATGTGCCGTTATCCCCTTAGGGAAAAACCTGGTTCACATGAATTACCACATTGATGGTAGTCCACTGAATGTAGAAGGCTTTATAAGAGATCTGGGAACACAGGTTGATAGCAACCTCTCTTTTGACCACCACATTGCCACTGTGGTCAGAAAGTCCTTCTATGTGGCACATCTCATTACTAAGGGTTTTGCATCCAGGAACAAAGAGGTCATTGTCTCCTTCTACTCTTCCCTCATTAGGCCAATCATCGAGTACAATGCCCCATTTGGCATGTACCTCATTAGACACTTGCAACAACTGGAGAGGCTGCAAAAGTACCTCACAAAGAGGATACTAGGCTTTAAACATGTGTCCAGTATGGACAGACTCAAACAATTCCAACTAATCTCTGTCTCATATCACCTACTTAGAGGCAATCTCTGATTGACTTACAAAGCCATGTCTGACCAAGCTCTGTTAGAAATGCTACATCTAAAGAAATCCCAATTCCTCCGCACCACATGCTCCAGAGACTTTAGCCTTATTACCACAATGAACAGAATGTACTGGAGGGACAGGTTCTTAACCCAGAGACTGCCCATGCTATGAAATAGACTTCCCATACATGTCAAGCAGAGCACCTTGTTGACCCTCTTCAAGAGAAATCTTGATGAGTGGACGGGAAATAGAAAATTCACTCCGGGTATAACTCCAGTGGTTCTACTCGACAGAGGCACTGGGAACTAAGGTCAGGTGGCACAATGCCAGGGTAATCTTATGGCTAGGCTTGTAAAGGCCCCAAAGCCATTAGCCTACTGCACACTTATGAACCCATGACCCTATAATGCACGATAGAGCCTGATCTGTTCTGATAGCTGTGTATTGCTTTTATCACATCTATCTTTGAGTATTTTTGTTGATCTGTTCCCTCTTCTATATTCTTCTAACAATTACACTTCTTGTCTTAATTGTTTAATAGTTTTCTCTAATTGATACTTCCATGATGGCGTTTGATTGCTCCCCTTCCTTTCCCTTGCTAACCTGTGTTTTTGAGGTAAGACTTTATATGTTATTAATTTAGCTGCATAGTAATATATGCTGTTTACTTCTGTTATATCTCTTTGGGCAGTCCTAATTAGTGTTCATTTGTTTTTATTAAACTTCTAACTTTTTTGGACTTTATTTGCTTTCTCTAATCTATTTCTTTCATTGATCTTAATATGTCAGTTTCTATTAATTCAAGCAACTCTTCTCTTAGATCATTTTCTTCTAAACTGAGAGCACATTCTTTGTTCACCATTTCCTGCAGGCATTCTACAAAAAGTTCCAGAGCATCTTCCTGTGCCACATTCTCTTCAGTTTCATACTATGTCATCCATTGCTCTTTCATATGTGAAGTCACTGGCCTATCACCCCTCAACATTGGCTGGGACAGAGTTGCAACAGTTTCCTGTTTCTCCCCTTACTATGCAACTCCAAATGAACATTTGTACTGGTTTTCTGTTGAAGGTTCTAAAGTATCTTTGTATGGCAACTGATTGGATGTTTCCTGCTCCACTGGTTCTCCTTAATTTGGGGATCCATTGCTCTATCCTGTTGTGATGTTATCCATAATCTCAGTTTCTCACTTCTCCATTACTAATCCTCTTTTCTACTTTTCTTCTTTGTTTTATAATCTTTTGTATTGTAAAATTTTCAATGTCCTAATGCCTTTGTCTGTATTTCTCTTCAAATATCTTTGGTGCTGCCCTTTTTATATTGATTAGTTTTGCTTTCTCTTTTGCATAAATATTGTGGGTTCCCTTCAAAAACTCAAAATCCAGAAATCTCGAAATTCATATGGTCGAGAACTTATGATCGAAGGTTCAGAATTTCAAAATTCTGAACGGAGATCTGCATACAGTGCAGAACAGGAGATTTCCCTTTTCTCGGAGTTGGTATATTTAAGTAGCAGGGGTGGGGGGGTGCAGAGGGGCTTGTCCCCCTGCAGAAATGTTTAAATAGTTGTTTTTTTTTTTTTGGATTTGTTTCAGAATTTCGATAATCTGAAACATTGATGATATGGTCTCGATCATATGACAGTTGATGTCTCAGAATTTCAAGATTCTGAAGTGAATCCATATTGTACCATATAAATCTTTCTTTCCAAGTCCATATTTCTTCTTCAGATGTCTCCTGCACCTCCTGTTCCTCCCTGCTTTGGGGATTCATTGTTTCATCATGCTGTGATGATACCTGTGTTAAGACATTCTGCACTAAATCCTGCACTTCACAAGTATTCCATAACTTCATATTCTATTTTTTTAACTTCTACTTTACTAATCTTCTGTTCTACATTCCCTGTTTGTGATCTTATTTTTTATTGGGAATGTTTCCATATCTGGATGCTGTTGCCTGTATTTCTCTTTGAACATCTTTGCGGCTGCCTTTTGTGTTGCCTTTGCATAAATATTGCACCATATCAGATCTCTCTTTCTTTCTCATGTCCATATTTCTTTTTTTATACTTTTTGTTCTTTATATTTTTTTCACTTTCTCAATTGCTTCTTTTTCCAAACAGCCTGAGGTTTCTATATATATATTTTTTTATAAATCTCTTGTATTAATGAATACACAATTTTATTTGAAGCTTCTGACAGTTTTTTTCTTTCTTGTGGAAATATTTTTCATTCCTCTACTTTCTCTCTTAATCAATTTAGATATCTTCTGTCTGGAAATTCTGGGCTTCTTACATAACAGTAATAACACATACGTTCTTTCTTATCCTCAGTATCCGGTCTATCATCTTTATGGCTCTTTTTTGACCTATCAGTTTTTGTGAGTTTTGTGGACTACTACTTTCTTCTGCAACAAGGGAGCCATCTTCCTCCTGGGCCTAGCCTAGCACCATTGTAAGATTCTACACTGTCATTTTTTGCAGTCCTGGTACCAGTGAACCTCCAGGACTGGGCACTTTTTTATCCTGGGACTTGTGCACCCTGCTATCTTTTTTATTTTTAGCCTACTTCTGTCCATGATATATGCTATATAAAATGCCGTCTATATATCAGTATCCTCTTGGTGAGATTTTGTGAAAAACAGGGTCCACCTCGTGAAGGTACTCACCAAAACTTGAAGATGAATTCAATTCTGGCAATACTACTCTCCTTTGCTTCCTGACTTATCATCTCACCATTCATACTCAGCTGACTTATCATTTCTCTGGAGAGTACATAACATTCATTCAAAATAAAATGAATGTTATGTACTTACCATAATGATAGATCCATGTTGTCTCTTTTTTAATTTCTCCAAGTCTTTTGGGTTTCTAATACCATGATGGGAATGAACTCCATTCCTAAGCAAAAGTATGATTAAAGTTCATGAAATTAGTATTGTTTCAGTCTTTGATGTTAGCCATAAATGCCTTGAAAGAAAATGAACATTATGTCCTTACCATAGTGATAGATCCATGTTGTCTCTTTCTGCATAGTTCAACCTGTGAATTATCAGATCTGAGTCGAATCCAAAACTAGCCATCTACCACAGACTTCAATCCATTAAGCTCTGCCTCCTCTTGCCACAATCCCTCACTGCTCTGGACTACCTCGGATCAAGTTTGACACATAAACCCAAACTGACAACACTCAGTATCAGTGGGAAAAACACCCTCCCCCACTCAGTTGTCCCATGATCAAGAGGCTCACCATAACAGCAGGGGTAGGAGGAAGAGGAGGTTGAACCAGACAGAAAGAGACAATGTGCATCTATCATTATGGTAAACACATAACTATCTTATCCAATGACGTGTATCTATCATTATAGTAAGCACATAACTATCTTATCCAATGACGTGCATCTATTATTATGATAAATACATAACTTTCTTATGCAATGACGTGTATGTATCGTTATGATAAATACATAACTATCTTATCCAAAGACATGCATCTATCATTATGGTAAACACATAACTGTTGTCTTTTCTGTCTGGCTTCAACCTGTTGGACAGATTCCATAGCCAATTAGCACCCTAGGGAGATCTCACAGAAGGATACTGTGCAATATGATGGAACCAAAAGAAGCTCTGGACACCAACTGAATGCCTAGTTTGTAGTGGGACACAAAGGTGTGAGGGCCCACCTAAATAGCAACTGCACAATTCTCACCCAAAGCAGCTCTGGGTAAAAAGACTGTAGAAGTAGCCATAGGTCTAGCAGAATGACCTTTTGGTTTACAGTGCAAGGGCTTCCCTTTCAAATTATACCCAAAAGAAATACAGACAGCAACTTGGAGAGAGCAACCACAGACATTGGAATGCCCAACCTAGCTTTGGAATAGGAAGAAAACAATTGTTTAGGTTTACAGAATTTTTTTTTCTGTCCAAGTTAAAACTCAGTTGTCTAAGAACATCAAAGAAATGCAAGGACTACTCCTTCTTGTTGGAAATTCAGGAAAATGTACTTGTAAGTGAATGGAGTGGTTCAAAATATTACCTGTAGCCACCTTATGAAGAAAAGAAGAACATTTATGGAGGGAAACCATGTCTTTATGAAAAACCAAATACTAAGTGCTGACTAGACCAACACCTACTTGGCATAATTAACTGCCACCAAGAAAAAGGTCTTTCAAGACAGATTTCAAATCAACCATAGCAGAAGGTTCAAAGGGGGATGTAGCCAAAACCTAAAGCATGAAAGGCAGATCCCATGAAGGGATAGGGTCCCTGACCAGAGGACATAATACAAAGTTACACTCGAGGAAAGCCTTCAAAATTTTGAGAGCTGCTAAAGGCATATTGTCCCCACAAATGTGAAAATTGAAAATAGCTGCTAGTTACAGTTTAATACTGGTATAACTGGAGCCTGAGTTAAACAAATCTGCTAAGAAATCTAAAATGACCTCCAAAGGTGCCACAAAACAGATCTAAACACAGGTAGCAAAATAACCAAAATGTTTCCATTCACTGACATACAATCTAAGTGTAGACAACTTGTGAGAAGAAGACAAAATACATAGTACTCTCTCTGAAAGCGTGGGATTCTAGGCCATCAATGGAACTGGGAAAAACAAATAGTTAACTTGAGAGTCTGAAAGTTGGGTGGTCCAGACTTGCTGGATGAGAGATCAGATCTGGAATGGGATCCAGGATCTAAGGAGAGTACTTCAGAAGAGGCAAAAGAAGGGGCTACACCTAATAAAGCCAAAAGGGAGCAATGAAGATTACAGTTGCTCTGCTATGGTTTGCCTTTGAAGGAAAGTTATCAGTGGAGTCAGAGAAATGTACAGGAGATCTGAGGGCCAAACATAGAGAGCAACATCTCTGGGTGACTGACCCTGAAGCATGATAGCTGCTGCACTTGGTGCTGGATGGAGGATGTGAACAGATCACAACATGAAGGATTCTAGCACCAAAAACCTGAGTGGCAACTCTTGGACTCAGGGGCCACTTTTGTGGAAACAGAATGTTCCCATTCAAACTGTCTGCCAATATGTTACATCTTCCCAGGATGTGCATTGCAAACAGAAAGCATTGAGATGAAATTGCCCATTGCCAGACTCTAATGGCTTGTCAACAAATGCAATAGAAATGGAATCCCTTCTTTTTTTTCAGATACTGCAGGCACAGACATGCTGTTGGTCTAATTCAAAATCACACTATTGGGAAGAACATACTGAAAAGCCTGCAATACAAGAAGGACCATCCTCATCTCCAAGTTGTTAATGTGAAGACTGGCCTAGGAAATTGACCAAGTTCCCTGGGCAGTCTTCCCTTTGAAATTCCCCACCCCATCCAAGAAGAGAGGCATCTGTCATGACCATACCAGGGGGAATAAGCATTCTCCCAGAGGATGCCAAGGTAGACTTCAACCACCAACTGATTTCATTCTGACAGACTTCTGATATCACAATTGGGAACTCCACTGGATGTGTCAGAAAAGTCCACTTAACCACCAATGTCAACTGTAGAACCCTCATGAAGTATCTCACTAGGGGTATCAAGCAAATGGTAGCAACCATATGTCTCAAGAGTTTGAGAATAAGATAAGCTGGAGGGGTTTGTGCAAGAGGGTAAAGAAATAAGTAGACCCCACAGGGCCAAAATTCTGGGCAATGGAAGTCTTGCAGTCTGAGAAACTGTGTCCATGTGACAACATAGGAACTGTTTTCAACTGCACAGGGAGAAGGCTGGACGACTGATAGTTGACTGTGATTTCCAAGGAACTGCGTAGCTGGAGTAAAACATTTCTGGCTCTGTCTAAAGATGCTCTCATGGTGGCAGTAAGAAGCAAATCATCCAGGTAAGGAAAGACTTGGAACTCTTGCAGCCCGAACTAGACTGCCAGAACTGCGATGTACACCCAGGAGGTTGGAATTGGTAATGACTGGCTCACAGCAAGAATTGTAATATCCTCCTGCAATGCTTCATAAGGTTTATATGAGGCTAGGCATCAATGAGGTCAGTTGAGCACATCCAGTTGCCCTTCCTCAAGAGAGGCAGAATGGACTGCACCATGACCATTCAGAACTTGGTCTGCTTTACAAAACAATTTAATCTGCTGAAATCTAAAACTGGTCTGAGGACTGTGTTCTTCTTTGGAACCAAAAAAAAAACCTTGAACAGACCCCAGATCTGCACTGGTTTGGTGGGACCTTTGGATGACTTGATTTTCCAACAACGTTTGAAATTTAATGACTGCATCCTTTCTCTGATGGGGTGGCAGGTCTGGGAAATGTTTAGAATTTAAATTTGGAGTTTTCAAAAATGGATCTGTATAATTTCTGGAAATAACGCTTAACACCCATGTGTCTGACGTGATGCCCTCCCAGGCTTTTGGGTGTAGAGCCAAATGATTCTCAGCTGTCTCCAAAACCAGACAGTCAGGCAAACCTTCAGGATTGCTGAAAGGGCCTACTGGACAAGTCTGAGCAAAACTCCTGATTCTGTGGACTGCTCTGAGGGTGGTGCCCATTGTGGTCACCCATCTTTGCAACAGGGGGAACCCTCAGAAGGAGCTGCCTGGAAATACTGCTGCATTTTTCTAAAAAAAAAAAAAAGACATTTTTCCTTCTGGTACCAAGAGAAAGGTCAGTTGAGGTGTAGCAAAATGATTATTGTGCCTGTTTATTTGAACTGTTTCTTTCTGAAATTGGTGTGCCTTGTTTGCTGTAGCATAGACTAGATTCAAGCATGCTGAATCTAGCTTTGTTTGTATAACTTGAGCACTAATCCAGGCCATCTTTTTTGGAGAAGGTACCCCTGCAGCTTAGTGGCAGGAGTGTGCAGTTAGAACTTGTCTGATTGAAGGCTGCTTGGAACAGGGCTCAGTTTTGAGCTTTTTTATTGGTTAATTGAGTAATTTGTTTAAATCAGTTTGCTTGTTTTCAATTGTTATATAAAAAATGGCACTTTATTCATCTGCTTTTACTGTATTTGTGTTTCTTCCTACTTTATTGCATTTATTCTGCTGCATTTATTACTGCTTGTTAGTAGCCTGATTAAATTGTAACTGTTATTCTAAGCCTTTGGTTGAAGCACTTGGGCTTCAGACCAGTTGTTTTACATTAAGAAGGTTTGTGGTCTGCACTGTTGTGGCAGGGCAGGTAGCTTACATCCTTCTAAATTGGGAGTTGCTGATTGAAGGCTTAGTGTCTATTATTCTAAGAGCGTATTAGTTCTGGTTTAAGCACTTCGGCTTCGGGCCAGTTATTTTACATCAAGAAGGTATGGTCTGCACTCTTGTGGGAGGAGAGGATAGATTCTGCCCTTCTGAGCTGGGAGTTTCTGGTTAAAGGCTTGTTGTGCCTGCTTATTTGAACTGTTTTTTTTTCTGAAATTGGTACACCTTGTTTGCTGTAGCATAGACTAAATTCAGACCTGCTGAATCTAGCTTTGTTTGTATAACTTGAGCACTAATCCAGACCATCTTTTTTTTGGAGAAGGTTCACCTGCACCCTTGTGGCAGGAGTGTGCATTTGGAACTTGTCTGATTGAAGACTGCTGGAACAGAGCTCAGGTTTTAGCTTCTTATTGGTTAATTTGTTTAGATCAGTTTGCACATTTGCTACTGTTATATTAAAAAAAAGCAAAATACACTTTATGCATCGCCGCTTAGCTAGGTTAAACTATTCCTGGCACCATAAAGTCTGCTCTTCAGATTTTCCCTTAGAACTAGCCAGTTTTTAGTTTTAGCACTCACATCTGTTTCTTTGAGCTCAGCACTTGTTCAGAACTTGTTGTAAGCACTAAGCTAGAAATTACTACAGCATTCAACATTCCTCACTTGTCTAGAGGAAAACATTTTTTAGTACTTAATAAATAAGCAGCTAGCCAGGCATGTCTAAGGGTAAGCTCCCAGTGTTTTCTCATGTCTACCTGATAAATATGGGCATCTTGGGGCAATGCAGCAATACCCTCATGTACACAGACAGCTTTCTCCTCCTACCACCCAACACTACAACCTGTAAGAGATGCACTTATATAGCCAAACTGAAAGCAAAGCTCTCTTCACTCAAGACTGGACTAGACAGTCAAGAGGAGAAGGTATACACTTGCACCACACCACACTCATCACATAGTCCTTCAAAACCTACTCCACCAAAACACACACATAGCAGTAGAAAACCCACACCTACAGTCGCAGTGGCTCTCAATAAAAATCTTCTGAAGCAACAGAGCTCTCCAAAGCAGAAACACATGCAACCTCCACCCCCCAACACAACCCAAATGACACATAGCCCAAAAACTCAGTGTGCCACTCAACCACAGCCCATAAGGCATAACAACGTACCAAACACTCTAGTCATAGGTGACTCTATAGTCAGGCACACTGATGTTCCACTCACCAGGCTAAAAAAGGAGAAAGTTACTGTCAGCTGCCTGTCAGGTGCCAGGATCCGCCACATAATGCATGCACTCTGGTCACTCCACAACAAGTACAAATATAACTCTGTCATTGTCCATGTTGGTGTGAATGACCTGAGGCATACCTCCCTGGACTACATGGAAAGAGACATGGAGGAGCTCTCCAATCTCCCAGGCAGGTATGACCCTAGCCCTGAGCAACATCCTGCCATCACCCAGAAGGATACCACAGTACAAGGACAAAATGATTGACTTCAAAAATTGGCTAAGCTTCTGGTGTCATTCTAAGGGGATCCAGTATCTGTCTCCCTAGGATGACATGATCGACAGGCCACCATGATTTGCCAGAGATGGCCTGCACCTATTGCCCTTGGGATTCCGGATCCTGGCTAAGGCTCTTGCCACCCCTATAGTGCCTATTTTATGCAAGGTTCAAATGACAAATTCACCACTGTAACAGGTACAAGCAAGCAAAATCTGAGGGCAATGCTACTCAGTGCTAGAAGTCTAAACCTCAAAATGCATTGACTCGAGGCACTCCTTAAAATGGAGAACAATGACATTTGTGCAGTGACAGAGACCTGGTTCAAGGCTACAGAGAGTACCCCTGCATTACCAGGCTATAATTCATACCACACCTTTTGGCCATCTAATCTGGACCAAACCACGAAAGGTGGAGGCATGTCCATATTCATTAAGGATGTCCACACCTCCAGGCTAGTTGCTCAGCATAATGGATCTACAATTATCCAAGTGCAACTAACTCTGGGCAAGACCACAATCCAAACTGTAACTTGCTACAGATCCCCACCATGCCCCAGGATTCCCACTCCTCATTTTTTGATACACAGGAAAATATTAGGGTACAACACAAAGTGCTAATAATGGGCAATTTCAACTACCCCACCATTAACTGGGAAAACTACTCATGTGCCAACTCTTTTGCTCAATGTTTTCTGGAATTCATAAATTCCAACACCTTGGATCAACATATCCACACCCTCACCAGGGGCAGCAATATCCTAGACCTGGTCATTACCAAAATGGGTGACTGGTGTTCCAGACCAGATGTCAATTTCTTGTTGGTCAGATCCGACCACAAGCTAATAACACTAGACGTCCACATCCTGCCCCCACCCCCCATTAAGGAAACCACCATAAAAAATTCTCCAAAGCCAACTTCACGCTTCTTAAGACAGAAGTGGCAAACTTCACGACACCCTTGCAGACGGACAGAAGAGGTACGACTGCTGAATCCTACACAAATGTACTTTATAAGCACTTACACAAGTGCATGGATTGTGCTATCCCTAACAGAACCAAGATGCTATCCTCCAAAAAAAGGAAGCCAATTTGGTGGCCCCCTGCCATAAACAAACCCTACAACAGAAGAAAGAAACTGTTGCAAAAAAAAAAGTAAAATCCCATGACTGGAAGAACTCCCTGGTCAGACTCAGTAAGAAGCTGAGATCCCTCATAAAATCCTCCAAAGCTAGGTATGAAAACAAAATCACCACTGATTATAAAGACAACCACAAAGCATTCTATAGCTATGTCAAAAATCTCAATGGCAACACTCAGATCTGCTCTGAGTTACAGCACAATGGCACTAAAAAACACAGAACCAACTGATATTGCCAACATCCTGGCAGATAGGTTAAGTGCTAACGTTACCCCCCTCACCCCCTAAGGGGCCCATCTGTATACCTGAAAAAGGTAAAAAACACACTCTCCAAAGCCAGGAACACAGCATGCATGGAACCTGACATCCTAGGCTGCATTCTACATGAACTACAGAATGAACTGGCAACCCACCTAAGCGCTATGTTCAATCATAGCCTCACCTCAGGCTTTGTGCCCACTGAATGGTGCGCAGTAACAGTTATCCCACTCCACAAAGGGGGAGCCACCACGAATGCCGGGAACTACCACCCTATTAGCCTAACGAGCCTGGTCTGCAAGGCCATGGAACATATCATCATGGATCTTATAAACAAAGACATTGGTAATCTCCAAACTCTGGACCCCACCCAATTCAGGTTTGTAAAAAGCAGATCATGTCTCCTGAACCTGATCGACTTCTTTGAGGCAGTCACCAAAGCTGTAGATGAGGGTAAGGTGGTTCACACAGCCTATCTTGACTTCACCAAGGCTTTTGACACCATCCCCCACTCTGGAATTATAGCTAAACGCACTAAACTAGGTATAAATCCCTACGTCACAAGATGGGTTCCCAACTGGCTCACTGACAGAACCCACACTGTGAAAATAGCAGACTCCAAATCTGACTTCAGAGCAGTGACAAGTGGAGTACCACAGGGTTCAGTCCTGGTTCGTCTCCTGTTCGGTATCTATTTTTTGAAGTGCAGGCTGACACAGGAGGGCTTTGGATAATGCTAATAATGATAATAATGATAGTAATGATAGTAATGATAATAATGGTAATAATGATAGTAATGATAATAATGGTAATAATGATAATAATGCAGATGTCGCTGCGATTTCTGCTGGAATCCAGAATGGAATACGTACTTCTACTCCCAGGAGTACATAATGAGGTTGGCATATATGGGTGCACAGCTTGCACCCATTGCCACCCCCTTAATTTGCCTGAAACATTCCCATCACATAATAGTCCCACCTATACCTTGGGACTATTTATTGATAGGATTCACAAGGGAATTCTGGAACCAATTGCGTACATCTTGAAGGATTCCTGGGACTTTCTTACAAAAATTAGAAATGAATATTATAGTGAATTTCATAGTTTTTCCATGATAGATGTGATAGATGTAGTGGACCTTTTTACTTCTATTCCTAATACAAAGGGGGTAGGACTGTTCTATGATGCCTTGGTGGGTTTGTCAAAATTAGGCAATGAAATCAAAACTGTCATTACGGTACTTATGGAGTACGTGCTCAAGATTAACTTATTTTCCTTTGAAGGGGAATTTTTCAGGCGATTTAAGAGGGTGGCAATGGGTGCAAGCTGTGCACCCATATATGCCAACTTCATTATGTACTCCTGGGAGAAGAAGTATGCATTCCATTCTGGATTCCAGCAAAAATGGTACCTATATCTGCATTATTTGGATGATGTTTTCATCTTATGGAAGGAAAATAACATTGATGTAGACAGGCTTTTGGGGTTCGTGTATGGTATTTGCCCCTATTTTAAATTTACAGGAAGTTATTCTTTGAATAGCGTTGACTACTTGGACGTCACCATTTCTAAGGATTATGGAAAGGGATGTTTTAGATCTAAATTATTTAGGAAAGCTACCCATTCAAATACATTTTTAGAATTCCATAGTAGTCATCCTTACTATATTAAGAAAAGCCTGATTAGGTACCAGATGATTAGATCAGCACGTATGTGTTCTAACATGGAAGAATTTCAGAGTGAGATAGTTACCCTAATGGATATGTTTTGTGAGAGAGGCTACCCCTCTGACATGGTTGATGAATTTAGTAGAGAAATTCTAGAAGAATGGGACAACAAGTTTCAACCTATCTTGTGGAATGAATCAGTGCAGAATTTGTCCAGCAATTCTAACTTTGAACATTCTGTGGTGTTACAGTACAGTATGTTTAGCAGGGATATTAGCTCTATTTTAAGTAAAACCTGGGTGTTGTTTCATACCAATACAGATATGATCTCAAAGTTGGGGGACCAACCCTAATTTATTTTTAAAACCGACAACAATCTTAAATATTATTTTGAACACCCCATTTGTAAGAACGGGGATGAAAAGGGGATGAATAAGTGTGGCAGTTGTAGGTATTGCCCATTTATTTTAATTGGTCACAAAGTGGTGGTTGTTAACCCCCCGCATATGGTAAAACGTAAGACAGGCAACTGTGAGACTTCAGGTTGTGTATATATTGCAATATGTAATGCCCTCCAGTCATTCTATGTTAGTAAGACTGAGAGGGTGTTAAGACTACGCATATATGAACATTTATATGCCATCAAAAATAGTCAGCTCACAAATGCCCTTTACAAGCACAAAATCTAATTTTACCCTATTTTTATTTGAGATTATAGATAAGGTTCACCAAGATAAGGTTAGTGGGAGCTGGGAGAATTTACTAGCCAGTAGGGAATTTTATTGCCAACTTAGGTTGAATGCCTCAGTTACCCCTGGTTTGAATGACAGTATTAACTTAATGCCTCTTTTAAAATACAGGGCTATCAATATATATTAAGAGTGGGGGGGGTTATGTAGTTAACATAGGAATTTTATGACTATTAGTTCTATGTTTGCTTTTTTGGCCATTTATAATAGTATAGTATTTATGCTTTAATATACATTTTTTATACCTATATACTGAATTTTTTATATATTGGTATGTAACTATTTGTACTTGGACAGTTTAACTGTTCATTGGTTTATTGACAATTGTGTGTCATGTGACCAATTAAGACTTTTTAAAGGGTGATTATTGTTGTATTTGTCATTCTGATGAAGTCTCAGATATTCCCAGACAAAAGGGCTTAATTAACTAATAAAACACATCTTTTTTGGAGTACTGGGGAGTCTCGCAGTGGTTCCTACAGTGGTTTTGTTTATTTGGTTTAATTTGTGCCATTGAAGTTGCTGGTGTTGCTTTTACTTCAGGGAAAGAACTAAGTAGAAGGAAGCCTGAACCTGAGTCACGCATTGTCATAAGGGAAACAGTCAGTAGCAGTAAGTCTAAATCTGAGTAATCTGGGCAATAGCAATCAAAAAATGCTAGACTTACATTAGAAGGGGGACTTGGTTCTCAGAAAATACTAGACTTCCATTAGAAAGGGCACTGGCAAGGATCATAAAGAGACAGTTGAAACAGACACAGATCCATACATTATATTACTTGAGGGAAGAAGCCAGGCATACTTCAGGCTCTTAAGGGCAGAGGGCATCCACACACATTGAAAAGTAGCTACTGTACAGAAAATGGACTCCTGAAGGAAGACTAGAGAGAGAAATAATATAGCAGATGGTAGTCCCAATAGCCTATGATCAAAGTCTTCTAGCCATAGCCCATGGCATTACTTTTTCAGACCATCTGGGCCTAAAACATACATAAAGGAGATAAATGCAACATTTGTATTGGACTGGTGCTGCAAAAACATTAGAGGGTGTGACATCCCTGGTCGGGCCAGTAATCAAGCAGCCTCAATCCTCACCTCTGACACTAGTAAGGAAAGTTCACTTGAAACAAAAATAGATACAACCAGTGTTTCCAGATGCAGCTCTCTATACCAAATAGAATGCCCTTTCCACCACCCCCACACGCACACATGCACACACACACACACACACACACACACACACACACACACACACACACACACACACACACACACACACATACACACACTACCTTAGGGTTTTCAGGCTCATACAGCTTCTCAACATGCTCTTTGAAAAATAAGTAACAGCTGTAGGCCCTAACTATGTTTAATAAGGTCTTAATTAGTAGTATTATTGCTTCTGTTAAGTGGTTTGCTGTGCAGCAGTAGTATAAATGTCATACAGTATTTCTATAGCTACGTATTTCCTGTGCACAGACCATACATTGCTGAAATATCTTTATGTCTTTTTAGCTCATTACATAAGCAAGATGAGACTTTCAACACAGTGGGCACACATCTGAGGTAGGTAAAATGTAGTTGCATTAATAATATTCATACACTGAAATAGCCTCTGGAAATTCACCTTGGATAAAAGAGACAGACTAGACTCTCTTCCACAGGCTAGAATCTCTTCCAAATAATTAAAATGTTTTAGAACTCTGTTGCAATATATTCATTTCAACAGTCACAAGACAGTCTGACATATAGTTGCACCTCCTTTCTGTCCAGCAGAATCCACTGTTTGTACATTTTTTAACACAAACAACTTTACAAATGCATTCTCAGTGCAAGCACCTGTACAAATCAGTTTGATATACAAATGTCATATAATTTTTACAAAATTCCAGCTAGCAATGCTGGCATATGTTATACATGCACTTCTCTACTCTCCCTTGCACAGATGGCGCTACCTTATCACATCACTCCCCCCTTTGAAGACTCAGGCTAGGTTTTCAAGTGGCCCTGGAAAATGCTGCTTGAGAAAAATGAGCCTGTCTGGTCACACATTAACCTATACCCTGTTTTGAGAGTACATCTGCATTGGCATTGCTGACCCCACTGTGGTGTTGCACTGTCGTGTCATATGCTTGCAACCCTGGGCTCCACCTTAATAACTTGCATTTTTCTGTCTGGCTTGATTTAGCCATGTTAAGGTATTATGATCCCTCTCAGAGTCCTCCTGCCACCTACTGCAAATACCGAATCCAAACAAACAACAGTAGGGTCACCACGGCATAAAGTATAAAATAATTTATTACACTCAGGATAAGTGCTTTCAGAAATTACGTTCCTTCATCAGATCCACCATTGTAATGCATACATGTCTTTAAATACTAATTTTAAAAATCACTGACCAATCAGAACTTTAAGCATATTAAAAATCAATGGAACTCAACATATGTGACTTCCTGCTAGAAACTGACTCATAGATCAACTGACTTGGTGACATCAAGTTGCATAGCAACATAAATAGAATGCAAAAATACCCAAATAAAAAAACATATGTTACAATCTATAAATATACTAATATATATGTACAGCTTGGATTCCTATAAAATAACTGATACATAGACTACTAACAACATCATAGAAATGTATAAAAAGCTTATATAAAAAAATTTTATATATAAAAACTTCTTATATAAAAGACCTTCATGTATGCAAGAACATGTAAATATACATTACATGACCACTGACTCTATTTTATAGTCTGTGAGCTTTCAAAATTGGTTTGAGGGGAATAAAAGCATTCAAACCAGGAGAAACGTGCTCACAGATCTGCTATTCAATGGGTTTCCCTCACTTTAGTGGCATTATGTAGATCTCCCCCTCTAACATTATTACTAATGGCATCAATTACCATAAAAGAAAAAACATGATCAGGAAACCGTTTTAAATTTTGAAACAACGCATTATATTCTAATTGATTACATATAGTATATTATATTGATGCTGTAATATACTAAATATTTGATCCATCTTTTCTACATAAAAGCTAGTGCATTGACCACATTTTGCAATATAAATCACATGTTTCATAGTGTAGGTCACATACCCTTTATAAAAGTAGCTCTTATGTGTAGTCAGATGAAAAAATCTGTTCTTATTATTAATAAAAGGACACACTTTACATCTCTTGCAGGGATATGTACCTTTATTGTTAGTTGGAAATATGCAGGTGTTTGAGTTAACTGATCTATGGCACAGCAAATCTTCAAATTATTATTCCTCTTGTAAGAAAAATGGGGTGATGCACCAATTATACATTTGATCTCATCATCTGTTAACAGTAATTTCCAGTTGTTGCATATTATTTATTTATTTATTTTACATTTGTTTACCGGGATAGTCCGACTGGATATATGTCCAATAGACAATATTCCAAAGATTACACAACAAGTTAGATACATAGAAAATATAAGACAAGGAGTTATATACAATGGTTTAGTAATGTTCCCAATAGGGACTCACAATTTACATGGTCTGACACATTAAGGCAAAAATCATCAGATTATAGCTTAATCAGGGTTGACACATGGACAAAGCCAGTTCACTTTGAAGTACTGTTTGAGGTGTCTTTTGAAGAGACTTATGGAGGATTGAAGGGTTATATAGTTTGGCAATGAATTCCAGGTTTTGCCAACAAAGTTGGCAAACAGGGATTCACCAGCTGAGTTATTAGCTTTGTGGGTTTGGACCAGTAGTTTGTTGGCAGATCATAGTGACCTCAAGTTGTTATATGGCTTTATAATATTTATAAGTGAAGGTGTAACCTCAGGGTGGTAAAGAATTTTTTGCGCTGTTAAGCGTTGATTAAATTGAATTAAGCTGGGAAGCTCTAGCCACTCTAGTTGTTTCAGGTTCTGGCAGTGATGGGTTCTGTAGGTGGAGCCAGTGGCAAATCTGGCTATATGGTTGTAGCTATGGGAGAGCTTACTTAGTTCAGATTTATTAAGGTTTGAGAGTACAGGAGAGGCATAAATAAGAGCAGAGAGCAGGTGCGATTGGGCAATTGCAGTTCTAGCCAGTGGGGTTAAAAATGACTTGTTTCTATACAGAGATCCAAGCTTCTTATTGATGGTCTGTATGGTTTTGCTGACCTGCAGGTCAAATTTAAGATTATTATCTGTAATAACCCCTAGAAGCTTGGTAGGGGTATCTGGGGAAATAGTGGTACCATTGTTGGATGTAACAGGGAATGAAAATGGGGAGCATCTAGTAGTGGGGGTGACGAGTAGAAGTTTAGTTTTATTGGGGTTCAAGAGTAGACGGTTGAAGAGCCAGTTTTCAATAGTGTTAAATGTATTTTGGGTTAAGATTTGCAGGTTGGATGGGGAGGTGGCTGAGCAGATCAGAGTGGAATCATCTGCATATTGAATGCAGGTGGCTTTAGGGATAGCAGTGTGAAGGTTGTTGATAAAAATAGAGAAGAGTAGTGGACCTAGTATGGACCCTTGAGGGACACCAAGAGTGAGAGGTAGCTGGCTGGACAGTTTGCCCTGCCATAATACAGCCTGTTGTCTGCCAGTTAGGTAGGACTGGATCCACTGGACTGCGTGCTTATTCAGAGAAACTGGCTTTAGAAAGAGAACAAGGAGTTCATGGTTGACCATATCAAAGGCTTTTGATAGGTCAAGAAAGAGGGCAGAGGATAACTTATTGTCATTCCTGTTTTGGTTTATGGCGCTAGTAAAGGAACGGAGGGCAGAGGTGGTGCTGTGATGAGGCCTGAAGCCATGCTGGGAGTTGGACAGTAAGTTATTTTGTATAAGGTATTGCATTAGTTGCTTGTGTATGCATTTCTGTATTATTTTTGCTAGTGGGGAAAGAATGGCAATGGGTCTATAGTTGGATAATTCTGTGGAACTTCCAACTTTATGGAGTAGGATGATGTGGGATATTTTTCAGAGGGAGAGGACAGCACCTTTGGATAAGATTCTATTGATCAAGATAGATATGGGGTATGCAATGGCCTCTGCAGCTATTTGTAGGTACTGTGCGGGGAGGAGGTCGGCAGAGAGGGTAGTAGGTTTTAGATTTTTTTATATAAGTGTTTTGATAAAAGTGGTGGAGATGGGTTGGAAGCTAAATTGGAGATGATTACTGGGTAGATTGGAGGCAGGAAATTTGTGGGGGTAAGTTGATTTGCTAGGGATTGGATTGTTTCAGTGAAAAAGTTATTATAGGTGCCAGCTATGGTCTCTGGAGAATTATGGGTGAGGTTTGCAGGGATTGGGGTAGTAGACTGACCTGGATGAAGAAGCTGATTTAAGCCTGCCCGGAACTTTTGAGGGTTGTTCTGATGTTTATGTAGGAGATGTAGGTGTATGATATTGCACACATAACTAATATCACTGTTAAACATCTGTGGAACTCTGACATATGAAGAGTTGGCCATAACCCTTTCATCATTCCCCCTCTGTTTGGCAGAAAACCAGGGTTTACTCCAATACCTGCATATTTTATCAAAATCACTAGTAAATTTGTGACTTTTATGCTTCTTGTAACCACGTTCTGTTAAATTATGAACTACCTTATAAGCTTGTTCTAAAAAATCATCATCATGGTTACACAAGCTTAAAGCTCTCAAAAATTGATTATTGACAATATTCGAGAAGATGTGTGGGGGATGCATACTGTCCCTTTCTAACAATGTATTCTTCCAACATGGTTTCCAAAACAAAAAAGTAATGAATTTACCTTCAGCTTTCAATTCCATCATTACATCCAAGAATTATGTATGCTTAGTATCAACATGTAATGTAAATCGTAAGAAGTTTGTAGTGGATTCCAAATACTCAGTGAAACTATGTAATCGGTCCTGATCACCTGCCCACAGGAAAAAAACATCGTCAACAAACCTGCGGTAAAATAATAAATGCTTACTCCATGGATTGCTCACATCAAGGACAAACTTGTGCTCCCACTCAGCTAAAACCAAATTCACATAACTACTTGTGCAGGGTGTTCCCATGGCGACACCCTTGCACTGTAAATAAATGGTATTATTAAAGCAAATACATTGTTATTCAAAATAATTTTTAAAAGATGACATACACGAATCATGGTATCATTATACAACAATGACAGCCTCCTGTTATAACTGTCAATGAAATCCAAACCAATGTCATTAGGAATGACAGTAAATAAGCTCAATGTCTATGGTCACTAGTTGATAATTAGTAATACCTGCATAGGTATTCTCAAAGTCGGAAAGTTGTTCAAGAAAATGTGCAGTATCCCTTAAAATGGTTGGTGTGTTATCCACAATAGGTCTTAACTGTTGTTCCACCCATATAGACAAGGCTTCAGTAAACCAGCCAGCTCCCGATACTATAGGTCTTAATAATGGATTAATGGGATTTTTATGAATTGTTGGTAAGCCTATATTCACAGGTAGTTTGGGATGTGTTACTTGAAAAAAATCTTAAAGCTCATTAGAGATACAATTAGACATGTGCAGATCAAGTAAGTCATTATTCACATCACATATAAGCCTCCTCAGCAAAGATTTGTTTAGTATTGCATAAGCAGTATCTCTGGTTAACATCAAGCACATATCAGAATTGTACCTATGCACATCCAAAATCACCATTCCCCCTCCTTTATCTGCTGGCCTCACTATAATTTATTTATCTCACACCAAGTTGTCTAGTGCATGCCTCTCGTCCAGAGTCAGGTTATAATGCCCAGATCTATGTGGGTCGGCAATAAATCTATCAATCTCATTTTCACATACACTCAAAAAAGTTTCTATAGTAGGGTGAGTGCTAGGTATATGAGTACTGGATTTCTTTAAAACAGTAAACTTATTTCTAATGTTATTACCAAACTGAAGCTGCAGAGAGACATTCCTGGCAAACAATCTTAAGTTAATTATTACATCCTTAATTTACCAGCATTAACAGGAATAAATGACAGACCTTTATTGAGAACACGCAGCTGAAGTTCTGTTAAAGGCTTACTGGATAAATTAATGACTAAAGTGGTGTTCATGTTGAGCTCTCCGTTGATAGTTTCTTTTTTTTCTCCCATAGTAAACCAATTTCTCCTTCATATGCCATGGTACCAATGTTTTCACTTGAGCTAGTAATTGGGGAACCACTGGGAAAAAGTAGATCCCACCTTAGGTCTGGCCCCCAAAGAGCTTCTGTCAACAAGGCCAACACTAGAAGAGGCAGTAACTGTGTCACAAAGTACTCCATTCGTGACACGGTTGGAATTTCCTGCCTCTTGAACGCTTTCATTGCTTTGAATAGTCACGATAGGTATAGTCTGACCTATTACAAAACACAACTAGGAGAGTGGACTTATAAAACTGGCTCTTTTATTTGGTAAGCGCTTTCACTGGCAATAATACGCCAGCTTCTTCAGACCATAAACCAAGTTTAAAATACATTTTCAGACACACAACCTTTACTTTTATACATCATGTTGAATCAATCAAGCAATCAATCAATTAATTACATATGCAACAATGAATTGTTTAAATTTCTATGACAAAATGTTTAAACTGCTGAACCAAGACTTTATGTTATAGTAGATTTTCAACCCTCTTTAGCCCTAAACATTAGGTTTTCCACAAACCTAAGCTTCTTGTTAAAAATACCGACCACTACCTAAAGTGGCCGTACCATGAAATCTTGACTTTGTATAAAAATATATAATAATAACACCAGAAAACAATATTGAGAATAAAATGTATACTTATGTATAAATATGTTCAATCCATTCAACTAGTACTGTAACTTTGTTGCACTTATCTAATTAAAGCTTTTATTTTGAGAAGGCACTTTATAGACACGTACTCATTTAACACAGGCATGACATACGCCATAGTATGAATCTGCCACTCCAATTCTGCTTCCTCCAATCTGAGTTGTCATGGCCCTCCTGTAACCATCATAGTCTGACCTATGGATAAACTGGATGCTGCATGTTTGGAAACAGCAGCAGAGACTGTTTTCCTCGCCCACTGTTCATCTGAAGGCTGCAAAGACATGGGTTGCATAGCTTCCGATTCAATCCTCAGTGATTCACATTTGATCATAACAAAGCTATTACCTGAAACAAAATCCACATTGTCCCGTTCCAGTTTTTTTGATTTTTGGTATTGCAGCTGAGTAACATAAAGAGTGATCTTATGAAATAAAGCATCAAGTTTAAAAATACATTCTTCACTCATGTGATCATTTAGAAGCTGACATTGTAATTTCAATCTTATTGATAAGTTCTCTTTCCTATTGCAGGAAGAACTCTATTTAAAGCTCCATATATTTATAGCTGCAATCCAAGTTGATAGTCTGTCACTTGGCTAATGAATCAGGGTATTTTTCAACCTATGTAAGCATGCGAAGAACTCGCAAAACCCTCGGTGTAATTCTAAAGTGTAGACAAGCATAAAAATGCATGCATTGCCACCTACTGCAAATACTCAGCCCAAGGAACTCCATATCAGGGTAAGGCTTCATCATGTTAACATGGTACAGTTTGTGTCACTGCCTCCTGGCTAGAAGTTTTATCATGTAGTTAAAATCACTGACCTTCCTTACCACTTTGAAGGATCTTTCCCAAGCTGCCTACAGCATATTGTGTCTGACAAGAATGAGCACTATAACCTGCTGTCCCACAGCATACTCTCTGGTTCCAGCATTCCTGTCATACCAGACTTTTTTCTGCTGCTGGGCTCCTGCCATGTTCGCCTGGACCAAGCCTATGAGCTCCCTAAGCCTTGTCCTGAGGTTTAGGACATATGCCACAACAGACGCCTTGTGGGATTTACACTTACCCACCCACTCATGGTGAATCAGATCTAAAGGCTCCCTCACCCTATGTCCATACAGCAACTCAAAGGATGAAAAACCTGTGAATTCCTGGGGTACCTCTGTGTATGCACACAGCAGATGGGACACATATTTGTCACATTCTCTCTTAAACTGGTCTGCAAATGCCAGTAGTATGGTCTTTAGTGTAGACTTTAACATCTCCAAAAGACCATTAGTCTGGGGGTGGTAGAGGGTGGTCTTTAGGTGTTTCATTCTATACCTGCACTCCCACAGACAATCCAGCAGGTCTGATATGAAATTGGTACCTCTGTCAGTCAGTGTGTCTCTCAGGAAACCTACCCTGATGAAAATCACTAACAAAGCATTTGCCACTTTCTCTCCCATGATGGAGGGCAAAACCTCCACCTCAGGGTATCTAGTACCATAATCTACTACCACCAGGATATACGTTTTCCCTGTGGAACTTGGGGTACTCAGAGGCCCCACAATATCCGTAGCTATCCTCTGAAATGGCTCATCAATCACAAGCAAAGGCATCAAAGGAGCTTTGACCTGGTTTCCTGCCTTGTCTACTTTTTGGCACTGCTCACAAGTCCTGCAGTATACTGTTGCATCCCTTGCAGTCCCAGGCCAATAAAGGTTCTGCATAATATTTCTCATGGCATGCTTTATGCCCATATGACCTGCAAAAGGAATGCCATGGGCTATGGCTAGAAGTGCCAGATGGCAGTATGTGTGCACTACAAACAGTTGTATTACCTCACTCTCTAGCCCTCCCTCAGGGATCCACTCTGTCTACAGTAAGCCTTTGTTCCAGTATACACACTCCATTTTTCCTTGAGAATCAGGTACCTTCTAACTATATCATTCAATCCTTGTAATGTAGGCTCCAAGAGCTGAGCGTGTCTCAATTTTATCTTTGTGATAATTCCCAGTTGCCTTTCCACAGGAAGTACAGTATCTTCTTATAGCGGTGCCTCACTGTCAACCTTGGCATTACCACTCACCTCTGCCCTTGCAGTCACCCTGTCTAAGGGAACATCAGAACCTACTAGCAGCTATGGTTCATCTTCAAGATCACTACTACAAGGTAGCTGCCTCCCTTAAATAGCCACATCACTAACCCCAGCTTCAGGTGAGGGGTCTCCCCCAGAATACTAGACCTACATGCATATCTCCAAGCCTGACTGCATGTAACTGCATGCACACAAGGTCCTACATTATCAGAATTATTCCCTGTCAAGACATCTGCAGTGATATCCTCAAACACAGTGACCTGCTTGCTTCCTTTTCCACACTCCCAGTCAAGGTGAAACCTGGCCAAAGGTATTTGGAATGGTGTTCTTCCTAAGTTCTGACTGGAGTGGACTGTCCAAGAAAGTACTGCTCCTCTTTAACCACTACAGGCTTCACAATGGTTATATCAGAAGCTGTGTCTATCTTAGCAGTGGTCTGTCTTCTACCCACTAAGACAGGATATAAACTCTTGTAATAGTTTGGTACCCCTGCTGTCTCCAGACAGCTTGCCACTGGCATTCTGTTATTCCTAATTGTTGCCCCCCCCCCATCTTTTGATTCTCACCTTGCTTCCATGTACATATGTATGCTACATGGCCCCACTGGTTACATTTAAAACATCTAAACCTGGATTTTGGCCATGTACCTGAACTAGTGGCTTCCTCCTGTTATTGGCGGACTCTGTTGGGGTGGTTTAGGCTGCCCAGCGTGTAGCACTGGGTATCCCCTTCTTGTGCAGTGATGTCCTGCTTGCTAAGTACAGATACCCTTTTTTTCCACAGCTCATCTGCTGAATTACACTCCTGGTCTGCTAACCAGATTTGTATGTCCTCAGGCAAAGTCCTAAGGACTTGTTCCCTCACCAAAAGGGAATTCACACTCCAATTCTGGGACTGCTCTCTCTCTCTCTCTCTCTCTCTATATATATATATATATATATATATATATATATATATATATATATATATATATATATATATATATATATATATCTCCAGGCCCCAAATAAGACCCCACACTGACCACTTTGGAGCTCTGTGTCCCTTTTAGAAGTAGCTCACACACACACACACACACACACACACACACACACACACACACACACACACACACACACACACACACACACAGACACACACAGACACACACACACACACACACACAACTAGGAAAGGCTGGCACTGATTTACCAGCCATGCCCCCTCTGCCTAGACTAACACTGCTACCATTCAGTTAGCCTAAGGCTCTTACAAGGGTAACCAATTATACTGAGTAAAATTAATGCTAATACAAATGGTAGTTTGGCCACTGCAGCAAGACTTTCAGGAGCAGCCACAGTGTCACTAAAATAAATATGAGCACTCTTAAAAGTTAAAATATTCTCCCAAACATCAGCCACATTGAAAGGTATAGATATGTTTAATAATAAAAAATAAAATGGAAAACATGAGAATAGTAGATATCTATTTACAATAAACACCAGAGTTTCAGTCACAGGACATATAAAAAACAACACAGATGGATAGATTCACACAGATGTAGAAAAATAATACTTAACTATTCTCACTATATTTTCCTGACTGACTAAAAAATTAATGTTCCCTAGTTAAGTTACTTTTTACAGCAAGCAAAATGGTGTCTGAGAGATCTTTCGTATTAGCAAAGTAAAGTGTTTCAGAACTATGTTGCAATATATACATTTCAACAGTCACGACACAGTCTGACATACAGGTCCACCTCCTTGCTGACCAGCAGGACCACCTGTTGGTACAGTTTTTTTAACACAAAAGACATTTTCAACACAAGCACCTCTAGAAATAGAAAGAATATACAAATGACATATAATTCTATACAAAAGTCTGACTAGTTATGCTGGCATATGTTACACATAGTTTCATAAGTTCATAGATTAGTACTAGGCTAACTGCCATTGTGGGCCATTTTACGCCTATCCAATTACCTCTTGTGAGAGTCAAACCATGCACCTTGTGTCTGTAAGGTGAACACTCTCACCATTGTGCCAATATCCCAAACTCTCTCTCCCTGGCACAGATGGCATTATCACATATCATCACAGAGGGTACTTGAAGGCATGTGACCAGTGTCAAAATGTTAGCAAAAGTGTAGACAAACCTAAGGCTGCTTTAATGCCAATGCCTGTTACTGAAGAACCATTTTAGTGGGTAGCCATTGATACTTTTTGACCTCTTTGTACCCCAGTATGACAGATCAGAGATATATATTGGTGGTGGCAGTGGTAACCTGTGCTACTAGCACCCTGAAGTGGTGGGTTATATTCTACTGAGAAAGAAACAGAATCAAAGCATCTCTTTGAAATTTCATCAAGGTGATTTCCGTCAGGAAATATGGACGCACAGAGGGGCTAAGTTCATGTTAGACTTTCTGATCTGTTTGTGGAAATGCTGTGGAATAAAGCAATGTGATTTGGTTTAGATAATTAACTCTTCTCTTAATACCATGCTAAAAACATCCACAGACCAGTTTAAACTGGAGTAGGTAAACTACCTGTTTGCATGAAGAATGGTGCCTCAAGAATCCACAGGTTTCTACCCATGTGAGCTACCTTATGATTAAAGGGTGGAAAGGGGCTTGAACTTAATTTAGGGTGAATGTAAGGCTAAATGTGAATCCCATAAGAGAGAGCTCATGGGGTTGACACAGAAGCAGCTTGTACAAGTACAAAAGTGTCCAAAGATTTGGTATGACAAGTAAATGGGATCCTGAGAGAATACAGTCACAAAAGAGATAATGGTGTTTATTCTTCTTTACCAAAATAAGCTGCAAACAGCATAGGAAGGACCTTTCTCTGTTAGAAATGTAAACATTGTCAATTAAGTAATGGAGTTGCCAGGCAGAATACAGAAACAGGAGCTGTACCATGTTAAAATGAGTTTTTAAAGTCTGTCAACTTGTTACACTCCCAAAGCATATGTTCCAAGCTACCGCTTTCTTTCCTATCACACATCCGATATTTGGGTCTATATTAAAACAAAGAATGTTACAAATTGCGAACACTCAGATGAGAGAAAATGAGCCCCCCACATCCCCCCACTAACTATATATTCCAACTCCTAGATCGCACTACAGTGAAGAAAGGGCAACTATTCCGATCTTCACTGTACTGCGATTAAAAAAAACTTTGAGTTACGACATTTTCACTCATCTGAGCATTCTCAATTTGTAACATTCATTCTTTGAATATAGACCCCAATATTTGTTATCCACATGAGGAAGAATTATTTGGAGTCTGCTTTGCATATAAAAAATATCTATGGAAATGCTTCCAGGCAAAAATACTAAATCTTCTAGACTTTGTCGCACATTTGGTAGCCACACATATGTCCTCCCATTGCTTCTTTGTGAGTAGAATATCTAATCTCTCTTCCCAATACTTTCTGACCTCTTCTGATAAATTCCTATGGTTATCATGCAATATTGCATATTCTGCACTAATTTTCCATTGTTTTTAACAGCAGCTTTTGTTCTACATCAAAAATGTTTTCTCTGTCCATGTAATCCAAATAGGTGACCTATGAAGTCCCTGGTGTCCACCAGAGGTTGCACAGACATTGAGGTTCCCCATCCCTTCCCCAGTGTTAAGAGAGCTGGACATTGGCTGCTTTATCCTATTCCAGCCCATGTTCAGCCTGGTGTCTTTAGCCTATTCCTGAACTTGGGCTACTGGTATTGTAAATGGATGTCCTGCCTCTGCAAAGATGAGGTCAGGAAGCTCAGACTTCTTGAACTTGTGCAACTGGAAGCTGCTGTGATAGTACTACTTCGTCCCCTGAGGTATTAGTCTGTGCCTCACTAAAGATATCTACTACCAGAGTCTGTGCTTCACTAAGGATATCTACTATCAGAGTCTGTGCCTCACTATGGAAATCTATTACTAGAGTCTGTGCCTCAACCAGGATAGCTACTACCAGAGTCTGTGCCTCATTAAGAATATCTACTACCAGAGTCTGTGCCTCACTAAGGATATGTACTACCAGAGTCTGTGCCTCAATAAGGATATCTACTACCAGAGTCTGTGCCTCAATAAGGATATCTGTTAGCAGAGTCTGTGCCTCACTAAGGATATATACTACCAGAGTCTGTGTCTCAACCAGGATATTTACTACCAGAGTCTGTGCCTCACTAAGGATATCTACTACCAGGGTCTGTGCCTCACTAAGGACATCTGCTACCAGATTCTGTACCGCACTAAGCATATCTACTACCAGAGTCTGTGCCTCACTAAGGATATCTACTACCAGAGTCTGTGCCTCACTAAGGATATCTACTACCAGAGTCTGTGCCTCACTAAGCATATCTGCTACCAGAGTCTGTGCCTCACTAAGGATATCTGCTACCAGAGTCTGTGCCTCACTAAGGATATTTACTACCAGAGTCTGTACCTCACTAAGGATATCTACTACCAGAGTCTGGGCCTCACTAAGGATATCTACTACCAGAGTCTGTGCCTCACTAAGGATATCTACTACCAGAGTCTGTATCTCACTAAGCATATCTACTACCAGAGTCTGTGCCTCACTAAGGATATCTGCTACCAGAGTATGTGACTCACTAAGGATATTTACTACCAGAATCTGTGCCTCACTAAGGATATCTTCTATCAGATAATCTTCAAATTCTTCTTGTAACCCACTGCATGTACAATGTACTGGCATATTTCTGTCATGGTAGGGTCACTGCACTAGCCACCCCCCAATGTAGGGACTTTGTCCTGCTGCCATAGAGGTGAAGTTCTTTTTAATACCTTTACTGAACCATCACTTGTGACATAGGCAAAAAGTAATTAAACCATATTAACAAGATCAGATTTACAAACATTATAGGATATAAAACCATATAGGTGATGTATAACCTAAGTGACATTACACAAATTACTCAATTCCTACTTTCCCTTAAACCTCACTCCTCTTCCAAGACATTATTATGCATGTATTGTTCTCACAATTTCCACTTTTTTATATATAGTTTACTCCTAGCCTTTTCTGAATATCACACTTCCAGTTCTTTCTATTTCTGTTACAATATTCACTACTTAAGTATCTGTGGTTTAGATTTTAATTTCAGTTTTTTAGTAATTACTTTCTTGGTAGCCCCCAGAATTAAAACTAAAACCTTACTATGTCTAAACATTTCAGATCCTGTATTGCTGCTTTAAAAATAATTTCCCTACTTACAGACATTTGCTCAGCAAATACTTATGACAGAGTACACTGCAGGGAATTTTTAAAGTCTGCCAACTCATTACACTCCCAAAGCATATGTTCCCAGTTACCTCTTTCTTTCCCATCATACCTCCAACCTTTGCTATCTGCAGAAGGAAAATTATTTGTAGTCTGCTTGGGGTATAAAAGTATCTATACACACACTTCCAAGCAAAGATCCTAAGTTTTCTAGACCCTGTTGCACATTTGGTAGCCATACAAATGTCCTCCCATTTGGCGGCCATGGTGGTGCAGTGGTTAGCATTGCCACCTCACAGCAAAAGGTCCTCTGGTTCGATTCTTGGCTGGGGTGCCTTCTGTGCGGAGTCTACATGTCCTCCCTGTGGTCACGTGGGTTTCTTCCGGGTGCTCAGTTTTCCTCCCACATCCCAAAGACATGCTGTAGGTGGATTGGACACTCTAAACTTGCCCTAGATGTGAGTGTGTGCATGCATGTGTGTGCCTTCTGTGGAAGGTTGGGCATTGGGCTGGCATCTCGACACCTTAAAACTCCACTGCCAATCATGAGCAGATAGGTGATCTGCTGTGGCGACCCCTATCTGGAAAAAGCCGGAAGAAGAAGAAGTAGAAGACAGATGTCCTCCCATTGCTTCACTGTGAATTACATATCTAATCTCTATTCCCAATCCTTTCTTAACTTTTCTGATTGATTCCTATAGTTATTGCAAAATATTATATATGTCATTCTAATTTTCCATATTTTTTAACAGCAGCTTTTGTTCTACATCAATTAAACACTCAGCCACTGCAGGTCTTTCATCTAGGATTCTCCTTATATCTTTCTCTTTGTCTGTATTCTTATATCAATGCCTGATAGGGAACGCAATCACAAGCCTTCAATCCAAATGTCTTGTTGGCCTCTTACCTTTTTATTACCGTACACCCTAATTATTTGTTCCCAATGCTTTGATTATTTTGCCAGTTTTCTTCAGTAAATTCCAGCTCCTCTTGTCAATTCTCTGTACTCCTAATTGCAGTCATTCCTATCAACAGAATCTCTTTTTTCCATTCCCATTCTGGCTTACTTTTTTTAATTTCTTCACATCTTTTGGGTTTCTAATACCATGACAGGAATGGAGCCCATTCCTAAGTCAAAGTACGATTAAAGTTCATGAAATTAGTTTTGTTTCAATCTTTGATATCAGCTAGAGGTCTTCTTTACAGCAGCCACAATGTGCCCAGTAATGACTCTTTCTGCAGTTTGATTGGAGTTATATGTATCAGTAACATATGTAAATATGATTGTAAATTCTTTATTACAAGAGCTGTTACCCCTACTACTATTGAAACTGCCTGGATATCTTTCTTCCACATTGCTCTTATTTCTGCCTGTAAATCCTGATATTTTATGACTTTGTGTCTCTCTGTATGCAAGACACTGTAGTCACTAGTTGTAGCGATTTCAATTATCAAAGGTACTTTTCTCTTCTTTTCACAGACCACTATATCTAGTTTTCTCCCATCTAACCATTGAACTTTTGGTAATTGGAGATCCCATGTGATGTAGACTTCATCATTTTCTATGATGCTTTGTAGCTCATGTTTCCAGTGTTTTTCACCTACTTCAGTATTATAATGCTTGCACAATCCCCAGTGCAACAGACTTGCCACATTATTATGCCTTTCAGTATACAGTCTTTCTGCCATTAGTATGTCACAACCAGCAACAAGGTGTGCAACTGTTTCCAATTCTGTTTTATAAAACCTACATTTGTCTGTTTCTCCCACACATGCAATGGGCTTTGTAAACCAATGTGTACATAGCCCACTGTCTTAGGCCACCAACTTTCATCTTTTGGTTTGAATTCACCTTTCCTTAACCATTTCTGTGTTCGATCCTGATCAAAATGAGGTTCTTCCAATGTTTTTTTTATACTTGCAGCTATGTTTATGCATTTTACACATTCCTGATCCTTTACCTTAAATTCTTTCTTTTGTTTTTTGGCACATTCAGTTGCTGCCTGATTTTTATCTACTTCTGGCTTGATTTCCATTCACACTTGATGTCGATATCCTTCTGCTAAACTAACAAGTAGTCATCTTAGACTTTTTCTCCTCATGATTAAGCACTTTCACTATATTTGGGTCTTGTGAAATCAACAGATATGTGTGCAGTCCCACGATTGCAAATCTATACATGCAATCAATTTCAAGGAGGTCCATACCTCCTTCAGAATGTGGGATATATTATCTTGGTATGCACTTATTTTTATACATCATTTGATGAGCATGAAGCATCCTTCTTGTTTTCTTGTCTGATATGTTTTGGGGCCAATCCATCACTCCAAAGCTGTAAGTTAAGACAGGAAGAGCAAATTGGTCTATAGCTTGGACTTTGTTCCTAGATGTCAATCCTGTTTTTAGCATTAATTTAATTCTTCTAAAATATTCCTTAATAAGTTTTATTGACATTTGTTCATATTTTATTGTTGCTCCTTCATCAATTCCCAAATATTTATACACTCCCTCTTGCTCAAGTTCTTTTATATCACATTCCTGCCCCAAACTGATGTTTTCTTGGTGCTGCAGCTTTCTTGCTTTAAAGGTTATTTTTCCACATTTATCAAGACCAAATTACATTCTTATATCATCTAAAAAGGTTTTAACCACTTGCAGTTGTGCTTTCTATTTCTCATTTGATGAACTATACAATTTAAATAATCTACAAAATGAAGATAAGTCTTTAGACTTTGTTGTTTTCTAGGAGCCAAATTATAGCCATGGCCTAATCAGTTAATTAGACAGCTTAATGAGTTATGGGCAACACGGAATAACAGGGAATCACTGTGGAATATCTCCCTTTGATTTTTTATCCCTGGAATAATAATCTGTCCTTTATCATGGCTTAATTGTAAAGTAGTCTGCCACTGTTTCCTGGTCACTGTAATGTAATCGATCAATGTAGGGTGTATCAAAAACATTTAAGCACTCTTTTATCCATGAATATGGGATACTGTCAAATGCTTTTTTGCAGTCAGTCCATCCCATACTTAAATTCTTCCCCTTTTTACTGTTCTCCATTATAACTTTATTTATCAACAAACGATCCTTTGTTCCGTATGATTTTTATTACCCATTTACTTTATTGTCACTATTGATTTTTATTCTAAATGACTATAAACTCTGTCAACATCAATTCCAGTGTACAATTTAGGGTCTATGTTAGATGATCGTACTTCCAAAAGTTTGACCATCATATCGACACCATATGATTGAACTTTTGAAAGTTAGAACGTCTTAAGAGAGATCTCTGTACAGTGTGGAATGGGAAGATTTCCCTTTTCTGCACTGTAGTGCGATCTCGGAGTTGGTATATTTAAAGAGCGGGGGATATGCGGGGTGCAGCAGGGCTTGCCCCACTGCTTAAAATGTTCAGGTAGGTTAATTGTGTAGTTTATTTTTTTTTATTAGATGTTTGAACTTTTAAAAGTTTGATCATATGGTGTCGACCATATGTCAGTTGAACTTTTGAAAGTTCGATCATCTAATATAGACCCTATAATTTATAGATTGTGGAAGGCAACTTATTGGTCTATAATTTTTAGAATAACTTGCAGATTCACTGTTAAGTAGGAGCATTGTTTTTCCTGTTGTTAACCAGGCTGGTGTCTGTTTGGGTTGTGCATATAAATAGTTCTTACTCATGGCTAAATCTTCACACAAAGATGTTAATACTTTTAGTCAGAAGTTAGGTACTGCATCTGGGCCTGGAGTTTTCCATTTGGAGGCTTTCCTTAACTTTATTTCAATCTCTCTGGCTGTTACTTCATCTCATTTCATATTCTGCTCATTTGAACTTATTATTCTTTCTTTTACTTCTTCTATCCATTTAACATTTTTATCATGTTCCACATGATTTTCATATGTAGTTCTCTAAAATGTATCTATTTCTTCTTTCGTTTGGTGGACTTTCAATTCCTTTTGTCTTGTTTCACAGTTCTGTATAGAACATTTTGGGTTATCAACAAATTGCTTATTTTGTACTTTTCCTTTATGTTTATCTGTGTATCTTCTAAGTTTTTCCACCTGTGCTGAGATGTTTAGTTTGTTATTTGCAATAGTGCATGATAGATCCTGGTCTGTTCTAATACTGCACATTGCTTTTATCACATCCATCTTTCTGAGTATTTTGTTGATCTGTTCCCTCTTCTATACTCTTCTAACAGTGACACTTCTTCTCTTAATTGCTTTATAGTTTTCTCTGTTCGATGCTTCCATGGTGGTATTTGATTTCTCCCCTTCCTTCCCCTTAACTACCCCGTGTTCTTGTGGTAGAAGTTTATCTGTTACTAGTTTAGCTGCAAGTAATGTAACAAATGTACATCTGTTATAGCGCATAGATCTCTATGGACAGTCCGAATTACTGGGTTCATTTGTTTTATAAAACTTCTAACTTTTTGAGTTTTATTGGTCTTCTGCAGTCTATTTCTTTCATTGATCTTAATATGTCTATCTATTTCTATTGAATCAAGCAACTCTTCTCTTAGCTCATTTTCTTCTAAACTGTTTTCCATTTCCTGCGGGTACTCTATAGAACGTTCCATAACATCTTCCTGTGGCACATTCTCTTCAGTTTCATCCTGTGTCATCTGCTCTGTCATATGGAAGCTCTCTGGCCTATCTCTCCTCAACATTGACTGCATCAGAGTTTCCACAGTTTTCTGTTCCTTCCTTTGCTTTCCAGCTCCAACTGAAAGTTTATACTGGTTTCCTGTGGAAGTCTCCAAAATATCTGCATATGGTGACTGGTCAGTTGCTTCTCATTCCACTGGGTTCTCCCTAATTTGGATGGCCATTACTCTGTCCTGCTGTGGTGCTTTCTAAGCTAGAGTTTTTACACTAAACCCTTCACTTTGCAGGTGCTCCATAACCTCGGTTTCTATTTCTTTAACTTCTCCATTACTGATCTCCTTTTCTACGTTTCCTGTTTCCCAGGGATTTAGTAAAGTCTGTGTAGGCACCATATAGACCCTACATGGAATGCATCTGTGAACACAGCCACAGTTCCCTCTCAAAAGCATGCCATGCATATTAATGATGGCACGCTGCCAAGGAACAGGGGTATTGAATGAGTGTAGGGAGACATGTAGCGGCTACTTTGGGGCTGCAAATGCGTGTGAGGCCCCCTGTAATGTCCTCTACTACTGCTATAATGTGATGCGTGTGAAGCCCCTGTAATGTCCTCTACTACTGCTATAATGTGATGCGTGTGAGGCCCCTGTAATGTCCTCTACTTCTGCTATAATGTGATGTGTGTGAGGCCCCTGTAATGTCCTCTACTTCTGCTATAATGTGATGTGTGTGAGGCCCCTGTAATGTCCTCTACTACTGCTATAATGTGATGCGTGTGAGGCCCCTGTAATGTCCTCTACTACTGCTATAATGTGATGCGTGTGAAGCCCCTGTAATGTCCTCTACTACTGCTATAATGTGATAGTGTTTGAAATGTGCAGGAAGTAATCTTATGATGTTTTTCTTTTTATTTATTTATTTTTTTCTGCATGTTTGAGTGGAGCAGCATGGAGGGCAGCAATGCCAAGCAATGCTCACATATAGACAGCTGACACCTGATACACATCCAAAGATAGACACCGGGTGTAATTGATCAAAGCTTTATTTATTTATTTATTTATTTATATTTATTAATTGCCATTTGTGCAGTACTGTGTGTAGTGCAGCAGAGCCAAGCAGAGTTTATACATACGTATACATCACCTGCCAGACATCTAAAAATAGAAACTGGATGCAATTAACTATTTATTTGTAGGTGTGTTTAAGTGTGTTTGTAGGGTGTGCCACGGTGCTCATCATTGCTAACGGGTAGTCTAGAAGTATATGTGAAGGCATGCTAGTTTAATGGCATCCAACTAGCTACATGGGTAGAGTTGCAGATCTATATGTAGTAGGGCCTGGGTTTGAGTCCAGAGCAGGCAGAACATGTCTGCAAATGAATGTACTATTTTTGTTTAATGTAATAAAACTATTGTGAATGTTGGCACTGCTGTGCTCTGCTAAGCACTGCTCATTCATGTTAAGCAGTGCAGAAACAAAGTAGTGGATACCAATATTTGTGTGGCGCTAAGCTTCGCTAAAACCATGGTTGTGTGGGGTTTTATGCCGCTATGCCCTGCTTAGCTGGCTTGCATTGTGCTAAGTGATGCAGAGCTTTTTTGAATGTCACTCAATGATGTGTTAGGGTGGAAAAACAGCCTATAATAAGCCAAATAGGCAGGAAGTCTGCCTTAGTTAGTGGAGTTCAATCGACTTTTGGTATGGCAGGTGGTATCGGCAAAGGTGTGCACTTTTGGGTGCAGAACTGGGACATTCAGGAGTCCAGGGTCATGGTTGAGCTCTTTGTAAAATAACATGAACCCCAGCTGATGCAGGGTAGATTTCAGGGCTCAGATTGTAAAGCAGAGGCCTGGGACCGGTTGGCCAGTAAACTCAGCAGTGAACTGGTATCCCCCACACAGGTGAGGAGTGTCATACCATTATGATGACCTGAAAAGAAAAAGAGGGGAAGCTTGGACACCTGGATCCAAGACACCAGAGCTGGGAATGCCCCACAAGTATGTATGTTTACCTCAGTCTTCCCAAAATGTAAGAAGGTCTACAAAACTGGTATGCATAATGGTGTGCATCTCTCCCAACAGCTGCAGCTGAGATAGCTCACAATGTCGAGCTCCATGCCGGGCACCTGGCAAGGTTGCACCATGAGCATGGTAAGTATGGATTTAGTATGCTAACTGTAGTACAATAAGCAAGTAAGAGTAAAGCAGTTACTGCAATAAAGTATAGACAAGAACAACTGTAGTGCAATAAATGGGCAATTAGAGCTGTCATGCAATACATGAACATTAACAATTGTACTTCAATAAACAATAAACAATACCAATAACATTAAGCAAAATGTTGTTCAGCAGGACTGTGTTGTCATAACCGTTGCGGTAGAGCTGTATGCACTGCTTGTTTGTGGTAAGGTTGTTGCAGTCAAATGTAACATTGTACTAGCTGTAGAATGCAAACCTAATGGCCTGAAAACTGTATTGCTTAACCCATAGTACTGTCCAAGGCTGTCTGCAGGCCAATATTGGTTACATAATACTCTCTGGTCCATGGATGAGGTAGCCAACTCTATGGGCAGATATTGTGTGTGTACATCACAGGGAAACACTAGGGAATCTCAATGTACTGAAATGCTGAATTTCAGTATGTCGAGATGAAATGCGCAAAAGTGCATTTATGCGAAACTGCAGTATGTCGACTATGAACATGCCAAATCTGCTATCGCGGTGTCGTGTTTGTGACATGCGGTGAGGTTTGTGGATTTATCTGGGGTTTTAGGTAAGTGGTCTTTGTTTAAGGGTATTGGATAGGGGATGTTAGTGTGTGTGGTGGTGTTTTTTGTGTGTTTGTGTATTTAGTGTGACCTCTGAGTTAGTATATATAAGTAGGGGTGTGTGGGGATGCAGCCTCCCACATGGGGGTGCAGGGGGCTTGCCCCCCTGCTTATAGGTAGGGTAGGTGTGTGTGTGTATGTGTGTATGTGTGTGTGTGTGTGTGTGTGTGTGTGTGTGTGTGTGTGTGTGTGTGTGTGTTTTATGTTGTGTTTTTGTGTGTTGTTTTGTTTGTTTTAGTGTAGTTAGGTAGGTGTATGTGTGTGTGTGTGTGTGTGTGTGTGTGTGTGTGTGTGTGTGTGTGTGTGTGTATGTATGGTCGTGATTGTGATATTCTCGGTTTTGTATTTTCTTTTTTTTTTCAAATAATTTTTTATTGTTTTCCAAATAAAATCAATGCAGACAGAATAGAAATACAAAACATTCTAAGTTAAAAACATGTGGATGAACTTGGATAAAGAATTACATTCAGTACTAGAATACAATTACAAAATAAAAGGCAATAGGAGAAATATAAAGCTACAGGAGGCATTGAGATTTACTTCTTCTTCTTTCGGCTTTATCCCAGTTAGGGGTCGCCACAGCGGATCACCTGTCCGCACATTGAATGGCAGTGGAGTTTTACAGTGTCGAGTTGCCAGCCCGGCGCCCAACCTTCCACAGAAGGCACACTCACACGCACACCTAGGGCCAATTTAGAGTGTCCAATCCACCTGCAGCATGTCTTTGGGATGTGGGAGGAAACCGGAGCACCCGGAGGAAACCCACGCGACCACAGGGAGGACATGCAGACTCCGCACAGAAGGCACCCCAGCCGAGGATCGAACCGGAGAACCTCTTGCTGTGAGGCGGCAATGCTAACCACTGCACCACCGTGGCCGCCCAGGCATTGAGATTTACTAATTAACAAAAATAAGTGAATAAACACTATTTACAAAAACACAAATAAAACCCATGCTACCTTAAATGTATAAGAGCAGTATCAAAAGAAATAATTATAGAGGTAAGAAAAAGAAAAATAAAAACACCCCATTGGGTAAGGATTTGTAGAGGAAAGGAGTAGCCAGAAAAGAAGGAAAAAAAAAAAAAAAAAAGGGAAGAGAAGCGTATAGATAAATAGATAAATTAAAAAGTAAATAAGACAAGAATTCGCAAAGGAATGTCACATAGGAAGTGAACGTATGGTATTAGTCAGATAAAATTACATCTAATAGGCATTTCCATAGATTGGCGAAGTAGGCTTTCTTTCTAGGACCATTGATAATGAATTTTTGAGCTGGTATATACTTTAATGCCATCTCTTTGAAACCCTGCCAGCACAATTTTGTGCGGTCTATCCAATTATTAGTGATGTAGAGTTTGATTAAAGAGCAGAGGGTGATGAGAATGTGAAGGTGAAGTTTAGGCATTTTGGAAAGGGGAATATTCAGTATGGCTGTTTGCCAAGAGAGTGTGGAGTTATAGTAACCCATTTTTTTTAGTCGCACTTTGAGAGAACACCATAATTTATAGGAATGATTACAGTGCCACATAATATGAAGAAGATCTGCGCTCAAGCAAGGGCAACATGTACAAGCATGGAGTTGTTAGGATTAAATTTGTTGAGTATTGCAGGTGTGTAATACGCGTTGTTATTCAACATCAATTGGGTATATAATAGTTTTTGAAGGAGCAAGTTCAAGGGTGGTTTTATGGCTAGAAGTTTTGATCTTCCGTAATGGGAGAACCCACATTGTCCCAGAAGGTGGAGAAAAGGCAATTATTATTATCTAGTAATGGTTTAAGTATATTGTAAGAGGAAGAGATAGTTTTTTTGGGATTTGAAAGTGTAGAGATAACTTCAGATAGTTTATTGATTCCCAATGAATCAGATGTAATGCAGACAACTTGAGAAGATATGGTTTCATGTAATTGACGGAGGATAACTGTGTATTTGTTATTGGCCTTGAGGGTTGCACGTAGTTCTGTGATCGATAGGGACTTATGTTTAAGAAGGTCCCAAACTGTAAAGTCCTTGATAAGGGGGAATTTAGAGAGATCAAACATATTGTTATTAATTTTAAGATTTGGATTCAGGTGCAGTGGTTGTAGAAGGGGGAGAATGTTTTCAAGATTAATGTCCTTAATCAATTTTTGAAATAACCTAATTTTATGCTTCAATAAGGGAAATAATTTGGAATCATAGAGAGAAATATGGGAGAGAAATGGGATAGCTTTCGGGTTGATTTTGTTGGAGGTAACATGGCGGTGCCATATCTTCAACCAGGCAGGAGTATGGCTGAGTGAATTAGAATCCATGTATGAAATGGACAACAATCTGTTTGAGCAGATAATTGTATAATACAAATGAAAATTTGGAAGGCCCACCCCTCCTTTCTCTTTGGGGAGAGTAAGTTTAGAATAAGAGATCCTGACTCTCTTGGGAAACCAGAGAAATTTTGCGATATTATTGTTAAATTTGAAGAAGAGGTTATTTGATATCATTATATTCGTAGCATTAAATTGGTAGAGAAGTCTCGGTAGAATATTCATTTTCACAATGGCTACTTTAGAAAGAAAAGCTAGTTTAAGAAGTTTCCATCTTTGTAGGTCTTGGCAAATAGTAGCCCAGGATTTTAGTAAATTATTTTGAAGAACAGAGGCTTGGTTGTGTTCAAAATTAATGCCGAGATATTTGATACTATATGAAATATGAAAGGAAGATTCAGGGAAAAAAAAAGGTTTATGAGCGTCGGGGTTAATTGGGAGGATAAATTATTTTTTCTTATTAATTTGAAGGCTAGAGACACTAGAGAAGTTATAAATTGCATTTATAATTTTGGTAAGTCAGAATTGGGATACTGAAAGTATAGATTTAGATCATCGGCAAAAGCCGATAGGGCAACTTGTGTATTCAGAATTCTGGGGATAGTGTGGTGTGTATTCTGAACAATATATAGAAAGAAGGGTTCAATAAATATGTTAAAAAGGAAAGGAGAAAGCGGGCATCCTTGTCTTGTTCCATTAGTAATCAGAATTGTGTTAGAACTTTTTTTATTAATATATAAGGAAGTATAAGAATTTGTATAGAGAATTCTGATCATATCTATAAAAGTTTTAGGGATATTGAAGTGGGACATGGTGGAGAATAGGAAGACCCAGTTTACTCTGTCGAATGCTTTTGAGGCGTCAAGAGTCAAGGCGTACAAAGGATTTTTATCTCTTTTAGTAAAATGTATTAGTGAGTCCAGCGTTAAAGTATTGTCCCATGTATGTCTGTTACTCATGAAACCGGCTTGATCCTGAGATATTATATGTGGCATTATCTGTTTGAGTCTGTTGGCCAGAATAGCTGCGAATATTTTAATATCTACGTTGATAAGCGAGATGGGTCTGTAGCTGTGAGGATCTGTTTTGTCATGATTGTTTTTTAAAATTAAAATCGTTTTAGAAATATTCCAGTGGAGGTCAATGATTCCATTTCTTATAATAAAGTTGAATATCTTAAGAAGAATAGGGGCAATTTTTAAACTAAAGGTTTTAAAGAAGTTAGTAGTAAACCCATCTGGGCCAGGAGATTTGCCTAATTTGAGATTATTAATGACATTTTGAATCTCTTGAATATTAAACGGAGCGGATAAGAAGGACGCCTGATCTGGATTAAGGGAAGGGGCAGCAATTGAGTTGAGAAAGGTTTCTATTTGGGGGTTTAAGGAATTTTGGTCGTTTTTGCTATAAATATCGGAGTAAAGATCATGGAATAATTGAATTATTTCAGAATCTGATTTGTAAAGTTTTTCCTTATATTGGAGGATGGAGATTTTGGCAGCACTATTGTTATTTTTAAGTATTCTAGCCAGAGTTCTCGAGGGAATTTGTGCCCATTCAGAATATGTAGCAATAAGTCTTTGTTCCTGAAGAGAGTAATTATGAGAGTGTAGATCAAGTAATTCTTTGCGTGTTGCTTTAATTACATCTTCGAACTTTGAGTCAGGATGTGTTCTCTGTTTTTTTTCAAGAGATGCCAGGGTAATGAGCAGGAACGATTCTTTTTTTTTACTGAGTTTTTTAAAGAATGAGGCTTTACTAATCAGAAATCCTCTTAGTTCTGCCTTGCACGCTGCCCATTGTATATCTGGTGCTATGTTGGAGTTTTCAAGATTAGAGTAAAGGTCAGTAAATGTACTGTTAATTTTGTTTAGAATCTCCTTGCTATGTAAAAGATTGTTATTAAGAGACCAGTTAGAACAGGAAAAAGCAGTGTGTGTAAAGATAGTTTTAAAGGATATTCTTGCATGGTCAGATAGGAATCTCGGTTCACTGCTGAAAGTGTTGTTAAATTTAGAAAAAAAATTGGAGACTAGGAAAAAATCAAGACGTGACCAAGATTTGTGGCAATTGGAGTAGAAGGTGTATAGATTGTCCTTAGTTAAGATGTTACTAAATGCAATAGTGTCGATAAGGTAAAAGTCTGAAATAAGTTCCTCTAGAGCTACCGAGGCTTGAAAGTTATATGATAAAGAGTTGCTGGTGCGGGCTAAATTAGGATTGATTACTGCATTCCAATCTCCACCTATTATATAGAGATAATTTGGGAACGAACTGAGAATATTATAAATTTCTAGAATGAAGGTGTGTTGTTGAGAGCAAGGGCCATAAAGGTTAAGAAAAAGAACTGGTTTAGTTGTGCCAGGGAGAGTAGAAGTAAAATAGCACCACCTGCCATGTTTGTCGGATTTGATTAGATTTATGGTGTCCTGAAATTGTTTCATAATTATAATGGCTACTCCCTTAGAGTTTGTGCTATCCCCATCGGCTATAATAGTTCTAATCCATTTCTTGGAGGAGACTTTGTCCCAACCCTCTTTTGACAGGTGTGTCTCTTGTAGGAAGCAAATATTGGCCTGAGATTTAAAGATAAGATGAAGTAGCAGATTTCTTTTGGCAGGATTTTGTAGTCCTTTGACATTCCAACTATCAATAGTCCATCTCATGGAGACAAACTAACAGGTTGAATTAGCGAAGCAATATTAAGTTGAGAGACAGTTAAGGAATCTGAGTGTGACATAGAATGCTGAGAGTATATTACCCAAAGATTAAATAGGGTGGAGTGTGAGCATAACAGCAAAAGTACAGACTTTGAGACCAAATTAAACTTATCTGTAGGGGTAGCAAAATACTTCTTCATACTATACCCAGTGCCTAACCACCCGAACCCCTTAAGAGAAGAAGTAGAAAAAAAAACATAACAAAACCAGAACACTATTATACATATGTACAAATTACTAAGATTCCTGCAAAGCATCAACCTAGAGTGCCAGCCAGAACACACACGAGCATCCAGGTGACTTGTTATTAATAATATGTGTAAACTATAGGAAGTCCTAAATATTATCATACATTCAAAACAGACTTATTAAACAGCAATTATGATATCTGATATTTTAACATAAATTCTATAGTAATAAAGCAGAGGATATAAACCAATAACATTGAAGGAGCATTGAAGTGCTATATAACTAGACAAAGAGAGTAGAGCAATCCTGTGTGAAAGTACAAACTGAGAACGAGGCGACATCCATGTGCAGCCCAGAGTTAAATTTATGATATAATTATGAGGCAGTCCAAAAACCATGGTGCATATTATGAAATAAGTGCATCAAGTTAACAAATTTATAGTAAAAAAAAAAAAAAAAAAAGCACTAAGGTTGGTAACAGAAGATTAGGATAAAGCTACGAAGCAGACTCTAGTAATTAAACAGATGAAATTCCAAAGCTTCGAGCTGAACATGAACAATTATATAAGTAAACCACTGGTTATGGTTGGTTTAGTATGTAAATTAAAGCTATGTATCAAGAAACATACTATGAGTATAGTTAAAGAAAAAATAGGTAAAATTTTAGTACAATTGAGGGCTACTACATAGAAGACTCACTGCAGCCCATAGATAACAAAATTAGTGAACTAAAAATTATACGGTGTTAGAGTCTGAGAAGTGCACAGGAACGACAAACAGGAAGTGAAGAAATAAAATGAGCTCAAGCCTGTGAATATCCAAGCGCTCACAAACACATATAAACACCTAAATCTGATACACATAGGGATATTTTAATGTTAGATCAAATAAATGTGTAGAGGTTTAAATTGTAGACTGTCTTAAGGAAAAAGGAAACATAAAAATGACAGTGATATGGAGGCTCTTCTGGCTAACAAAAGCCATAGGGTGTCAATTCTTCCCATGATAGATGAGCCTCACAGCCATTTCCCTGTGTCTCAACTGATGCATACCTGTATAAAGATAGATGCATACCTATATGACTTAGAGTAATTAGGGTAAGGCAACAAATCTAAGTGGAGTGGTAGGGAATTAAAAATGTCATTACATGACCAGCAACGGTCTCCGGAGATTTTAAATTAGAAAACATTTCATTTTAGCAACGATATGTGTACAGCGCACAGCTATACGCAATTGCCCAAATAAGCATGCTGAAATTAAAAGCAACGAGGCATGCTAATAGTGCAGTAGTGAAAGAGAGTTTGCTTTACATGGACATAAGAGGGTTACATGCAAATGAACCCCCGTAGGAAACAGTAGGTAGCGCAAATGTACCTAGCTGATGTAAAATGCATTCAACAACAGGAAAAACAAAACGAAGCTCTTTATAAAGAGCTTGACAACAGGGAGAAGCATGGAAATAATAGGAGACATTGGGATTGATGCTGTGTTGAAAGCGGACTTAAAAGTGGAGCATCAGGTAAGGCAACAGGGTATGGCAACAGATTTATACAGAACAACACAATGTCTATGTTTATACGCAACAGCAATAAAAACTAGTTGAAACGACAGTTCAATGAGCTAATTTATAGCTTCAGAAATGTAATTCTAAAATATACAGTATAAGAACAAGCTGAAGCTAGGGGGTGAATACACAGTTAAGTGGGATGATAGGGATTTAAAAGTGACATTGCATGACTAGCAAAGGTCTCCGGACATTTTAATTTAGAAAACTATCGTTTTATCAAAAAATCATGTTTAAAGCACAGCTAAAAGCAATTGACCGGGTAAGCGTGCTTAAACTAATAACAACGAGGCACGCTAGCAGAGCAACAGTGATAGCGAGACTGTTTTACTGAACATAGGAGGGTTACATGCAAATGGATCCCTGTAAGAAACAACAATTAGCGCAAATGTACCTAGCTAGTAGAAAATACATTCATCAACAGAGATAAAACAAAATGGAACCCTTTATAAATAGTTTGACATCAGGGAGAAGCATGAAAGTAATAGGAGACCTTAGGATTAATGCTGTGTTGACAAGCGGACTTAATACTAGACTTATTACCAGATCATCAGGTAAGACAATAAGTACTATAATCAAGCTAGAAGCCGTAGCTCACACTGAAGCATAACTTCAAGGAACTGGGGAATTGTTAAAAGCCTTGATAAAGGCTTCCTTAGCTTCGCTTTGCGAGGTGACTGAAAATTTAACATAATTCTTGTAGAAGATCAGGTTGTTGGGAAAGCGCATTTGAAATCGAATGTTTCTTTTGATGAGATCTGAACAAAACGGAGCAAGTTTATGTCTGTTCTCCTTGATGGCAAGGGGTAGATCTTGAGCAAAGGTAATTCTGTTATTGTTCCACATAAAAGTTTTGTGCTTTTTGGCAGAGGATAGTATTTTTTGTGTAATTTGGTAATTGAGTAATTTAACGTAAATTTTCCGGGGAACTGAGGTGTCCTGATGCTTATAGAGTGCACAATGAGCTCTTTCAATGATTATTTCAAGGTTCTCTCCATCCAGGTGTAGAAGTGATTCAAATAGCTGTTTTGTGATGTTAAGAAGGCCTTGATTGTCGTAGTTTTCTGGGAGACCTCTTATTAGAATATTGTTTCTCCTGCTTCTAGCCTCCAGGTCAGTAAGTTTCAATTGCAGTTCAGTGATGGCAGTTGTTTTGGCACGGAGATCATCTGTAAGGGATTGTATTTGCAGGTCATTTGATTGTGTTTTCTGTTCAAGTGTGTCCACTCTATCCACAATTTGGCTGATTGATTTACCTATAGAAGAGAGTTGTTCCGAGAAGTCTTTTAAAGCTGAATGTATAGGTTGTAGGGCCTGTTTTAACTCATCCATGTGGAAGCTGGAGTCCTCAATTATGCTGGTGTTATTTTTGATAGGTTCCGGATTTTGTTTATTTGTTTTTTGTCTTTTAGATAGATTTTCTTTTTCTGGTGATGAGAAGATTGCTGAAGATTTGGCTTTTGTTGTTTGTGTCTCCATTGTAATAGGATCATTTGAAGATTTTAGCTGTCTGGCCATGTGGTCTTCGGAGAGCTGCAACTGCAAGTAGGCCTTATGGAACTCTGTGAGTATGACAGTTTGGAGAATAATAAGTAGATATAAGTCTGTCTTACAAGATTCTGAAAGCTTGAGATGCTGGATACTCCGAGTTAATAAGAATGTATAAACTTTCCTTGTTTATACGGACGACCAATAGCTTTTTGAGATAAAAAAAAGACTTGGAAAAGTAAATGAAGTAAGGAGCTCTGTGTGAAAGCTGTTCACTAGCCGACCACCATTTTGGAATCTTGTATTTTCTGGTATGTGGGTGTTGGGCTATTCAGTCTCGAAATACTGAAATTTGATAATTCCAAAGGCATGTATCTGGAGCATTTCTCCCCGGGCGTCCGCTGAAAACAGGCTCTGTGGAACCTAGTTGGACTTTCCCGGTCAACAAATGTTAAATAAAAAAAATAAATAAAAAATTCAGTATTTCAAGATTGTATAGTGAATTCCATCACAGATATAGGGTCATAGGTTCATAGGTAGGTGCTAGGCTATTGGCCCTAGGGCCTATATAAGCCTATCCAAATGGTACCCTGGCTTTTGCCACCCAAGAAATTTATTTTCCTGTGTCCCTGTCAAGCAGAGCCACAGAAGTGATCCCTGCGGTGAATTTCCTATCTCCCATCCAATCATCAAGATTTTTCTTGAAGAATGCTAATGAGGAGCTTTGTTTGATATAGATAGGTAGTTTGTTCCAGAGTATGGAAAGTCTTTGGGGAAAGAATCTATCTCTCCAGCATGTTCTGTTTATTGTGGTGACAAGGTTTAGGTTCCTAGAGCATGTAGCTCAGAGGGATTGAGATTTCTTTATGTGGAACATGTCCAACAGCTCTGGGTTTGACAGAGCTTTGTATGTTAGGCAGAGATTGCCTTTGAGTAGGCGATATGCGACAGAGTAAAGCTGGAGTTTTTTGAGACGGTTTGCATAGTGCATCTGTTTGAGGCTGGTAACCCTCTTTGTGAGGTATTTCTGTGGCCTTTCCAGTTGTTGTAGATATCTTGTGAGGTACATACCAAAAGGGGTATTGTACTCTATAATGGATCTAATGAGTGATGAGTAGAGGGGAACAAGGACCTCTTTTTTCCTGGATGAGAAACCTTTTGTGATGAGGTGTGCCACGTAGAAGGATTTCCTGACTACTGTGGCAATGTGATTATCAAAGGAAAGACTACTGTCCACCTGTGTCCCAAGGTCTCTTATCACACTTTCGGTGTTAAGTAGACTACCGCCTATGTGGTAGTTCATGGGTACAGAGTTTTTACCAAAAGGGATGCCAATGCACTTTTTGGCATTGAGCTTGAGGCCATGGCTTTGACACCAGGCATCTGTCTCAGTGAGACCCTTTTGTAGGATCTCCACATAGTTAAGAGTTTTGATTATGGCTCCTAGTTTGCAGTTATCTGTGAACTTTGTTAGCCAAAGACCTTCTGTATTAGCCTGTACTTCAGAGAAGTAGATACCAAACAGGAGAGGACCTAGGACCAAACCCTGTGGTACTCCACTTGTCACTGGTCTGAAGTTGGATTTAGACTCTGCTACTTTCACAGTGTGGGTTCTATCAGTATGCCAGTTGGCAACCCATCTTGTGGCATAGGCATTTATACCTAGTTTAGTGAGTTTATCTATAATTCCAGAGTGGGGGATGGTGTTGAAAGCCTTGGCAAGATCTAGATAGGCTGTGTGAACCACCTTACCCTCATCTATAGCTTTGGTGACCACTTCAAAGAAGTCTATCAGGTTTAGGAGACATGTTCTGCCTTTTACAAACCCAAACTGGGTAGGGTCCAGAGTTTGGAGATTACCAATGTCATTGATTATAAGTTCCATGATGATACGCTCCATAACCTTGCAGATCAGGCTCGTCAGGCTAATGGGGCAATAGTTCCTGGGGTCCGTGGTGGCTCCCCCTTTGTGGAGTAGGATAACCCTTGCTGTGCACCATTCAGTGGGCACAAAGCCTGAGGTGAGGCTATGACTGAATATGGTACTTAGGTGGGGTGCCAGTTCATTCTGAAGTTCATGTAGAACACAGCCTGTATGTTGTCAGGTCTCATGGATGCTGTGGTCTTGGCTTTGGAGAGTGTGTTTTTTACCTGTGCAGCAGCGATTACAGGAACGTTGCATTCTTCTGTTATATACATGGGCCCTTTAGGGGATGAGAAAGGGGTAAAGTTAGCACTGAACCTATCTGCCAGGATGTTGGCATTATCAGTTGGTTCTGTATATTTAGTGCCATTGTGCTGTAACTCAGAGCAGATCTGAGTGTTGCCATTGAGATTCTTGACATAGCTATAGAATTCTTTGTGGTTGCCTTTAGAATCAGTGGTGATTTTTTTTTTCTGTAACTAGCTTTGGAGGATTTTATGAGGGATCTCAGCTTCTTACTGAGGCTGACCTGGGAGTTCCTCCAATCATGTGATTTTACTCTTTTTTGCAACAATTTCTTTCTTCTGTTGTAAAGTTTGTTTATAGCAGGGGACCACCAGATTGGCTTCTGTTTTTTGGAGGATAGTATCTTGGTTCTGTTAGGGATTGCACGATCCATGCACTCGTGTAAGTGCTTATAAAGTGCAATTGTATAGGATTCAGCAGTCGTACCTCTATTGTCTGTCAGCATGGGTGTCGTGAAGTTTGCCACTTCTGTCTTAAGAAGTGTGAAGTTGGCTTTGGAGACATTTTTTTACGGTGGTTTCCCTAATGGGGGGGGGGGGGTGGGATGTGGATGTCTAGGAAGATTTGCTTGTGGTCAGATCTGATATTTCAAAGCAGGAACAATAAACAGTGTTCAGCAGCATTGTTGATTCTAAAATAAATCTGTTGTAATATATGCAGTACTGCTGTATTCCATGTATGTGGGTACTACTGTCAGTGCAGTCAATCATAACACTGTAATAGTTCTAAAATAAATCTGTTGTAATATATGCAGTACTGCTGTATTCCATGTATGTGGGTACTACTGTCAGTGCAGTCAATTATAACACTGTAATAGTTCTAGAATACAAAAAGACTGTCTTGTAACTTGTATTGCTCAACTCATAGTATGGTTCAAGGTTCTCTTCAGCCCACTATCAATCATGTAATGTTCACACTCACATTTTCTATATCCCCAGGAACAAAAGGTAAATGGGTGAGGTAGCCTATGTTATGAGAAGATATTTCTGTTTAGTTTACAGACTTGTACACTCAATAACAATAATGTGCTCACCAGCATTGTTGATTCATACATTAATCTGTCTACTTCCAGTATGGCTGTATTCCCTGCATGTCTGTACTAAGTTGCTGCAGTCAGTTATTACATTAGTTGCTGATGTCCCATGCAGTCAAAGCTATTGGATTATATTCCCATGCCTACCAACTAAGGCATGATGGATGTCTAGTTTATGTGCTGTACACATACAAGCCTCTCAACTGTCATGAATTCCCATACTATAATTAATATTGTGTAATCCATCTGTCACAGGATTATCACAGAAATGATTACCTGGAATGCAAAGTATTACCAAATCAGCACACAGAACATCTTGATAGTTATATAAGTCCACATGATGTGCAACTGTTCTGCATAGCTGTGTACCTGTAGTTGTTATTGCTTTTCCTATACTGTCCCTTGAAACAGCTTGAAAGGTATATACATGCTACATCAAGTATAGGAGACTTGTAGTTACTCTGCACATAACTCACAATACACACCTGTAGAGTAAATATTAGCCCTGTTTTCAGGGATATAATCTCCAATGTCATTAATGGACTGTTTTTCTCTCTCTCCCCACCCCTTATCTTCATTTATTTGTTACTCTTATTTATTATTGGGGTTTACTATTAAAATATTTTGTTTCAATAATTGTATTTTGGGAAACATGGTTTATTAATATTATGTGAAATTATAGTTTCATATTAACATATCTTGTTAAATTAACCATTTTGTTGGCATTATGCTTTAACTGTTAATGCCATGCTGATAACATACTGACTCCTCTGTTATTTCATGTTGTGTCACACATAATATACATTGCTATGTAATTAATTGAAATGATGTTCCATGCTATTAATACTAACAATGGTTTGTTCATAACTAACCTCAACTTATTGCTGTCCCTCAATTACCACAGCATGTCAATATAAGCTTGTTCTGGCTGATCCCCCACCTTGCCTCAATCAGCCATGGCACTGGGTCCTAACAAATCTGGGACCCAGACCAGTGGTGCCCCCTCTGCTGCCCCTGTATTGCCTGCAATGTCGAGTAGTACCACCCTACAGGACAAGGCTGGACCTCCTTCTGTGAGTGGCGGCAGAGGAGGTGCTGTCACCCAGGCTAAGCTGTAGGTCTTGGTGTGCAGGATAGTCCACTGTGGCTATGACCGCTGCTTGCAGCAGATTGAAGACATGCTGGCCAACCTATTGGGACAGCCTCTAGCACTGCCACTCTCAGGGCAGTGATGGAGTAGTGTCAACAGTCTCATGGGTGGTGACATGAGTCATGCTGCTGCTGTTCTCTGCAGGAACATGGAACTTGGATTTCACACCACCCTCCCTATCCAAGGTGTTCACCCCCTTATGTGTCACACACCACCCCTGTCTGCTGTCTTGTCTGTCTTGTCTGTTTGCAAATGCATCCTCACCTACCGAACGTAACTCCCCACACATACCTATGTCCCTTCCCCAACATTCCACTCTCAATTTAAAAAAAATGGGCATCTATCCCACAAAAAAATCATCCCATACAGAGCTTTCTTTTTGCACACGTCACTGTACACACATAATTTGGTCCAACTGTCTTTATAATGCAGTCATATTGTCCTCACCTCTCTCTCTGGGGTGGAGAATTCAAAGTCATGCACAGATTCTGCCAAAGTGCACAGTTGTTACTATACAAGAAACAGCCAGCTATGGTTCTTTCCAAAACCCTTCCTGCACATCCCTCCCTGCATTTTACTCTGTTTTCCCCCTGCGTGGCCCCATTTAACCACTTTCCTATCTCCCCTTTTTTCTTTTTTTTAGTGCAGCTCTGTGAGACATGCCACGTTGTGCAGCTTCACTTAGCTCAGCTAAATAGAGCTATGCTGACTATATGTGTTTATACCAGTATAAGACTCATGTAGAAAATAAACTCCTCTGCCATGTTTTGAACTCGAGCCCATCACACCTACAGCAAACTGCATTAACCCACCACACCACACAACACTTTAGTAAAACAGGTGGTTGAAACAAAACATAGTAACTGACATTTACAGTCATTAACTGTGTGTCAGCAGAGCTGTGCACTGCACCACACTGTGCAAACTAGTACAAACAGTAATGGAAAGACATGGGAGTGTACCTTGGACTCTGGTGTAGTAGTGCACCACCAGACAGACAAGAACATGATACTGAATGTAAGTGAGGCCTGTGATAGCAGGATAATATGCCCTTTTATCAGCAACATGTAGAAGGACACCTGCAAAGGCATCAATGGCAAAGCACATGTATAGCTGGGACTTTGGTGCAGAAATACATCCACAGCCATGCACTTACTGTTGGATGATGAAAATGTTTGTCACAGCCAGCATGTGTGCACATGTATGTTGCAAATACACCTTCTGTATTAGTGACACAGTAGCTCAGTCTGTTAAATGCCTTGCATACAGTACATTTTGCCACATACAGTTCTGAGGTCAAATCCAGTGCTGCTTTGTATTTCCTTTACATTATTGTGATGACAGCAATTAATCAATGACTCCATGCACTCTTTTTCACACAAAGCATTGCTAATTCAATAACTGCTTTTCAGTGCGGGAAGTCACAGATCTGCAAGTAGGGACACACTTCACATATCCGTATAGCATAACTATATGTCACCTAGTACTCTGTTATTGACACAGTTGCCTAACATACATACCTTAAACACATGCCTTAACTGGATAGTAATGGGTATCCTCATCCTGGCTCTGCCTCCACAACAAGGCTGATACAGCTGACATAGATAGACCTACAGCTTGTTGTTCTCCAAAGTGTTCACACTCACTGCCTATGTCTATTACCTGCAGCAGCAGCTGCAGCCTGTGGTACACACAGCTCTATGTAAAGTTGTCTGACACAGACCTACCATACCTCTCAACCCCTTAGAACAAGAAATCTGGACAAAGCCATAAATAATTGGGGGGGGGGGCAAAGACCTAAAAATAGGGAGTTTGCTCTTACAAACCTAGAAAGTTAATAGAATAACAGCTGTTGCGTTAGCATGAATATTCTGAAGAGCATGACATCTGAAACTCAAATGTCTGTCTTTATTTCCTGACTTCAACCCTCAATGATTTGCCAGTGATTTGCCAGACAACGACAATGTCATGAGAAACTGACCAAAAATATGAGGCAAATCTCTGGACATTCTGCAAAAATGTGTAGAGTTGAGAGTTATAAGACCTATGTTCTGTGATGATGTAGTGTCCTCACTCCAGTAATGCTTATCTCAACAGCTATAGGAAAGTTGCTCTGGTCTACATGGAGGCCTTATATATTGCACTGTGGTTGTATGTCTTTGGCATGAAGGCCTTATATATTGCACTGTGGTTGTATGTCTTTGGCATGAAGGCCTTATATATTGCACTGTGGTTGTATGTCTTTGGCATGAAGGCCTTATATATTGCACTGTGGTTGTATGTCTTTGGCATGAAGGCCTTATATATTGCACTGTGGTTGTATGTCTTTGGCATGAAGGCCTTATATATTGCACTGTGGTTGTATGTCTTTGGCATGAAGGCCTTATATATTGCACTGTGGTTGTATGTCTTTGGCATGAAGGCCTTATATATTGCACTGTGGTTGTATGTCTTTGGCATGAAGGCCTTATATATTGCACTGTGGTTGTATGTCTTTGGCATGAAGGCCTTATATATTGCACTGTGGTTGTATGTCTTTGGCATGAAGGCCTTATATATTGCACTGTGGTTGTATGTCTTTGGCATGAAGGCCTTATATATTGCACTGTGGTTGTATGTCTTTGGCATGAAGGCCTTATATATTGCACTGTGGTTGTATGTCTTTGGCATGAAGGCCTTATATATTGCACTGTGGTTGTATGTCTTTGGCATGAAGGCATTATATATTGCACTGTGGTTGTATGTCTTTGGCATGAAGGCCTTATATATTGCACTGTGGTTGTATGTCTTTGGCATGAAGGCCTTATATATTGCACTGTGGTTGTATGTCTTTGGCATGAAGGCCTTATATATTGCACTGTGGTTGTATGTCTTTGGCATGAAGGCCTTATATATTGCACTGTGGTTGTATGTCTTTGGCATGAAGGCCTTATATATTGCACTGTGGTTGTATGTCTTTGGCATGAAGGCCTTATATATTGCACTGTGGTTGTATGTCTTTGGCATGAAGGCCTTATATATTGCACTGTGGTTGTATGTCTTTGGCATGAAGGCCTTATATATTGCACTGTGGTTGTATGTCTTTGGCATGAAGGCCTTATATATTGCACTGTGGTTGTATGTCTTTGGCATGAAGGCCTTATATATTGCACTGTGGTTGTATGTCTTTGGTTAGTGATAGTGCCGTTCAGCTGCTTTGGCTGCAGTTAGCATATCAGAGACACAGAGTGATTCAGAGGCAATTAAAAACACTTTAAAAATGCAAGCAGCTGGCTATGGGGAACCATTCTGTATGAGACTTTCCTCAGACATCTTTGCAAAACATTACTAGAAGCACATTTCAACAGAAGAGTACTGCACTCCACCAGGTATGTAACTGGTTTTGTGTATAACAGGATGCAGATGGGAGATAGAGGTATGAGGAACAGGGATTACAGCAGTAAGCCTGTCTTACACCTGTGGTACTGACATGTCATTGATATCCTGCTGTCTTACACATACGGAGGATGTATGGTACATCAAGGCTGCATTGTCTTTTGTCATTATGGCACATTGGTGTTGTTGGACTGTCCCCATATAGTGGTTGTAATAGCACACTGCTATTTGTCTGGCATTGGTCATATGACATATTATTGGGTGGTTGGCCTTACAAGACACACTACAGTAGACTGAAGTGCTGGGTGTATGAACATACAGTAGAATCTGTCATGGCACACAGGGAAATACCTCAGTATTGCTATCACAGTTGTATCCAGACACGTAGTATGTTGTCACACTGTGGGGTATGATATGTGTGAGCTAGCAGTGGATAGTGCTGGCCATTTTGTCCTTACTGTATCTGTACATAGGGGACATCCATGTATCTGGTCCTGTAATATGTTCTGATTTTGTTGTCTTTCAGGAATAATGCACCTTAGATGCCATTCCTTCTTCTCAGACATGGAGAATGAAATTATACTTGATGGACTAAGATAACATCATCACATTCTGCTATCCAGGGGGGACATAACAGGGAACAGTGGGCTGCATTGTGGGCAGACCTTGTCTGGGATGTGAATGAAAATGGCCACCAGGACAGGACATATGAGCAGGTCTGACTCTGCACAACAGACATGGTGAATGCTGCATGACAAAGGGCAGCTAATGTAGCCAGGGATCATGCTGTCATCACTGGAGGGCCTGCAGTGCAACAAGCACTCTAGGCCACAGAGGAATTCTTGGTGAACCTAGGAACACATGACAGCTCCCAGGCATCCATTGGACCATACATCGTGGAGGTGGGTGCCACAGTGTCCAAAGCAGAGGAGCATGCAGGTACATGATTGTAATACTGTGGCAGTCATTGTGGCAGGCTGTGCATACTTTTACATGGGTGTCAGGTCTATGTGCTTTAATGGCGGTTGGGGTTTAAGCTTAGTTTACACTCATACGCAGAATGTCAGCAATACATCAAGTAACACAGTAGCTCGTGTACAAGTGAGATATATGAGATATATGCATGTATTACATTGTTGTGCTGCAACATGCGGTGGTTCTGAAATTACCTCACCTTTACCTTTTTATAGGGCCATCAGGTGTTGTTCAAGGCAGTGGTCCTGCTCCTGGTAAGCTTGACATTGATTTGTTAAATATCATATATATCCTATTAAAGTTAAGGGCTGGAATAATGCCCTATGTACACTTACTTTTGTGTGTAACCAGAGTAGAATTTTTGTATGTTCCATTCTGGAACATTTACCTAATATTCTTAGAGTGAGCAATCACAGGTGTGTATTTGAATGAACAGAAAAAACTTTAATACTTATACTTAAGAGCAAATATGCCTCCTGGTTTATATGAGGCAATTAATCTGCCATGCCTTTTCAAAACCGAAAGGTAGTTTGCACATACCTGAGGCATTGACACTTGTATTTGTATATATTTGTTAAGACAGGTGTTATGGGTTATATGTATTTTATCAAGTGTAGTTTCATTTTGAATAACTGAAAGACAAACTGCACTGGTCAATTTTAACTTGATTTACCTGATGTGCTTGTTATAAAGGCCTTGACTTGAATGTGTATCTTGTTGTGAAGTAGTCTGCTGTGCATGAATGTGGAGGTGTGAGAAGATGTGAGACTGGTAATGCAGTTGAAGATCCTCATTTATATGTGTCTGTGTGGATTACCATACATAAACGTGCAGGTAGTAATGTACTGCTTTTATCGTGATTTTTATAGGTTACTGGGGTGTTGGTATCTTCCCTCCTCACAACCTGATATCACTGTCTCATCAGACTTTGATGATGATGATGGTAGCCATAGTGAGGCACAGGTGGAGTTGTGGGGGCTGAATCTGTCTCAGAGGTTGAAATCCCTCTTCTGCCCAATTGTCCCTGCACACATTCAGTATGCTCATGTATACTCAGTCCCCAGAGGCCACAGATATTGGGCAGTCAGAAGGTGGACACATGGAGCAGGAAAGTGTGGCAACTATGACTCCAGTAAGTGTAGACACTGGCCATAGCCAGAGAGCTGGTGAGATCCCAAACAGGCGGATTGACAGGAATGCTTGAAGGAGGCCTGCTGTCCATCCACCACCTGTTGCAGGTGTCACATCATAGGTCACTTGGTGTATGTTTTGGGCCATCATGGAGGCATAGGCACATTCTGAATGGAACACCAGATGTATGCTTAGGGTTATGGATACAGCACAGTTTTACATCCATGACTGCCTCTACCACATTGGGGACACCCTGAATTGGTTCATTGATGCAGTGAACAGATGGTGGGGTGAGACAATGTCTGTCTTGGACAACATATCACCTGTGCTGGAATGTCTTGTTGCAGTTGGTCATCAGACCCATTGACATAGGTCAGCAACACCATCTGATGAGAGTCCATGTGGCCCTGCACAGTCACGCTCCCGTAGTGGCAGTACACCCAGTGCTAGAGAGGGGAGTGTGCTTTCCACACCATAATGTGGAAGGCCATGGGCTCATGATCCTTAGCAGTCTCATGGGGGACACATTCCCAGCAGATAGCAGTCACCATCAAGTACTAGCACCATGTCTGACCTCCGGCATGGTAGTGCTAGTGCATCTTCTGGTTGAGCCAGTTCCCATGTTAGGAGCCAGAGATGGTAAATTGTCAACTCTACCATGTAGTGTCTACAGCTGTCCAACATATACATGTGTATGGCTAGAACTGAGCTTGAATGGGTGGTATAGTCAGATGGCTTGGCTCATTCTGCAGATTGTATGGCCTGATGTACTCTCACCCATGTCCCTGCTGACTGCCTCAGAAATGTCCACCATGTGTAACAGTCATGCCACCCCATCAGACATCCAAAGTGTGTGCACTCAACCGTGTTTACACCCCATATATGTGTCCTGATCAGCTCTATGAGAATTGTCCTTATGGACATACAGCTATAGATACTTACACATAGGGTTGAATAGTTACACTGGTCAGTGGATGCACCACCTCTGTTCAGGGTAGAACAGGTGCCGTTGTCCACTCAGCTGGTGTGCAGACAGTGGTGTCAGTATGAATGCAAGGGATTCCCATTGGTGGTAGTGTTCTTTGTCAGATCACAAGTGGGATTCAGCCTGGAATGTTAGCATGTGCAAAAGATGCCTTGTGCCTTCCATTGTGAGGCCAGTTATGAACTGCTCTGTCAATATGGCGGTTATGGGACAAGTTGTAGGAATGTCATGTATCACATGTGGTGGGGACAATGGAGTGTACATGATGCAGACAGTGTAGGAGTACAGGTTAGCTATGAGCACAGACCCATCATATGTGGCATCATAACATCTGCATTCAGTCACTATCTGGGCCTGTTGTTTGGGGTTATACATGTAACTACACTGTGTGTTCCAGCCCTGCTTCATGTGAGTAGTGACAGGGTCACTTTCCATGTCTACACAACATCACAGCACTATATACTGCTGTTACCTGAAGAGGGTGTGCCTCCATTTTATGGGGGCACTCTCACCCCAGCTGTCACACACCAATGTCCCCTGTTATTGCACAATTTGCTAATGGCACTTGTCCACCATTCAGGTGTGCTGAGCCTTGATGAGCCTGTGCCCCTCCTTTCCTGTAGAGCCAAGTTAATGCAGTTGCAATGCTGCTGACATAATGCATTAGTATATATATATATATACACACACACACACACACACACACACACACACACACACACACACACACACACACACACACACACACACACTCACACATCACTGACAAATGCAGGTCACCTACAGACACACACGGCACCTCTCCATGACCCATCTAACCCACTCCCCTTCCTGACTCACACACATGCTGTCAGCTGTTTGGGCCAGATTAGACCTCCAGCACCCCCACACAACATCCTGTGCAAGTGATGATACCTGTGCCGTATGCCTGACATCCTTCCCATCAATGCAGGGAAAGGAAGCTATGTGTCTGATGCACAGGGTGACTGTATTACTTGACATGTACTTGTGTAATGCAGTATTGTTCTGCCATGCCACTTGTAGTGGCCACCAACAAATACTGTGTGATGGCATGTGTCATGACTATACAATATAGTTTTTTGTGCCTTATGTTGTATGATGTTGTACTGGTGGTAGTGTTACAGATTGACAGGTGTGTCACGGATCTGTGTATGTTTTTGTTCCAGGAGTGTGATGGGATAACCTATGGACTCATGGCAGCAATACAGCGGCACAGGATGGCATGGCAACACAGCAGACATATGACATCAGCAAGGTATGGCAGTATATGTGCATGGCTCCCTAGGTACATATGTGTATAACAGTCTAACAGGGGCAATGGCAGCAGTCAGCATATTCATGCATTCATAATTTGTGATAAGGCGCACTATCCTTGATATGTGTCACCTGTGTTTTCTGAATGTACACATCTACAAACTGTGGTGATGGAGTTGACCCATCTACAAATATCCTGTGTCCAGTTCAGATAGTTGGTCACCATCAGTTATGATTGTTGTGTTCTGCATCTCATTGTCTAACCTGCACATGATGTATATCACAGGAGATGTATACTTTACATGCATGGGGGCTTGTTTTATCTTAGGTGTACTGTTTGTGTTACATAGCAGTCCCCTCAGTATGTACTATGTATACCATGTTGATGTTGTAGGTGTGTAAAACATGTGAGATGCGATATTCCTGTCATGGCAATGTGTGGGGGGGGTGATTGGGATCTGATACCTCCATGTATGGGGACATACACATCCCCATCAAAGCATTTAGGGGACAGACTACATTTATACAGTCATGACATGGACTCCATAGGACATATCTACACTGTGTATTGCTGCACCATGGCACCTGTGTGGCTGCTACAGTTGTAAAATATGGCAGTGTGGAGACATGGCAAGGGTGCCACTGCATACAATGATAGGTGTGCTGGCCATCACATTCAGTATAGCAGTTACAGTCTGAGATTTACATCCAAAACCTGTTTCTATAGGTAGTACAACAGTGACGGCATTCCGACATTCTAACCAACAGCGACTGTCAGAGGTTACAGTTCTGTGTGTCCATGCCTTCATGTGTAATGGCTCAAGTGTGTTCAGTGTGCGGACACCACAAAATTGTGCTGGGGTGGATGATTTTCCACAGGATAGTTTTGTGCAGTGGTTGGCATGTCGTCTGTGTCAATGGCTCAGATAACAACTAACTGTGTTGTAGGCCATCCTGGATAACTGTTGGGTCTGTGTGGGTGTCAGTGACAGCTACTAATATGCAACCACCAGCTAATGTACAAGTCAGAGGTTACTGACAGTGGCTGTGACTGCAGAGAAGGAATACCTAGAAGAGGAAGAGGTATGCCATTAATGGTGGATGGCGAACCCCACTGATGAGTGGTATCAGTGTAGAATAGGTCTCTCAATGTTATGCTCCCAGGGTATGACTAGCAGACATATGCCTACACACCAGCTGACAAACCACTCTGTACATGAGGTAAACAGTTTCCAGCATGGCCTGCTGCCTTAATATTTCCATAAACCTTGTCAGGCCAAGGTTGGTGGAGTGAGACTGCTGTCTGACATCCATCGCATAGTATAACAGTCACAGGGCTCTGACGGTCACAGTCGGTAGGTATGATCTGGCATTGAGCAACATTAACAGTGCTTGGTCCAGTGTTGGAAGGTGTATGACAGTGGTAGTGCTCGTATCCATGTTAACTCCTATCATGGCATTTCAGGTGCGATGAATCAGAGATTTGGGGACAACGCTTGGCACTACATGATAGCTGTCCTCTGTGCAAGTAAGTATTGCAGTTACTTCCAGTATGTTGCAAGAAGAGAGTCATGGTATATGTCTGGACAGAGCACAGACAAATGCATTATGAAAGTGTGATAAGTAAACACTGTGTTGCCTACTCATGCTGTGGCTCACTTGTCCAAATCATGTTCCAGGTCCATACCTACACTGCCCTGCTGCCTGGAGAGGTGCCATGACATACCCACATGGGGAAACAACATATAGCATCATGTGTGTAGCAATATCGGTGACCACTACAGCCCCCCAATGTGAAGTCAACCCTCAAGGGATCTGGCCACAGGGCAGTCACTTTTGAATAATCAGCACGTACCCTTCCTTGCAGACAATGCAGACATATATGTCAAGAAAGCCATGTATTACCTCCTGTGGGATGCTTGACATAGTGTGACCACACCTCCTCCTTCAGATGGGACAGGCATGTCTGCAGAGTTCTACACCAATGGATTATGTCAGCAGCATTGCAACTGCATGAACTTGGCTGTACAGGAAAGGAGGGACACAGCTCATCAAGGCTCAACACACCTGACTGGTGGACAAGTGCCATTAGCAAATTGTGCAATAACAAGGGAAATTGGTGTGTGACAGCTGGAGTGAGGGTGCCCCCCTAACATGGAGGCACACCCTCCTCAGTTAACAGCAGCATATAGTGCTGTGATGTTGCGAAGACATGGCAAGTGACACCTGTCACCACTCACATGAAGCAGGGCTGGAACACACAGTGTATTTACATGTAAAACCCCAAAAGACAGGCTCAGATAGTGACTGACCGCAGATGTCATGATGCCACATATGATGGGTCTGTGCTCATAGCTAACCTGTACTGCCACACTGTCTGCATCATGTACACTCCATTGTCCCCACCACATGACATTCCTACAACTTGTCCCATAACCACCATATTGACAGAGAAGTTCGTAACAAGGCATCTTTTGCACATGTTAACATTCCATGCTGAATCCCACTTGTGATCTGACAAAGAACACTACCACCAATGGGAAGCCCTTGCATTCATACTGACATCACTGTCTGCACACCAGCTGAGCGGACAACGGCACCTGTTCTACCCTGCACAGAGGTGGTGCATCCGCTGACCAATGTAACTATTCAACCCTATGTGTAAGTATCTATATCTGTATGCCCATAGGGGCAATTCTCATGGAGCTGATCAGCACACATATATGTGGTGTAAACGTGGTTGAGTGTACACACTTTGGATGTCTGATGTAGGTGGCATGACTGTTACACATGGTGGACATTTCCGAGGCAGTCAGCAGGGACATGGGTGAGGGTACATCAGGCCATACAATCTGCAGAATGAGCCAAGCCATCTGACTATACCACCCATTCAGGCAATATGTACAAAGCACCCAATTAGGCATCCACAATATTTTCATTGTAGGGGTAACTACTTTGCCCATTCATGGCAGACATATGCAACATAGGAACATCTGACTCCAGTTGCAGATCTGTAAGTACTCAACAGGATGCAGTCTTGGGTCCTCTACTGCTTGGACTGCATGTCACCACACTACAGGCGAGTACTGAATGACTGTGGCTAACAATTTTGGCTGATGCCTGCTTATTGTGAGCACTCATAGAGTCTCTGTGTTATGCCAGTGTCCTGCAAGAGGGTATTGCAAACACATGCCTGGTGACATACTAATGGCCATAAACTCCTAGTAAATATATATATATGTAGCATCATTTCTATCAGGTAGACCTATGTCCCTGGTTATTATTACATCAGTCCCAACATGCCATGTACATACTCAGGGTTAAAAAGTGGGCACACAGACCTGAACATACAGGTTTACACCTAATGTCCCTCAGCTTACCATGTCTCTTCAGTGGTATGGCAGGAATCATATGGCATAGCTAAGGCCAGAATCAACAGTAGGTGACATACTCATAACCTCCACATAATCTTCCCTCAGCATGCCAATATCTGAGGACAATCACCATTTGTGGCTGCACCTTACCAAGCAGAACTGGCACTTGCACACAACACTATGGTCCCTCACAAGGTCACTTCACATCCTCAGTATGTGCTCACTGCTGATCATCTGCAATGAGTGTCATTGCCACCTGTGGCATATAGACTACTCAGAAGTGATCTGTGTCTTGCATACAGGGCAAAGTGTGCCCTGCAGTAGTGCATATGCTGCCTATCTGTAGGAAACATAGTAGATGGATGACTCACTTTAAGGACATTAACCTACTATGTGATGTTAGTACTACATGGTTGTGGGAGACATTTGTATAGCAGACTTAAACACACCCTTGACACAGACCCTGCCAAATGGTATACAGAGCACCCCAGTTCACCTCAGCACATGCCATCTGTATGACTGTCTGGGTGACTGTCATCTCAACACACAGTGTCTGCCTCTTGGTCTGGGGCAATATGTGATGATCCTGTACTGAGGGGTATACAGATGTCTCTGATTGTAAGAGCTATATGGCCATTATGCTAGTTACGTTCACATGTCCTATGGCTCTGTAACATGAAGTATAATGCTGTAATAGCCTCACACACACACATATGACCAAATTCAAGCTAGCACCACTTCCCTGCATTTCATACAGGAAATGCAAAGGCATACATGTAGTGCAAGTTGGCTGTATGTAGAGTAGAACACTTACCTATGTACTGGTACAAACTACAGATCACAGTATATGATACTTGCAATACATCTCATGTCTGGTAGTACTATCAGTTTAGAACATATAATACTTGTTGATATCAACAACAATCAACATTTACTGTCCACCCTCCACTACACTACCACAATACTGACCAACCTTCGCAAGACTGACTTAAACAAACTAGAATCTTGTTACAACAAAATTGCTAGATTTGCTACTGAAACCCCTTATAGGACCCACCACTGTGTAGCACTCAAACAGCTAAACTGGTTAAAACTGCATCACCTACTAAAACTCAACCAATTAATACTGGCACATAAGCTATTCTACCACCCAACTAAAATCCCAGCACTCCAAAAGCTAGTTACACCTTATTCTACAAAAAGAACCCTAAGATCAACAACCAAAGCCACCTACAAGTCATCAAACATAATAATGAAGCCAGGAAAGCTCTCTTTGGCTATTCCATCTCAAAACCATGGAATAACCTACCTGACCACCTTACCTCCAATACCTCCACTACACAATTAAAAAAAATCTTCAAGGCTTACTTTATGAATAGCTTGCTACGCTCCCCCACCTCATAAATATTACACCCTTAACTTATAAACCCTCATGCTTGCACTCACCTGGGTCAAAACCATTACTTCACCATCAGTAACTCAGTATGAAAACCTTGACTAGTTTAGTTTCCAACTATGTAGAACTAGATAGTAAAATTAAATGCCCTTAGAGCCAGGGGCTATATTACATCTACTACCTAACATACAGTCTAGCCTCTCTATCTTCTAGAACCCATTTTATGTACTCTTGCACGCTACACTATTCCATTGGACTCCAGTCCTACTTTTAAATTGATTGCACAAGTTACATGAAAGCATGTACTCTGCTCATTCAGTTTTTCTATGTGCTATTGTATTTTTATTAATTTTTATTACATGTGCTATTCTATGTACTATTGCTTTTCATATTGATTTTATTTTATGTATTACTTGCATTGTCGTGCTTTTTTATGTTATTCTAATGTGATTTTATGATTTTATGTAAACATTATGTATCAATTGGAGCTTTTCTTCCCGGTCCACTACTGAAAAAGCACCTGTGTCCAGTTGGACTTTCCCAGTAAACAAATGTAAAATAAATAAATAAATATCAGCAGGCCTTGTTGTGATCAGTAATTTGGGGGGGGGGGCACATCACCTGCTATAACTAAACTACTGCAAAATCCTACATATGTCTACATTGCAAAGGTTATTATACATATGTCATATGGATATACACATGCACCACATTGGGTGGAATGAGATTATAACCCTTACCCCTCTAGTCTTATACACTACAGCTCACAGTACTTATTGCATACACCACCACTTATGTCTGATGTTAGACTATCAGCCATTGGTCTTAAGGTGGATGACATCATTAGGCCTTGGAGAGGAGCAGAGGTTTGGCAGCCAGCAGTGAAAAAGTGCATAACCATTGCAAGTGGATAGCCCATGAGGGCATGCCCATTGTATTGTTGATATATATATATATATATAGCAGCTCAGATGGCTTCTTCTATATATATATATATATATATATATATATATATATATATATATATATATGCACACACACACACACACACACACACACACACACACACACACACACACACACACACACACAGATATGCACCAACTGGGCTGGAGTGAGATTAGAACCCCTACCTATCTAGTCTTATACACTATAGTTTACAGAACTTATCACACGTGCCATGGCTTAAGTCTGATATAAGACTGTTGGCTGATAGTCTTAAGGTGGCTGACATTATCAGGTCTTGTAATAGAGGGCAGTTTGGAAGCCAGCAGCAAGTTACAGACCCAAAAAGTGCATAACCATTGCAGATAGGTAACCCATGAGGGTATGTCTGTTCTGTTACAGAGGGATACACACACACACACACACACACACACACACACACACACACACACACACACACACACACACACACACACACACACACTCACACACACACACACACACACACACACATGCGAGCGCACATGCACACAGGTTGGCTGGTGTGAGATTAGAACACCTACCTATCTAGCTTTATACATTGTAGCTCACACTACTTATTGTATGTGCCACAGGTTACATCTGTTGCATATGTGATTGCAGGTACAGTACTTGTGGATCACACAAACTAGCTTGTGTTGCATGGTATTTGTGGCCTGCAGAGTGATATTGCTTTGTACTGTTATCTGCATCTAGTGTCCTAGCAGTGAGATAACTATTATCCTTGCTATGTGTGTATAGTTACCAGTATGGCCATATGTGGCTGATTGCAGTTAGATAGACAAACCTGTGGCCAGTGACACTGTGCCCTATCCATGTGTGCATTGCCAATATTATACACTATACCACCTGCTCACCTGTGACTGCCTATATGGTGACATCTAGCAGGCACACGCTTCTCTATGTGAGTGGATTATGTACTGCCGTGCCCTTAGTGTGGTTCATTCGAGCAATTGTATGGATGTTTGAGTGCAGAATTACTCAACATAATTAGGGTATGTGGAACAAAACATATATTCACACATATACCTGTCTATAACAGGGATTTCTCTATATATGTAGCTGTATGTGTCTCTATGACATGTGTATGTGTTATGTAGCTATATGTGGAGAGTCTATGTATCATTGTAATATCTATATATATATATATATATATATATATATATATATATATATATATATATATAGATATAGCTAAATATATCAGTATATATGTATTTCACAGTACATAACAATAGATATTCTACTCATGTGAGAGAGAGAGATAGGGACAGCTGGATATGTATACAGATATGTCTGTATGTACAGACATATTTACACATAGCAGGTCATTTTGATGATGAGGCAACATAATTGTGCTCATTTTTAACTAAGTGTAGGAGCATGCCCAGTGGGACTATCAGTACTTACAAGGTGACTCCAGGCCAGACTTACCTGTAATCCAGTCCAGAACTTTTGTGTGTTACAGACATTGCCAGCTGCCCCTGTTTCTGTAATACTGCACTTTCCTCAAATTGTTCACAGCATTTCCCAGCTGTCTGCTGTACTTAATATGTGACTGAGATTTATACTGTTACTCTACACACAAACTGACAGTCTTCATACTTCTCAACAGATTTTAGCAGAAGGTAGAGAAGTTTGCTTCATATTTCTGGTCTGTTCCTCATGCATTTGTGGTGTTCAGATTAATTATTGTATATTACAGTCACTGAATAATACTAACTACAGATAAAAAATTGAGTGTTGGACTTTATATCCTTAAGATATTCAGTAATAATGTAACTCAATTTTATATTAGCAACTGTCTAGGTTAATTGGAACAATCTGTAAGGTCTGTCTCTATTTTTGGGCCTTTGTCCCCCCATTCTTTCTGGATTTGTCCATATTTTGTGCATTAACAGATTGAGAGGTATGACAATCTGTGGAAACACCAGCATGCTAATGCCTCATATGCAAAAGCTGTGCATACGTCCAGATTCGAACCATCAATACCTTCACTCATGCTAACATCTCTAGCCAACTGAGCCACACAGGCTGCCAGACAGTGATTGGTCTTCATCACACAATCAATAGCGTACATATGTATGCTGTTATCCCCATGTTATGTTAGACATACAATGTGTGGTCAGGTGCTATGTCACAACCCTGGAATTGGCTGGTCTGCTGATATATCATTGCAGACTTACAGTTACAGCAGTTGTATGGGAACACTGGTGTGTTGGGGGTGGGGTAAGATTAGCACATGATCTGCTGGCATAAAGAGTAGTGCAAATACACTGTTTAACATCTCTCTTGACTGCTGTAGCGAATATTCCAACCATGAGGTCTAGTGAATATTACGGAACACATACTATTGGACTGAGTATCTGTAGTCCCATGTGGATGTTACATCTCACCAAATAGCTCACTATATTCCCTTGCATACATGCAGCAGGTCCATACATATGACACCATATTATAGTACTCCTTACAAATGATCTGTAGGTGAGTTACTTACCTTGCGAATGCAGCAGTTGACAGAACTGTAGTTCAGGATTGACTCTGTCTGATGCATGCAGTACACAGCCAATACATGGTTAGGTACAGGTTGTGTGGATTGCCTTGCATCGACTTTAATATATGTATGTGAGTTGAAGTAAGGTGTCAGTCCCTAGGGCCCCAGGTTGTGCATGTGCTATGCATTGTCTTTTAGCCAAAGTCAGGGTGTACTTGGCACACCTACGTCTGCCTACAGGGATATCATCAGGGGGTTACTCCTCCAAGTCAACTGTGATTGTGGCTGTGGTGACCTAAACACTGGTGGGGGGGTTGTGTATCCCTTCCCTTTGCTGATCCTGCTGCCACTGTTTCTGCAGGATCATATTGTGTATCATGGCACATACTGTGACTATCTGTGCCCATGTGGCTGGAGACTACTGCAGGGCCCCACCAGATATATTTAGACACTGGAACCGTGACTTCAGCAGTGCAAACACGCACTCTATGATGTTCTTAGTTTGTTCATGTGCCTCATTATGGTGTTCTTCTGTGGGTGTGTGTGCATTTCTGATGGGTGTCATCATCCAAGGTTTCAGTGCATAGCCAGCATCCCCCAATACATGACTGCATGGGATGTGTCCCTTACCAAACATCTGGTACAGCTCTGATGCATTCCAGATATGGGAGTCATGATAACTGCCAGGGCTGCTAGCACACACATTCAAGATAATGCCCAGGGCATTGCACATGACCTGGCAGTTGATGGAGTGGGTACCCCTTGTGGTTGACATAAATTCTACTCTCCTCACCAGAGGGTGACTTGATGTGTAAATGAGTGCAATCTATGGCACTCAGTACCTCAGGGTAGTGTGCTACATGGTACAAGTGTTGCATATTGCTGGCTCTCACCTCAGGGGTGAGGGGAAAAGATATGTGCTCACTGGCATGTGGCAGCATGACATCCAGGAACTGGTGGAGTACCCTGGATGCTGATGCATATAAGACCCCCATTATGTCCTCAGTTGGTCTTTAGAAAGTACCTGTAGCTAGTATAATAAGAGTTACACATTTGTTTCCACTGGGATGGGTTCCCCTCTGTTGACTCTGGGTCTGAGTTGAGGGCAGCAGAGTTCAGTGAGTTCTTGTAATATGTGCCTGACCACCCAGTAACGGTCTACAATCTCCAGATCATGTAACTCCTGGAAGGTTACCCTGGGCCTGAACACTCTTCTCCCTCTCAGTCTAGGCCTATTGTCATTAGCGGCATTAGCACTGACCTCAGCCTCTAGCGCATACAGATGTAGCAGAGCAGTAGTAGCCCCTAGCATTCCTTCAGTTACAGTTCCCAAGTCTGTACTCCAATGGTACAGAGTATGGGGGAGAAACTATATTGTAGGGTGTATGCAAACTTTAAAGTGCTCTGCTGTATGTGCTGACTGTGATTGCTACCTATGATGCATTCCACCTGCCTAGTACATCATTAACATCATTTAATGGCTCTAGTTTAAGTTAAACAGGAGTCATAACTAACTGATATATCATTGGGTTTTAGATTCACTCAGCACTGCAGTGTGCTGTGCATACATGTACCCCTTACATAAGCAAAGCTTAGCAAATAGTGTACACACATCTCCAGACTTCCTTGCTCAACACAGCAGCATGCCATGCAAACATGCAGAAACAAGCTCCCTGGTGGTGAACAAAGTTTACCAGCTAGTATACACACCCCCTTGAAAGGTCATGCTCAGCAAGGTGGCTCGCCACACAAACATGCAGAAACATAAGCTCCACAGGTAAATACAGCTTAGCGGTCAGTGTATACACCCCTCTGCTCACCAAAGCACTGGGCCACATGAACAGGTGCAGCTGAGCTCAAATCAGCTTATAGGTCCTTGCACACACCCTCCCTTGATGTCAGCTATCTCCTGTGTGAACACCAACAAAGTTCTGTGCCTATACAGAGGGAATATGCAGACATGAATAACCATTTGCGCTATTCAGGAACCCCACCTCATTTGCATAGGGATCTGTGCTCACAACCTGGAAACTACATGGTTCAAAGCCCTAACTCATTAGCAACAGCACCAATGTACCACTGTAGATACTCCAAGCAGGGCCCTATAATATATTTCTGTCACATAATATTACTTTGGTTTTTTCCACTTTTTTATTTTGTTATAAAAGCATGTTTACACACTGTGCCACACTGTACAAACATACACAGATTATTAAAAAAATATATATTTTAGCTTCTTTCCCTTACATTTTTGGACACATGGTGGATAGTTTTGCTCATATCTGTATGTGCTATGCAATTTCTGTCCATCTACCTACAGTTTTAGAGCCCCTGTTATCTGTCTACAATCCTGTACATGGAATTTTTCAGTGTACACTATTGACACTGATATGGGGTCTGCAGGGATGCCTATCGACTTGCTGAATCACTCTACCTTCCTCATTTGCATGGAATTCACCTGCTTATGAAGTGATTGCATGCCACAGAAATTTCCATGTTGGTTTAGTGTGTGCGCCCCACCCAGTTGTGTTTACTGCACCTAAAACCTACTTACTTCCATGTAAGCAGCATGCCATGATGCCTACATTTAACAAAGACCATGTAGGCTTTATTAAATTCCTCCTTTGACTTCTTATTTTTCTATTGCAAAGTTTTCCATGTGTGGATTCCTTTGCCTGGATTACTATTCAAATATCTGTGGTGCTGCTCTTTTTGTATTAATTGGTTTTGCTTTCTCCTTTGTATAAATATTACACCATATTAAATATCTTTTTCTTTCCCATGTCCATATTTCTTCTTCAGATGTCTCCTTATCTTTTAATTTCTCCTTACTTTGTGGACTCACTTCATCATGTTGTCATGTAGCCTGTCTTCTTTTCTATGTTCCCTCTTTGTGATATTATTTTTTTATTGCAAAATTTTTAATAGATAGATACTTTAGCCTGTATTTCTCTTCAAATATCTTTGGGGCTGCCTTATTTGTATTGATTAATTTGGCTTTCAACTTTGCATAAATATTGCACCATATGAAATCTCTCTTTCTTTCACATGTCCATATTTCTTTTTTAAGCCTTTCAGAAATCTCTAGATTTTGTTGTTTATATTTTTGCACTTCTTCATATGCTTCTTTTTCCAGACAGATCAAAGTTTCTTGGTGTGTATAATGTTTTTCGCAAATATGTTGTATTAATGAGAATTGAAGCTTCTGACAGTTTTTCTTGTGGAAGTATTTTTCTTTCCTCTAATTTCTCTCTTAATCTTTTTGTATATCTTGTGTCTGGAAATTCTGGTCTTCTTGCGTAATAGTTGTGAAGATAGGTGAAGGCTGCCAACCTAGCCAGATAGAACTTTGTAGATAATTCTGTCATTTGTAAATATTAATGTAAGAACAAGCATGTTATCTTAAATGTGAAAAGACTGCATTGGATATTGAACTGCAAAGATGTAACAACAGTGCGCTTTGCTGTAAGAAATCTAAGTCAAGCATTTTATGACTGTCTTTGATGTCAAAATTCAGAGCCAATATGTCTAGAGGGATGCATCCTGCCTATTGTTTTAAGACCAGAGTTAATGGCTAGAATTTGCATGTATAATTGTCATTTATTGCTCTGGTATCTGGCCAGGTTTAAAGAATGTAAATGTAGTTTCTATTAGCCTGGGAACACCAGAGAAGTGTCAAGAATGATGTCATGTGAAACAGCTCTGTGTTATCAATTTAAAGAGAGAGAATCAGAGAGCTCTGAGCATTTTGTCTTGAGAACATCCAACATCACCAGCACTGCTTTGCTCTTTATGTAAGTTATTTAGAACTGTGTTTACTCTTAGATATCGCTAGGTAATAGGAAGATTAGACTAATTTATTTTTCTGTGATGTCAGAACTTTTCTAAGGTATTATTAAGTATTTCTCTGTGATCTCTGAACTTTTGAGTAGCACTGTGTAGTAAGAAGTATTGTCTTGTGTTTTTATTATTTATTATTAAATATTTTTAAACCTTTCAACTGTGGCTGTTTTATGTAGAGTTAATTTAAGCTCTGAGAGTACATTGCATGTATATAGTGGTACTGTACAAAGTCACTCTAATAAGCCTTGACTATTCAGTCACACTTACCATTTGGATAATAATATTCCACAGTAATAATTGGACACCCTTTTAGGGGCCTTTGAGTAGCTGATAAATATTAGTGGGTGGTGGCAGCTGGTACTACCTTTTAGACTGGACAGAAAAGGGGCACAGCTGGAGACCCTGTGTCAGCCTTCCCCAGGAGTGTCTGTGTGGTTGTATATAACTCTTATCTCAAAGTGTGTGTGTGTCAGCTACTTGGGCAGGGACACAAAGCACTGTTTGGACACAGAGGGTGCTGGAGGTTTTAGCTTGTCCACTAGGCTGAGATCTAGAATGTATAGCTGTGCCAGTTGGGAGTCTTATTGGGGACCTGGAGAGAAAGGGTGAAACCAGCCCCAGACTGACTGTGATCTCTGTGTGCTCTTAAGGGAAATTGTACTTTACTGTGTGTGTATTTATTATCCTTTCCCTATATGGATGCCCCTCACTGGTGTTAGTAGTGAGGATTGAGGCTCCTTGATCGCTGGGCCAGTGCATGGGTGTCACAATAGTAGCAATACATACATTTTTCTTATTCTTAGTAGTTCCCTCTATCATCTTTATGGCTCCACTTTGACCTATTAGTTCTTGTACTTTTTGTGGACTGCTACTTCCTTCTACAACAGGGTGGCCATCCTCCCTCTGGGCCTGGCCTGGCCCCACTGTAGGAATTTTTCTGTATTTTGAGGATTCTACAATGTCATTTTTTCCAGTTCTGGCACCAGTGTGCCTACTATGATTGGGCACTTTTTTGTCCCGGGTCGTGTGCACCCCACTTTTGACCTACTTCTGTCCATGATATATGCTATATAAAATACAGTGTCATCTTGGTGAGATTTTGTGAAAAACAGAGTCCAGCTTGTGAAGGTACTCACCAAAACGTGAGGATGACTTCAGTTTCAGCAATACTACTCTCCTTTTCTTGCTGACTTATCATCTGTCCATTCGAATCCCATCTTACTTCTGTAAGAATGTTATTATTCTCCTTAGGGATCTGTGTCCAAATTCCCATTCCTTTCTAAGTTCTTGAACTACCCCCACTTCATCATCAATCCGTTCTACTTTGAAGTGTAGTTTTCTGCATGTGTTATGTATAAGAGCCTTAACTGTGTAGCTCTGAATTATCCATTCAAATTAGGTAATCCTAAACCTCCTTGTTCTGTTGAGAGGATCAGCTTATCCCAGTTGACTTTTGCCCTGTTCTCCTCCCAAATGAAATCCTTCAACTCTGTATTAATTACTGTACACAACTTCTCCTCTGGTTCATAAAACTGTGCCTGAACTTTACATAAAACTAAAGGGAATAAAAACATTTTTAGTGCTTGTATTTCACTATCCATATCTATAGCAAGAACCAGTTTCTCAGTCTTTGTTTTGTCTTTAGTTTAATCCTTTACTACACATCCTAGTTTGCCATAACTGAGTCCTTTTTAAGCCATACTTCTAAATACTTCATTTTATCATATCTCCATAAATATGGGCATTACTGTCCCAATTCATGTGTGGGTACATAGTTTATAAATGTAGACTTTGCTTTATCTTCATTAATTTTATATCCCCATAAAAACCCAGACCTGTCTGAGAAGATTCCACAACACTGAAATGTCCTTTTCTGGTTCAGGCAGGTACAAAACAATATCATCTGAAAATAACGACAGCTTTTTGAACATTACGAATGACATCCTTGACTTTACGAGTCTCTTGTTTTCTTTGTTATTTACATTATATTTAGAACCACTGGCAAAGAGAACAAGGACACCCCTGCCTGGTTCCTCTGTTCAGACACAACTTATCAGAGAGGAACCCTCACATTTTGTTTTTTGCCTCCCATACTCATAGATCCTTCTAATTAACCTAATTACTGTATCAGGAAATGCAAATGTTTCCATTGCCCTGCTCATAAAATCCCAGCTTACACCATCAAATGCTTCCTCTACATCCAGATCCACCAATAACAGCGATGTGTTCTTGCATTCTACTTCCTTCTGGAACATCATTGTTCTATTGTTGTCAGATGTTTGCCATCCCTCTGCAAAACCACATTGGTCCATATCTATCTGTTTTAGCATCACCTTTCCCATTTTTAGCCATTATATAAATAAAAACTTTATATTCATGGTTTGGAAATTGACATGGGCCTATATGAAACTGGATCAGATGGGTCTTTATTGTCTTTAAGTATCACAGCTAGCACAACATTTTTCCAGGACGCTGGTGCCTCCCCGCATTTTAAAATACTGTTAAACAAAACCTTCCACATTTTTATCACTTTCTTCCCTCCTACCTTCCAAACTTCTGACAGAGTACCATCTGTTCCTGGAGACGTTCCTGTAGATTTGTTATACATCATTTTTATCTCATCTCCTCCTATCTTAACTGTTTGTTGTTGAGCACCATCTTTCTCTAACCCTAGCATATTTAAGTTGCCCATAAATATTTCCAGTTGTGATTTTTTTCTTGATTTATCCACTTCTCTGCTTTATACAAATGTTCATTAAATTTCAAAATATTGCTAATATCTCCACAGGATTTCTGGTTATTTTCCTGTTATAAGTTCCGTATGGTTGGCAACAACCCTTTCTACTTTCTGTTGCTTACGTTTTTGTGCCAAAAGTTTTTGTGCTGTGAAGTTATTATCAAAAAATAGTTGCTAAACAACAATCTTTCTAAACTCATGCATATTATTCAGGTACTCCCCGATTTTCTCTTTACCACTCTGCAGTTGTGTCTCTTCTTGTTCCATGAGATGCTCCTTATTTTTGTAGTACTTTAACCTTTGTCACTTCTCTAAATAATTCTTATTACTTCTTAACCAGATCTCTTTTTTCTTTTAATTCTACCATATTTTTAAACTCTGCTTTCATTTTACCCAGTCACTAGCTATGACTTCTGGAGTACTTTCTATCTTCCTTAATAACTACCAGGAAATTTTCACTACCCATTCCTTAAATTCCTCACTTTTTAACAGGTAGGTGAGGAAGTTCCAGAGTCCCATCTTTACTTCATTACCTGCATTTTTATCTTAGTAATTACTGGCACATGATCGGATATAGTTATTAGATGCATATCAAAGTTCTATATTAAATGGGCATGTTCAAATGAAATATAATTTCAGTCAAGTCTAGCCAATTACTGTACCTTGCAGAATAATATATAAATTCTGTTTGACTTCCTGCTATTGTATTTAAATCTTTCATAGCAACTATGTTCATAAATGGGTGGATTTGTGGAGAATTTTTTGTTATATTTTTCCTTTTAGTCCACCCAGATACACCCTCATTGTTGCAAATTAAATTCCAGTCACCACTTATAAGTAATATTCCCGACTGAAAGCTGATTATTTCTCCCAAATATTTTACGCTCCAAATAGCAGTTTTAGGTGAATATAAATTCATGTCAGTGTAATCCTCATTCGGTGCCAGTAGCCCCTTGCTACAAGTCTGCCATGATTCCCTTTTTTCCTCTTCTATCACTGCTCCTCTGGAAAGTCATACAAATGTTCCTCATCTTCTTTCTTCCTGATACTCTGTAGAATATCCATCCTGAAATTCTTTCTTTATCAAATTCACATGCTCAGTTCTTTCCAAATGAGTCCCTTGTAGCATTATTTATTTATTATTTTATTTATTTATTTTACATTTGTTAACCAGGTTAGTCCAGCTGAGCATCGGCTCGTTTTCAATGGAGACCCGGGGAGAAAAGTTCCGCAATCGCTATTAACATTTTACATACAGTCAGCAAGAAAATTGCACTGGCAGCTAAAACAATTAGTTAGAGAAATAACATTTTATAATAAAATTTTACAGAAAACAGTTGGGTACAAATGTTAGAGATCAAACTGCAAAAAGCATTTACAAAAAATCATACAGAAAAGCAGTAGGTACAATGTCACAATTCTTACAACAAAAACTTAGGTATAATGTCAATGTAGGGAAAACAGCGTTCATTATTCCTAAGTAGTTATATACAGTATAGGTACAGATGGAGTAGTAAGGTAATGTAGAGGATAAGCAATGAGACAGAGAGGTAGATGAATATTAAGACAGACAGCGGAAAAGGAAGGAGGGATGAGAGACAGAAGCTAGGGTTAGGTAGTTTCAGGGAGGATAACTACAATGGCAGGACCATTTATTTATTAATATTTACACTCTGCATTTCTTAATATAATTAATTATTCTTTCCTTGTTATCTATGCCTGTGAGACAATTAACATTCTGAGATAATATGGAAAGAGTCAACATTATGGCTTAGTCATTGCAGATTTTTTAAATGTCTAATTCCAACTTCTGTGATACATGCACCCATTAATGTTTGGTAGGTTATGTCTTAATACATTTTTTTTCATCTACATTGTAACTTATGACACATTTTAAAAGACTTTGTTTTAATAAAAACCCACAAATAAAGAAACCAAACACATCCCCAAAACACCTCCATAACCTATTAACTTAATACAAATACACACAAATATAGCCATCCTCAAATAATAAAGTTTAATCCTTTTAATAGGCACATTTGTGCCAAGTAGACAGCTGCTAATACAGGCCCTAGTTAACCAGAAATTGAGGTTATCCATGCTAAGACACACATTACTGCCTGTTCTTCTATTTATACTGGTTGGTGTTTGTTTGTTTGTTTTTTTTATCCTTACCCCCCCCCCCCCCCAGAGATGTGAAAACTACTTGCATATTTTCACAAATCATTAACTTTTATCCATGTGGAAACCACTGTTCTGTCCTTTATTGGCCTATTATTAGTTTACCTCCATGGAAATATAAGAGAAAAAGATAAATAAAGTCTTCTGTTGCAACCTGAATGACAGGATGGAACATTTATTGCTAAAATAATTATATTTAGTATTCATATATTTACTTGTTTCCACTTAAACTTAAACTTTATTAAACTAAGCCAAGGGCCTTAATCCAGACATTCACCCATGCAGAAGTAAGAAAACATAACAGGTCTGCATATATTTTGATCTGCCTATAACTTAAACATGCTTTTGTCTAGTTTTTCTATTTCTACGCTGTAATGCCTACATTTCATAATATCAAAAAAGAAAAAAGAAAGAGAAGAAGAGAAACAAGTATCTGTTTCCTTTAATAAGTTGGTCACATACAAAATCAACTAAAAATACTTTACTATAAAATATGCCATTTATATTGTGAAAATCTTCACAGAAACACTGTTAATAAAAAATGTTTTACTTACAATTACATTTTTCCTTCCTCATTTCATAAATGTGATTGATGCTTTGTGGTCTCACATTTATTCATTAATTTCCATGTTACTGGTCTTCATGTTCACCTCCATCTCCCTACTCCATATTCTGGTTCAATTCCATGGTGCTCCAGAATTCGTCTGGTCAACCCTTGTGCTTTACTCTGACTCTCAAGCATTTTCCTTTGAAGAGTGGAAAAGCTTTCACTGACAACGTCTCCATGTGCTTCATTATCAGACGAATGAGAAGCAGAGTCCCTTTCTGTTTGATGGCTCATGTTTTATTGCACTAATTTTGTATGTCCTTCTTAACCTTTTCTGCATCAAAGAATCATAGTATCATTGGAGGTTACTAGGCTAATGGCCCTGAGGCCCTTACAAGCCTAGCCAAATATTCCTTCTTGTATTGGTGCTATTAGTAGACTTGGTTCAACACCTGCTGCCCCTGTCAAAAAGGGATGCAAGTGACAAGCCAGGGGTTCATAGATAGGTTCATAGATTAGTACTAAGCTAACTGCCCTTGCGAGCCATTTTAATCCTAGCCAATTATCCCTTGTGAGTCTCAAATCCTGCAACTTGTGTTTGTAAGGCAAACACCTTAACCATCAGGCCACCCTCCCAACCCCTAATTAAACAGTCCCTGCAAGGCTCAAACCCAAATGTCTGCACACCATAGCCAATGTGATTTACAACTAAGCCACCGCATATATAAATAATCAGCCCTTGCAAGTCTCGAACTCAGGACCCTGCAAATCCTAGCCACAGTAATTTTCCACTAAGCCATTTGTGACTCCCTATCCAATCATCCAGAATGCACTTTAAAAGGGTCAGTGAAGGTCTCTGTTTTATTTGGATTGGAAACTTATTATAAAGCAAGGGTATCCTCTGGGAGATGAACCTGACTCTCCAGTGGGTTCTGTTAATATTGTTTCTCGTGTTGAAGTCACTGTAATGGGTACAGCTGAGTTGATGCAGCTGTGAAGGTGTTTATACAAGGCTTTGGTATATGCTTCAGCATAGGTATACTTGCCATCAGTAGGGGTAGGAGCTGTGAATCTAGTAATATCTTCCTTTTGTTTTAGCTTGTACTTCTGAGAACTAGATTCCAAACAAAAGGGGCTCCAGCACCAATCCCTATGATACACCACTGGTTACTGGTCTGAAGGTTGATGAAAAGTCCCCTACTTTGACTGTGTATGTTCAATTGGATAGCCAGTTTGCAACCCATCTGACTGTATACTGATTTACCTTCATGGTATGCACAGATTTGCCTTCACTCAGGGCTTTGGTGACTGTCACAAAGAAGCCCACCAAGTTTAGTAGGCACAGCCAGGAGCGACCTTAGGTCAACTGGTGCCCTAGGCAAATGGGCACCACAGCACCCCCCACCACACCACCCGGTGCCCCCATCCTGGTCTACCTTCACCAAATAAATACTGGAAAAGTGCCCCTACTAAAGCAGCACCCTAGGCAGCCGCCTAGTTGGCCTATGCCTAAGGCCAGCTATGGGCACAGTGCACCTTTGATGACACTGAATTGGGATGGGTCTAGTGTTTGTAGGTCACCTATATCCTTGTTAATAAGGTCCATGATGACTCTCTCCATTGCATTGCATATGAGGCTGGTCGGACTTATGAGTCTGTAGTTCCTGGAGTCAGTCAAGGAACCCAATTTGTGGAATATGGTGATGGTGACAGTTTTCCAGTCAGCAGGAACATACCCGGTGCTTAGACTATGGTTAAAGAGGGTACTCAGGGATTATGCTAATTTTTGCTTTAAGAAATTTAGAATGCAGCCAATGATCTTGCCTGGTCCCATACAGGCAGTGTTTCTAGCATTAGAAAGGGCATTATAGACCTGTTCCTTAGTGATTTCAGGGAGAGGACATGTTGGAGGGATGTCTTGTGGTATATTGGGTAGAGACAGGGGGGAGAAGTTCTCAATGAATCTGTTAGCTAACAAGTTAGCAATATCATCAGGTTCAGTATATGTTGTGCCATTTATGACAAGTTTTGCACAACTCTGGGATTTACCTTTGATGCTGAAGACGTAGCCAATGAAGGCATTATGATTGTCCTTGGCTAGGCTGGCCAGTTTGGATTCATCCTTAGCTGTGGATTTTTTCACTAGTTGCCTTATTTGCTTATTTAGGCTAAGGAGAGAGTCCTTTAAGTTTGAGGACTGTCTCTTACTGCTTTTGGACAGCACTTTCTTTCTCCTATTATATAACCTTTTTATGGTAGATATCCTGCAAGCAGGTTTGTCTTGCATGATGAGGTAACTTTTATCCTGTTGGGTACAGCTGAGTTGATGCAGCTGTGAAGGTGTTTATACAAGGCTTTGGTATATGCTTCAGCATAGGTATACTTGCCATCAGTAGGGGTAGGAGCTGTGACTCTAGTAATATCTTCTCGTACGTGATTGTAGTTTGCTTTGGAGACATTTTTTTAGTTCAATTTCAACTGGGGGAGGGTTGGACATTATTGTTACTTCTACTGTGACTGACCTGTGGTCAGATCTCACTAGAGATTATTGTATATTGGGGTGGTGCAGTGGTAACTCATGTATGTAAGTACAAGATCTAGAATGCTTGAATCCCCTAGTAGGCGTATTCACCAACTGGTCTAGGGCATTAGAATTCACAAAATTCAAGAATGTCTGGGTGAGAGCATAGGTACAGGTATAGTTAGATCACTTTATTGATGGATAGTTAGAGTCTCCTAGAATTAGGGTGTTAGATGTTATATTGAGGGATTCCAGGAGATCCAGGTAGGCATTGTGGGTGTCCTGGCTCATGAAGGGGGACTTATTGCTGGCAATAATTTGGAGGGGTGGGGTTTACCTGCAGAGAGTTGTATTTGGAGTAGTTTGAGGTACTCTTTTAGTCTGACCAATCTGGAGGAGTATATGTATTTAATAAAAAGTGATACTCCCCCACCTTTGGACTTCCTGCTCTCATTTGAGGGTCTGAGTGAGTGGAAAGCTTTTTAACATGGTATGGCTGGGGTGTTGTCTGCAGCCTTGAACCAGGTTTCTGTGACAGCACAGATGTTGGTATTCTCCAAGGTTAGGACAGCTTCCAGTGAGTGCAGCTTTAGGGTAAGACTCCTTGCATTTAGCAGCATGACCCTGATATTGGCTTTTGAGGAGCAATTTATGTTGGAAATTTTGTTCTTGTGACATTACCTAAAAATGGCACTATGGGGAAGGCAAGAGCTTTGCCCATAGCTGAAATCCTAGGGGTGACAGATGGAACCCTTCTCTGTCAAAGCAACAAGGTCTATCAACCATATCATCCCAGGATGACAGGAATTGGATCCCCTTAGAATGACACTATAAACTAAGTCAATTATGTAAATCAATCATCTTTTTCTTGTATTATGGCATCATCCTGGATGAGGTTAGTATGCTGCTTAAGGCTAGAGACATACCTGCCTGGGACACATAATTAAAGAGCTGAATCATGTCTCACTTCATATAGTCCAGAGAGGTGCATCTCAAGTCCTTCACACCAACATGTACTGTGACAAAATCTTAACAGTACTTGCTGCTGAGAGACTTGAGTACATGTGTGATGCTCTGAATTATGGCAACAGACAACTGACTGTGACCTTCTCCTTATCTAATATGGTGAGTGGCACATCACCTATGACTAGTGTGTTTAGTTTTGTGTTACATCTTAGGGGTAACTAGGTGAGACCTTGTCATGTGAGTGTTTATGAATTCAGTGTTTATGTGTAAGTGAGCTGTGTGTGGTATGCTTGGGTTTTGGAGGTCTCTGTGCTTTGGGTAGGTTTTTAGAGAGGACCTCTGCATATGTGGGATTATATGTTGGCTGAGTGGTAGTTGGTGGTGAGATGTGGGTGCTGACAATCTTCTTAGGGGCGGGCATACTGACTAGTGAGTGAGTGTACTTTGTTTCTATGTTTTTTATGTAGATGCACCTAACACATGTTGAGTTGGAGTATTGTAACAAAAGTGAGTTATCAGTGTACATGAGGCAATTGGAACATTACCTCAGAATGCCTAATTTCACCAGGTAGATAGGAGAAATGGTGGGCTATTGTCCTTCCATAGTGCCAATTAAAGATATGGTTGGCAAAAGGGATTAACTGCAGGTGGCTATTTGGGAATCCTGCAAGATGCTGGACCAGTAGGATTGATGAGAAGAGCTATAGAAGGTATCTCAGAGGCTGCATTGATCCGTACACTGGTAGGGAAAGGCCACTGTAAAAATGTCCCACTGATGAACAGACCAAAGCTAAGGAAATATTTGATGTGCAGAGTTACTCCTGGAGTGGCCAACAGTAAGCGTGATTATGCATTAGTGCACAATGGTGCACGTCATGCAAACCCACACAAAAGCAGGGCTTTTAAAGTAAATGAAAGAAAACACCATATTGGTGGGCAAACATAGCCAGTCAAAGCTCAAAATAGAACCCTAGACCAACAATCTTCAATGGATGGGTCTCTAGCCACACTCCTCCTGCCACAAGGGTGTAGAGGGCCCTGTCCAGAAAGAGTTTTCTGGGGGATCAGTGCTCAACTAAAACACAAGCAGAACTAGACACAGCAGGGTCTGTGGCTAGTCTACACTACACAGTACAAGTGCCGAAACACAAGTTAATTGCAGAGGCCAAAAATAGGCAAACATACAGTATAACAGTCAGCAAGTGTAGAAATAAAAGCAATAATGATTGTATCTTTTGTTGTAAGCCTCGGAAGGCTCAGATGCAGATAGTAAAGTACTGCCTGGTTGCCTAACTCAGTGGTACCTGGTTAAAAAAAGTGCAAACTCATGCAAATCTGGGACCTTTAAAATAAATTAAATTTGATACTTCAGTAAAAAATATTCTGAATACAGCTAGATACATCAGCTTGAATTTTACACCTGCCTCTCAACAATCTCTGATTACTAGAATAAATGTGTTTCTCTTCTGCCTGTACAGTGAATAATCATTTTCCAAAAGCACTCTACTGTTTCCAACATTTAATAATTTCCTCTTTTGCCACAGTTTTGTCAGGATCAACTCTTTCTGCTGGTACATTTGAATCTTTACTAATAAAAGTCTTGCCTGCTTTCTCATGGCCATATTTACAGCATACAAATGATGTGCTCTTTCAATGAACAGTTTCTGCTGTGGAATACCAATCCAGTTGCTTATTTGTGCCTTCATAAAACTAATATAGTCTGTCCCTTCTAGTTTCTGTGGTACAACAGAAAATGTTATATTTTCCGTCATGCTCTGCCCTCTAATTCTACCATTTTTAAACATCTCTTGTTGAGCAGTCTCATACTCAGCCAGTCTTTTCATCATTTCAACCTCTGATTTTTTACAGTTTTGTCAGCTCATTTAATATCTGTTTAAAGCTACTTCCATTTTCTCCAGGCTTTTATTTGAGTCAATATACTCCATCAGTGTTTTGTTTATTTGAATCAACTCTGAGGATATTTGACTTAGATTTTTCCTCTACGTTACTGGAGGCCATGGCTTGCACCAAAGATGGAGCTTGAACTGCTTTTTGCTGAACAGCTGCAAGATTTCTCCCAGTCAGTGCTTTCCCTTCACATTTTCTAGTTGATTTTCTTTCAGGCTGTCTTACTTTCTTCTGTGCAGACATCCAGGCAATTTTACTCAGATTGATGGTCCCCAGGATTTAATAAAATCCATGTAGGCACTGTGTAGAGCCTACACAGAAGGTACCCATGTACACGGCCATGGTTCCCCCTCGGCAGAGTGCCATGCATATTAATGATGGTGCGCTGCTGAGTGAGACCATAGGAACAGGGATATTGAATCCATGTAAGGAGAAGTGCAGAGGCTATCCATGGTTGATGCCTGGTCAGATGTTATGTACAGGGAGAGGTTCCCTGTAATGGTTTTCACTACTGTTGAAATACTGTAAAGGTTTCCTATATATGTAATATATTTTACTATGTGTTTGTTGTTATAATATTTAAATTATTTATTGTTTTTTGTGTTTTTTTACTGTGTGCTTGTGCAGGGTGTCCTGGAGCACAGCAATGCCAAGATGCTCTTACATACAGAGACATCTGCTACACATCTAAAAATAGAAACTTAATGTAATTATCATAATTTTTTATTTTATTTTATTTTTTAATTGCCATTTGCGTGTCACAGTGCGGAGAGCAGCAAAGCCAAGTGGAAGTTATACTTACATAGCCAACACCTGTCAGACATCTAAAAATAGAAACCAGATGTAATTAATTATTAATTTCTGGTTATGTTTAAGCTTGTTTGAGTGGCACAGCACAGTGCTCAGCAATGCTAACAGGTAGCCTAGTAGTATATGTGAACGTATTCTAGTTTTTATAATATCCAAGTAGCTAAATGGGCAGAGTTGTGATCTAATGCTTAGTAGGTCCTGGGTTTGAGTCCATAGCAGTCATAAGATGTCTGTAATTTAATTTACTGTTTTTGTTTACTTTTAAAAAGAAAATTGTTAAATATGGCAGTGCTGCATGGTGCTAAGCACTGCTTAAACATACTTGTGGCTACTACTGTTTTGTGCAGTGTTAAACTTCTCTAAAACCACGGGTGTGCAAGGTCTTGCATTGCTCATCTCTGCTTAGCTGGTTTGCACAATGCTAAGCAATGTGGCATTTTTTAAATGTTGCAGAATGATGTGTGAAGGCAGGAAAACAGTCTATATTAAGCACAATATGTGGGAATTCTGCACCATTCTTTGGAGTCTGCTTATCTGCTGATATGCCAGGTGGTGTTCATAGGGTGCATGCTTCTGGGTGCAGAGATGGGGTGTACAGGGTTCCAAGGTTTTTGTTGGGCTCCTGGTTCAGAATTTTGAACCTAGGCTAATGCAGAGCAGTTTCTAGGGCTCAGAATGTAAGGCAGAGGCCTGGGACTAGTTGGCCAGAGAACTTACCAGTGCTACTGGCATCTGCCACACTGGTAAGCAGTGTTGTCACCATTATGACAACCTGAAGAGGAGAAAAAGGGGAACCTTGGACACCTAGGTCCAAGAAGCTAGGGCTGGGCAGCCCCCCAAATATGTAAGTATGTTTTCTACTGTTTTCCAAAATGCAAGCTGAATGTGTGCAAAACTGGTATGCATAATAGTGTGTTTCTCTCCCAACAGCTGCAGCTGACAGGACTTGCAATGTTCAGCCCCACGCTGGGTGCCAGGCAAGGTTTCACTGTGAGTGTGGTAAGTAAGGATTTATTATGCTAATTGCAGTGCAGTAAGCAATAAAGAATAAAAAATGTACTGCAATTAAGAATACACAATAAAAACTGTAGTGCAATAAATGGGCAATTAGAACTGTAGTGTAATAAATGAACAATAGCAACTGTATTGCAATAAACAAAAAACAATACCAAAACAGTAAGCAACATGGTGTACAGCAGGATTGTGGTGTCATAACAAAATTGCAGTAGAGCTGTATGCATTGCATGTCTATGGTAATGTTGCTGCAGTCAAGTGTAACACTATAATAGCTGTAGAATGCAAGTAATGACCTGCAAACTGTGAACTCATAGCACGGTCCAAGGCTGTCCCCAGGCCAATTTCAGTCACATAATGCTCACTGGTCCTTCTACTCCAGGTAAGAAAGGTATATGGGTGAGGTAGCCCACTCTATGAGCAGATATTATGTGTGGACTTCACAGAGAATTATCAGTAATACCAATAAAGTGTTAAGTGTCATTGTGGATTCCTAAATAAATCTGTCTTAATATTTGCAGTATGGTTGTATTAATTCCATGTGTGTTCTACTGTCACTGCAGTCAAGTATAAAAGTGTAATAGCCCTAGAATGCAAAAAAATATCCTTTAACATGTACTATCAAATTAATCAAATTAAATTATTAAATAATCCTGTGGCAGCAGTTGTTAAGTTTAGGTCTGGAGTGCAGATGGTCCTCGGTTATAGTACAGGGTATGCAAACTTTGTTTCATTCAGGAAATCCTTCTATGTGGCACATCTCATCACTAAGGGCTTTTCATCCAGTAAAAAGGAGGTCATTGTCCCACTGTACTCATCCCTGATTAGACCCATTATAGACTACAATGTCCCATTTGGTATGTACCTCTCAAGACATCTGCAACAACTGGAAAGGCCGCAGAAATACCTCACTAAAAGAATCACAGGCCTAAAACAGATGCCCTACGCTGACTGCCTTAAAAACTCCAGCTATACTCTGTCACATATCATCTACTCAGAGGCGATCTCTGCTTAACATACAAGGCCATGTCAAACCCAGAGCTGTTGGACATGCTACACTTAAAGAAATCCCAATCCCTCAGAGCCAAATGCTCCAGGGATCTAAACCTTGTCATCACAATAAACAAAACATGCTGAAGGGATAGGTTCTTGACTGAGAGACTCCCCAGACTCTGGAATAGATTGCCCATACATGTCAAGCAGAGTGCCTCTTTGGCCCTCTTCAAAAGGAACCTTGACAATTGGATGGGAGAAAGGAAATTCAACTCAGGGATCACATCAGTCACCCTGCTAGGCAGGGGTCCAGGGAAGTAAATAGTGTGGGAAGAAATAGCCAGGAATTGTTATGGCTAGGCTTGTAAAGGCCCTAGGGCCGATAGCCTAGTATCAACCTATGAACCTATGAACCTATGAACCTATGAACCTATTATGCAACTCATTGTATGGTTCAAGGTTGTCTCCAGGCTAATTTCAGTCATATGATGCTGTCATTTTCTCCCACTCCAGGAACTAAAAGTATATGGGTGAGGTAGCCCACGTTGTGAGCAGATATCGTGTGTAGATTTCACAGAGAATTATTAGCAATAGCAATAAAATGTTAAGCAGCATTGTGTTTTCCTAAATACATTGTGTCTTAATATTTCAGAAGGGCTGTATTCATTGCATGTCTGTACTAAGTTGCTGCAGTCAGTTGTAACATTATTTGCAGATGTCTGCTGCAGTCACAACTATTGGGTCCTACTCCCATGCCTGCCAACTAAAGCATGATGGCTGTCTAGTTTATGTATTGTACACAAACATGCCTCTTAAGTGTCATGTTTTCCTGTAATATAATTAAAACTGCCTAATCCATCTGTCACATGATTACCAAATAAATGATTACCTGGAATGCAATGCATTACCAAATCCTTTTACAGAACACCTTGGTAGTTATATAGGTCCACATTATGTGAAACTGCTCTGTGTAGTTTTGTACCTGCATTTGTTAGGGCATGGCCCATACCAGCCCATGCTATCAGCTTAGGAGGTATGTACATGGTACATCAGCTACAGGAGAGCTGTAGTCACTGTACTCAAAACTAACATTACAAACCTGTAGAGTATTTATTATCAGTGTTTTCATGGATATCATCTGCAATGTCACTAATGCAATGTTTTTCTCTCTCCCCACCCCTTATCTTCATTTATTTATTATCATTATTTATTATTATGATTTATTGTTAGCATATTTTGTTAAACTAACTAAATTTTGTTAAAATTTTATTTTATTGTTATGTATTATTATGATTCAATATTAACATATTCTGTTAAACTATTTTGTTGCCCTTATGGTTTAATTCTTACTGGCTTGCTGTTAACATACTGACTGTTATGTTACTTAATGTTGTGTTACACATAGGTTCAAAGGTGTGTACTAGGCTAATGGCCCTGGAGCCATTACAAGACTAGCCCATAGAAGTGCCCTGGCATCATGCCTCCTGTTGTTAGTTCCCAGCACCTCTGTCAAATAGAGCCACTGGAGTGATCCCCGGGGTGAACTTTCTATTATCCACTCATCAAGATTTCTCTTGAAGAGGGACAGTGACATGCTCTGTTTGACATGTATGGGAAGTCTGTTCCATAGCATGGGCAGTCTCTGGTTTATGACCCTGTCCCTGCAGCATGTTCTGCTGATTGTGGTAATGAGGTTGAGGTCTCTGGATCAAGTGGTGTGGAGGGATTGGGATTTCTTTAGATGTAGCATTTCTAACAGAGCTGAGTCAGACATGGCTTTGTAAGTCATGCAGAGATCGCCTCTAAGTAGGCGATATGAGACAGAGAATAGCTGGAGTCTTAAGTCTGTCCATGTAGGACATGTATTTAATGCCTAGGATCCTCTCCATGAGGTACTTCTGTGGCCTCTCCAGCTGTTGCAGGTGTCTAGTGAGGTACATGCCAAATGGGGAATTATACTCGATGATTGGTCTAATGAGGGAAGAGTAGAGAGAGAGAGTTGATAACCTCTTTCTTCCTGGATGCAAAAGCCTTGGTAATGAGATATGCCACATAGAAGAACTTTCTGACCACAGTGGTAATGTGGTGGTTGAAGGAAAGGTTGCTGTCAACCTGCATCCTCAAATCTCTTATAACACCTTCAGTGATCAGTGGGCTCCCATCGATGTGGTAATTAAAGGGAACTGAGTTTTTACCAAAGGGGATGACAACACATTTTTGGTGTTAAGCTTAAGGCCATGGTTTCGATACCAGTCAGTGGTCTCAGTGATGTCTTTTTGTAGGATGTCTGCATCACCTGGGAAGTTAATAATGGCTCCCAGCTTGCAGTCATCTGCGAACTTGATCAGCCAGAGTCCCTTTGTGTTGGCCTGGACTTCTGAGAAGTAGATGCCAAACAGGAGAGAACCCAGGACCGATCCCTGTGGGACTCCACTCGTGACTGGTTGGCAGTCTGACTTGGAGTCCACTACTTTTACACTATGTTTTCTATCTGTGAGCCAATTTGCAACCCACCTAGTTATATAGGGTTTGATGCCTAGTTTGGTGAGTTTATAAATAATTCCCTAGTGAGGAATGGTATCAAAGGCCTTGGCCAGATCGCGGTAGGCTGTATGCACTCCCCTACCTTCATCCACAGCCCTGGTGACTGATTCAAAGAAGTCAACCAGGTTGAGCAGGCATGATCTCCCTTTCACAAAGTCAAAATGTGTGGGGTCTAGAGTTTGGAGATTTCCTATATCTTTGTTAATCGGGTCCATGATGATGCACTCCATAGTTTTGCCTATCAGACTCTTCAAGCTAATGGGGAAATAATTTCCAGGGTCTGTAGTCGCTTCTCCTTTATGGAGAGGGATGACTGTAGCAGTGTATCATTTGGTAGGGACAAAGACAGAGGTGAGGCTGTGACTGAATAGGGCACACAGATGTGGTGCCAGTTCACTTTGTAGTTTATGTAGAACACAGCCAGGGATATATGGAAGCTGTATTCTTGGCCTTGGACAATGCAGCTTTAAACTGTGTGGCAGTAATGCTGGGTGCCTGACATTCTTCCGGTATTGTGATTGGTCTTTTTGGGGGAAGAGAGGGGTTAAGTTGGCACTGAATCTGTCGGTCAGTATGTTGCCAATATCTGTTGGCTCAGTATAGGAGGTACCATTGTGCAGTAACTCAGAGCAAATCTGGGTATTGCCGTGGAGGTTTGTGATTGTTTTTAGTGTTTGCCACAATTCTGCCTTTATTGCTGGCTTTAGAGGATTTGATGAGGGATCTCAACTTTTTGTTGAGGCTAATAAGGGAGTTTTTCCAGTCTTGGACTTCACCTTTTCTTGCAACAGTTTCTTCCTTCTGTTGTAGAGTTTATTAATGGCAGGGGATAACCAGATTGGCTTTCTTTTTTTGGAAGAGAGCATCTTGGTTCTGTTGGGTATGGCTAGTTTCATCCAGGCAGTCATGCAGCTATTTTTCTTTTGCACGGGTGCCGTGAAGTTAGCCATCTCTGATTTTAGGAGCCCAAGTTCAGCTTTAGAGAAGTATTTCAAGGTGGTTACCTTTGTGGGAGGTGTGGGTAAGATTTGGATTTCCATGGTGATTAGGTTATGGTCTATCTGATCAGGGAGGGATTGACTATTGGTGTAGAGCAACGGTCACCCATGTTAGTAATAACCATTTCAAGGATGTTGCTTCCTCGAGTGGGGGTCAGAATGGGCTGGTCTAGGGCATTGGAATTGATGAATTCCAGAAAGAGGTGGGCCAGTATATTGGTGCTTGAGTAGTTTTCCCAGTTGATGGAGGGGTAGTTGAAGTCTCCTAGTATGAGAGTGTTGGGCTGGATCTTGATAGATTTAAGGGTGCTTAGGAATGTGCAGTGAGAGTCTAGGGACATGGTTGGGGACCTATAGCAGGCTATGACCTGGAACATAATATACATTGATATTTATTTGGATCAATAAATATGACATTCCATTTTGTTAATACTAGCAATGGTTTGGTTATTACTAACCCTAACTTATTGCTATAACTCACTTACCACAGGGCATCAAGGTAGGCCAGTTCTGGCTGATCTGCATACCTTGCCTCCTCTGGCTGTGGCACCACTTCCCAGCACATCTAAGATCCAGATGGGTGGTGCTACCTCTGCTGCCCCTGCACTACCTGTGGTGTCATGCAGTTGTAGCCCATGGGGCAGGCTGGGTCCCCCTCTGGGAGCAGTGGTGGAGGGGGAGTTATCACCCTTGATGAGCTGCCAGTTTTGGTGAGCAGGACTGTGTACTGTGTTTGGACACCACCTGTGCTGGATGGAGGGTATGCTGGCCAGCCTGGTAGGGCGGCCTTGCCCCGGTGCCTAACCCCCACCACTGTCACCCCCAGGGCAGTGATGGAGCAGTGCCATCAGTCCCATGCATGGAGGATGTGAGTCATGCTGCTACCTTGTGGAGGCACATGGGACTGAGATTCCACAACACTCTCCCCATCCAAGGGTCTCACCCCTCATGTGTCACACACCATCCCTGTCTTGTCTGTCTGCAAATGTATCCTGACCTACCCAGCTTACCTCCCCCACACGTACCTATGTTCCTTCCTCAACATTCCACTCTCACGTTAAAAAAAATGGTCACCTGTCCCAGAAACAGAAATATCGCACTCCATTTCGCACACATGTCCACTGGACACACATAATTTGGTCCTTTTGGCTTGACAACACAGTTATGTTGTCTTCACTCATCTTTCTGGGGGAGAGAGTCCAAAGTCTTGTACAAATTCTGTCAAAGTGCACAGTTGTTGCTGTACAAGAAATTTATAGATATGGTTCTTTTCCTACACCCTTCCTACACATCCCTACCTGCCTTTAACTATGTTTTTCCCCCTGCTTGCACCCTATTTCACCACTTTCGCATCTCCAATTTTATTTTTTTTATATTTTTTAGCATGACGTTACTCAACGCTCTAGGTCAGGCAGATTTGCTAAGCTCAACTAAATGGAGCTATATTGAATATATGTGTTTCAAATTATAGTAAACACATACAAAATAAATACCTGCCCCATATTTTGAAGCCAAGACCATTGTACCTGAAGACTGCATTAATCTGCCATGCCACACAGCTGTTAATTAAAATATGTTATTTAAACAAAACATAGTAATTGCCAGTGACAGACATTAAACATGTTTCAGCTGAGCTGGACGCCACACCGCATCACGCAAACTTGATTAAAAAGTAAAAGTAATGGAAATAATGGGAGGGGGGGGTACCTGGGCCTCTGGTGCACGACTGCACCACTAGAGAGCCAAACACATAATAATGGATGTAAGTGAGGCCTGTGATAGCAGGGAAATGTGCCCTTTTATCAACAACATGTAGAAATACACCTGCTAAGGCATTAATGGCAAATTACATGTTCAACTGGGACCCTGGTGCAGAAATACAGCCATATAAAGCCATGCACATACTGATGGATGTAAAAAATGTTTGTCACAGCCTGCATGTGTGCACTTATATCTTGCAAATACAGCTACTGTAGCAGTCACTCAGTAGCTCAGTCTGTTAAATGCTTTGCAAACAGTATGTTTTGCCACACACGATCTTGGGTTCAAATCCAGTGGTGTGCAGCAATGAAATTACATTATTGTTAAGCCAGCAATTAATGACTGAGTCATGCACTCTTTATCCACACAATGCATTTCAAATTACATGTCTGCATTTCACTGATGGAAGTCAGAGGCCTGCAGGTAGAAACACACTTCACATATCCCGACAGTAAAACTATATGTACATAAAGTGTCACGTCATGCATTAATATGCATTCACAGATAATGTCAACTCAGATAATGCATATGAGGGCCACTAATATCAGAGTGCACTGCACAATCCTTTCAAATTCACAGTGCAGAATCGCACACCTGCACAACTAACATACACATTTGAAGTACCTGCTTGTAACAAGGACTGCCCTCCTACATGCTCCAAATTACTACCAGACTGAAACACATGGCCTGACAGCTGCCCGAATGGTGGAAATATTCTTATATTTATACCCCATGTTGATCAAGGACACAACAAACATGTTACTTGGTACTCTAAACAAGTAAAAAAGAATTTCCTTCATTTTATTGTGGTTGTTATAACTTGGGGACTGATTTCTCAGATCTAGCTCTGTTGAAACTGTCTTGTGTGTGTGTCTGAAGCTCTGCACTAGTTGTTAAACTGCTCTGAAATTCCTTTAAGTGTTAATTAGCTTGGGGGGTTTTCTGATAACTTTAAAACCTGTGTTGGTTACATCTCTGGTAATCATTTTAAGTAGAGTTGCTGCTACTGAGATTTGTCTGCATACATCAACTGGACATAAGCTGATTTAAGTATATTTCCTTCATTTTATTGTGGTTGTTATAACTTGGGGACTGATTTCTCAGATCTAGCTCTGTTGAAACTGTCTTGTGTGTGTGTCTGAAGCTCTGCACTAGTTGTTAAACTGCTCTGAAATTCCTTTAAGTGTTAATTAGCTTGGGGGTTTTCTGATAACTTTAAAACCTGTGTTGGTTACATCTCTGGTAATCATTTTAAGTAGAGTTGCTGCTACTGAGATTTGTCTGCATACATCAACTGGACATAAGCTGATTTAAGTATATTTCCTTCATTTTATTGTGGTTGTTATAACTTGGGGACTGATTTCTCAGATCTAGCTCTGTTGAAACTGTCTTGTGTGTGTGTCTGAAGCTCTGCACTAGTTGTTAAACTGCTCTGAAATTCCTTTAAGTGTTAATTAGCTTGGGGGTTTTCTGATAACTTTAAAACCTGTGTTGGTTACATCTCTGGTAATCATTTTAAGTAGAGTTGCTGCTACTGAGATTTGTCTGCATACATCAACTGGACATAAGCTGATTTAAGTATATTTCCTTCATTTTATTGTGGTTGTTATAACTTGGGGACTGATTTCTCAGATCTAGCTCTGTTGAAACTGTCTTGTGTGTGTGTCTGAAGCTCTGCACTAGTTGTTAAACTGCTCTGAAATTCCTTTAAGTGTTAATGGTTTCTTTTGATAACTTTAAACCTGTGTTATTATTAATCTCTGGTGTTTTTTTTTAGTAGAGTTGCTGCTTCTTCAAGTAGACTCTGCATACATCAACTGGTCATAAGCTTTAAGTATATTTCCTTCATTTTATGTTGTTAATTATAACTTGGGGATTGATTCAGATCTAGCAGCTCTGTTGAAACTGTCTTGTGTGTGTGTCTGAATAGTTGTTAAACTGCTCTGAAATTCTTTAAGTGTTAATTAGCTTGGGGGTTTTCTGATAACTTTAAAACCTGTGTTGGTTACATCTCTGGTAATCATTTTAAGTAGAGTTGCTGCTACTGAGATTTGTCTGCATACATCAACTGGACATAAGCTGATTTAAGTATATTTCCTTCATTTTATTGTGGTTGTTATAACTTGGGGACTGATTTCTCAGATCTAGCTCTGTTGAAACTGTCTTGTGTGTGTGTCTGAAGCTCTGCACTAGTTGTTAAACTGCTCTGAAATTCCTTTAAGTGTTAATTAGCTTGGGGCCTTTTCTGATAACTTTAAAACCTGTGTTGGTTACATCTCTGGTAATCATTTTAAGTAGAGTTGCTGCTACTGAGATTTGTCTGCATACATCAACTGGACATAAGCTGATTTAAGTATATTTCCTTCATTTTATTGTGGTTGTTATAACTTGGGGACTGATTTCTCAGATCTAGCTCTGTTGAAACTGTCTTGTGTGTGTGTCTGAAGCTCTGCACTAGTTGTTAAACTGCTCTGAAATTCCTTTAAGTGTTAATTAGCTTGGGGGTTTTCTGATAACTTTAAAACCTGTGTTGGTTACATCTCTGGTAATCATTTTAAGTAGAGTTGCTGCTACTGAGATTTGTCTGCATACATCAACTGGACATAAGCTGATTTAAGTATATTTCCTTCATTTTATTGTGGTTGTTATAACTTGGGGACTGATTTCTCAGATCTAGCTCTGTTGAAACTGTCTTGTGTGTGTGTCTGAAGCTCTGCACTAGTTGTTAAACTGCTCTGAAATTCCTTTAAGTGTTAATTAGCTTGGGGGTTTTCTGATAACTTTAAAACCTGTGTTGGTTACATCTCTGGTAATCATTTTAAGTAGAGTTGCTGCTACTGAGATTTGTCTGCATACATCAACTGGACATAAGCTGATTTAAGTATATTTCCTTCATTTTATTGTGGTTGTTATAACTTGGGGACTGATTTCTCAGATCTAGCTCTGTTGAAACTGTCTTGTGTGTGTGTCTGAAGCTCTGCACTAGTTGTTAAACTGCTCTGAAATTCCTTTAAGTGTTAATTAGCTTGGGGGTTTTCTGATAACTTTAAAACCTGTGTTGGTTACATCTCTGGTAATCATTTTAAGTAGAGTTGCTACTGAGATTTGTCTGCATACATCATCAACTGACATAAGCTGATTTAAGTATATTTTCCCATTTTCATTGTGGTTATAACTTGGGACTTGGATTTCTCAGATCTAGCTCTGTTGAAACTGTCTTGTGTGTGTGTCTGAAGCTCTGCACTAGTTGTTAAACTGCTCTGAAATTTTTTCTGATAACTTTAAAACCTGTGTTGGTTACATCTCTGGTAATCATTTTAAGTAGAGTTGCTGCTACTGAGATTTGTCTGCATACATCAACTGGACATAAGCTGATTTAAGTATATTTCCTTCATTTTATTGTGGTTGTTATAACTTGGGGACTGATTTCTCAGATCTAGCTCTGTTGAAACTGTCTTGTGTGTGTGTCTGAAGCTCTGCACTAGTTGTTAAACTGCTCTGAAATTCCTTTAAGTGTTAATTAGCTTGGGGGTTTTCTGATAACTTTAAAACCTGTGTTGGTTACATCTCTGGTAATCATTTTAAGTAGAGTTGCTGCTACTGAGATTTGTCTGCATACATCAACTGGACATAAGCTGATTTAAGTATATTTCCTTCATTTTATTGTGGTTGTTATAACTTGGGGACTGATTTCTCAGATCTAGCTCTGTTGAAACTGTCTTGTGTGTGTGTCTGAAGCTCTGCACTAGTTGTTAAACTGCTCTGAAATTCCTTTAAGTGTTAATTAGCTTGGGGGCTTTTCTGATAACTTTAAAACCTGTGTTGGTTACATCTCTGGTAATCATTTTAAGTAGAGTTGCTGCTACTGAGATTTGTCTGCATACATCAACTGGACATAAGCTGATTTAAGTATATTTCCTTCATTTTATTGTGGTTGTTATAACTTGGGGACTGATTTCTCAGATCTAGCTCTGTTGAAACTGTCTTGTGTGTGTGTCTGAAGCTCTGCACTAGTTGTTAAACTGCTCTGAAATTCCTTTAAGTGTTAATTAGCTTGGTGGGTTTTCTGATAACTTTAAAACCTGTGTTGGTTACATCTCTGGTAATCATTTTAAGTAGAGTTGCTGCTACTGAGATTTGTCTGCATACATCAACTGGACATAAGCTGATTTAAGTATATTTCCTTCATTTTATTGTGGTTGTTATAACTTGGGGACTGATTTCTCAGATCTAGCTCTGTTGAAACTGTCTTGTGTGTGTGTCTGAAGCTCTGCACTAGTTGTTAAACTGCTCTGAAATTCCTTTAAGTGTTAATTAGCTTGGTGGGTTTTCTGATAACTTTAAAACCTGTGTTGGTTACATCTCTGGTAATCATTTTAAGTAGAGTTGCTGCTACTGAGATTTGTCTGCATACATCAACTGGACATAAGCTGATTTAAGTATATTTCCTTCATTTTATTGTGGTTGTTATAACTTGGGGACTGATTTCTCAGATCTAGCTCTGTTGAAACTGTCTTCCCCACCCCCCCTCCCTGTTCTTGGATGTAGTTTAAATTTGGTGGCTTTTGCAGTGCCCGCCCACTGTAGATTTGATCTAGGACACTCCCAGTCCCTTCTCTTTCGCATTCTCTCTAATAAACCCTTTCTGCACTTGCTTTTAGTCCTTTTTAATTTAATTACATTTTTTTCATACTGTGCGTGGACTAATATTGCTACATACTCAAGTGTGCCAGCTTGCACTGCATGTGAATTGTCTCTATAGCATTTACTGTCTGTTTTTTCCTTGTCTCTGTAATAAAACAAAAAAATCTCTTGTTTTCCCGCCTTACTGAACTAGAGTAGTCCAGTTTCAGAGTTGCTGATCCCTGGGCTTTGTTTTTAGTTCCTGTTACTGATCCATTGCCTTATTAGGGAGGAGGGAAGTTTCTTTGCTTACCAGTGGGAGTGGGAAGCACTGAGCAGCCTTTCTGTCCGATTTGGTGAAGCTTCAGCCGGAAACTAGTAGTCCATTGGTCATTTTGGGCCAATTCCTAGCTCCTTTCAGCCCCCTGCTATAAAACACGCTAAGCATGCATTTTTCCAGCTTGTACCAACTCAGCACAGATCCTCGTGGTGGCCTGCAGAGTGATCCAAGCAGCAGAGAGCTAAAAGAGTGACTTTCTACCAGATATAAGTATTTTTGTGGCTTTCCCACTGTTATTAAGCTAGCGACTGCATTTCGCCTGTTTTACTGCTACTTTAAGTAATTTCTGCATTTTACACTGTTTATTGCACTTTAAGTTACTAATTGTTGCAAATTGTTTCTGTAGGCTACACACTAAAGTGTGCTAGCCGATTTACAGCATTTATAGCATTTACTGTCTGTTTTTTTTCCTTGTCTCTGTAATAAAACAAAAATCTCTTGTTTTCCCGCCTTACTGAACTAGAGTAGTCCAGTTTCAGAGTTGCTGATCCTGGGCTTTGTTTTTAGTTCCTGTTACTGATCCATTGCCTTATTAGGGAGGAGGAAGTTTCTTTGCTTACCAGTGGGAGTGGGAAGCACTGAGCAGCCTTTCTGTCCGATTTGGTGAAGTTTCAGCCGGAAACTAGTAGTCCATTGGTCGTTTTGGGCCAATTCCTAGCTCCTTTCAGCCCCTGCTATAAAACACGCTAAACACGTTTTTCCAGCTTGTACCAACTCAGCACAGATCCTCGTGGTGGCCTGCAGAGTGATCCAAGCAGCAGAGAGCTAAAAGAGTGACTTTCTACCAGATATAAGTATTTTGTGGCTTTCCCACTGTTATTAAGCTAGCGACTGCATTTCGCCTGTTTTACTGCTACTTTAAGTGATTTCTGCATTTTACACTTTTTATTGCACTTTAAGTTACTAATTGTTGCAAATTGTTTCTGTAGGCTACACACTAAAGTGTGCTAGCCGATTTACAGCATTTATAGCATTTACTGTCTGTTTTTTCCTTGTCTCTGTAATAAAACAAAAAATCTCTTGTTTTCCGCCTTACTGAACTAGAGTAGTCCAGTTTCAGAGTTGCTGATCCCTGGGCTTTGTTTTAGTTCCTGTTACTGATCCATTGTCTTATTAGGAGGAGCGCAGTTTCTTTGCTTACCAGTGGGAGTGGGAAGCACTGAGCAGCCTTTTCTGTCCGATTTGGTGAAGTTTCAGCCAGAAACTAGTAGTCCATTGGTCGTTTTGGGTCAATTCCTAGCTCCTTTCAGCCCCCTGCTATAAAACACGCTAAACACGCGTTTTTCCAGCTTGTACCAACTCAGCACAGATCCCTCGTGGTGGCCTGCAGAGTGATCCAGCAGAGAGCTAAAAGCTAAAAGAGTGACTTTCTACCAGATATAAGTATTTTTTGTGGCTTTCCCACTGTTATTTAAGCTAGTGACTGCATTTCGCCTGTTTTACTGCTACTTTAAGTGATTTCTGCATTTTACACTGTTTATTGCACTTTAAGTTACTAATTGTTGCAAATTGTTTCTGTAGGCTACACACTAAAGTGTGCTAGCCGATTTACAGCATTTATAGCATTTACTGTCTGTTTTTTTCCTTGTCTCTGTAATAAAACAAAAAAAAAAATCTCTTGTTTTCCTGCCTTACTGAACTAGAGTAGTCCAGTTTCAGAGTTGCTGATCCCTGGGCTTTGTTTTTAGTTCCTGTTACTGATTCATTGCCTTATTAGGGAGGAGGGAAGTTTCTTTGCTTACCAGTGGGAGTGGGAAGCACTGAGCAGCCTTTCTGTCCGATTTGGTGAAGTTTCAGCCAGAAACTAGTAGTCCATTGGTTGTTTTGGGCCAATTCTAGCTCCTTTCAGCCCCTGCTATAAAACACGCTAAACACGCGTTTTCCAGCTTGTACCAACTCAGCACAGATCCTCGTGGTGGCCTGCAGAGTGATCCAAGCAGCAGAGAGCTAAAAGAGTGACTTTCTACCAGATATAAGTATTTTTTGTGGCTTTCCCACTGTTATTTAAGCTAGCAACTGCATTTCGCCTGTTTTATTGCTACTTTAAGTGATTTCTGCATTTTACACTGTTTATTGCACTTTAAGTTACTAATTGTTGCAAATTGTTTCTGTAGGCTACACACTAAAGTGCGCTAGCCGATTTACAGCAATTACTGTCTGTTTTTTTTCCTTGTCTCTGTAATAAAACAAAAAAAATCTCTTGTTTTCCGCCTTACTGAACTAGAGTAGTCCAGTTTCAGAGTTGCTGATCCCTGGGCTTTGTTTTTAGTTCCTGTTACTGATCCATTGTCTTATTAGGAAGGAGGAAGTTTCTTTGCTTACCAGTGGGAGTGGGAAGCACTGAGCTGCCTTTTGTCTGATTTGGTGAAGTTTCAGCCAGAAACTAGTAGTCCATTGGTCGCTTTTGGGCCAATTCCTAGCTCCCTTCAGCCCCTGCTATAAAACACGCTTAAACGCTAGAAGCCTTGATTTAGCTGAGTTACCACTGTTGCACATAAGAGCAGCGGCGGTTAAACAAGGTTAAACTATTTGGGCCATCTAAATTCCACTCTTCCAATTTTCCCTTAAAACTACCTTCCTCGAGCTGTACTGCTGATCTAACCAGCATATCCTATAACTGAAAAGTTCATCTCTACTTGATTCCCAAGTAGACTATTCTCTATCTGTAAAGCCTAGCACTTACTCCTACAGTACTTGCACCTTGATAAAGCACTCTTATTATAGATAGTACCCCACCAGCCTAAAACCCACTTCCCCCAGAGTCCTTTGAAAGTCTCTTTATCTACTACTTCTAGTATGTCGAGGGATCAGTTGCTAGTGTCCTCTCCAGCTCAACTGGTGAACCTGGGAATATTGAGGCAATGTTACAACTGCCTCATGTACACAGACAATCCTCTCCTTCTCCCACAAAACACAAATACATGCGAGAGATGCAACTATACGGCCAAACTGGAGGCTGAGCTCTCTCAACATAGGACTGGCAAGACCAGACAGGAGGAGAAGGTAACCACACACAATACATACCCAGTCACACATGGTACCATCACAACTTCAAATCATACACATACTCACACAAAGACATACTCGAGGCTCTGATCAAAAATTTACCAAAACAGCAGAGGCCACCAAAGCAGACACCCAAACAACTACCACCTCACGACCCAACACATGCAACACATAGACCACACAGTCAGAGTGTCAAACAGTCACAGCCCTTAAGGCCAAACAAAATGCCAGACACACTTGTCATTGGTGATTCCATAGTCAGACACACTGACGCCCCGCCACCAGACTGAGTAAAGAGAAGGTCACAGTAAGCTGCCTGTCAGGCGCTAGAATCCGCCACATAACGCAAGCACTCAGGTCTCTCAACAGCAGGTACAAGCACGACTCAGTCATTGTCCACGCTGGTGTCAACGACCTGAGACGTACCTCCTTGGACTACATGAAAAGGGACATCGAGGAGCTCTCTGATTATGTAGCCCAGGCAGGTATGACCCTGACCTTGAGCAGTATCCTACCTTCACCTAGAATGATGCCACAATACAGTGATAAGATGATCAGCTTTAATAATTGGCTTAAATTCTGGTGTCATTCAAAGGGGATCCAATGTCTGTCTGCCTGGGATGACATGCTGGACAAGCCACGCTGCTTCAAGCAAGGGACGGCTTGCACCTGTCACCCTGGGCTTCCGGATATTGGCAAAGGCTCTTGCCACCCCATAGTGCCTTTTTAGGCAAGGCTCAAATTCTAAACCTACCACCCTAGAACACCAAAAGGAAAAAACTAAGGGTAATGCTGCTCAATGCCAGAAGTCTCAATCTCAAGATGCACGCACTCGAGGCCCTTCTCAATATGGAGAACATCGATGTCTGTGCTGTGACAGAAACCTGGTTCAAGGCTCCTGAGAGCACCCCAGCACTAACAGGTTTCACCTCATATCATGCGTTCCGCCCCAAAATCCGGACAACACCAAGAAAGGAGGGGTGTCCATATTCATAAAGGACACCCACACCTCAAGGTTGGTGGCAACGCATGATGCATCGGAGACCATCCAGGTGCAATTAACCATAGGCAAGACTGCTCTGCAATTTGTAGCATGTTACAGGCCACCCTCTCAAACTCAGGAACCTCACATGGCCTTCCTGAAAACATTGGAGGGATAAATGTATCTCCAAACACCATCATACTAGGTGACTTTAACTACCCTAATATAGACTGGGAACACTACTCAAGCCCGAACACTCTAACCCAAAGATTCCTGGAGTTCATAAACTCAAATGCCATGGAACAACTAGTCACCATCCCCACAAGAGGAGAAAACATACTTGATCTCATCATCACGAACATGGGATCAAAATGTTCAACACCGAAGTATACCCTCACTGGTGAGATCAGATCATAAACTAATCTCGCTGGAGGTCCTCATCCCGCCCCACCAGAAACAAAAAGACCACAGTGAAAAACTTCTCAAAAGCCGATTTCACACTTCTAAAAACTAGTTGTGGTCTCCTTTAAGGCCCCTGAGCCAGTGGTAAACATTACTCAAACCGCTGAATCACTTACAAATGCCTTCTACCAGCACCTACAGGACTGCATGGATCAGGCAATCCCAAACAAAACTAAGACTCTCTGTACCAAAGGCAAGCGTCCAGTCTGGTGGACCCCAGCCATAAACAAGCTCTACAACAAAGGAGGAAGCTACTACAAGATAGAGCAAAATCCTTGAAAGGTAAGACACCTTTGATCATTATAAGTAAAAACTAAGAGCTCTCATAAAATCATCCAAGGCAAATTTTGAGAGAAAAATCGCCAAGGACTCTAAAGAGAATCATAAGGCCTTCTTTAGCTATGTTAGAAACCTAGGAGGAAACTCCCAGATATGCTCAGAATTAGTTCAAAATGATGTGAAAATTACTGAACCTACACACATTGCCAACATACTGGCTGACAGGTTCAGTGCAAACTTCTCCCCCCCAAAAGGAGAGATATCTATTCCAGAGGATTGTAGCCCCCCAAACAACTCCAACGCCCAGGTGAGAACTGCCCTCACTAAGGCAAAACACAGCATCCATGGGACCGGATGGTGTCCCCGGCTGTGTGCTTCATGAACTCAATGAGGAATTAAACCCACAGTTAGGACAGCTGTTTAATCTTAGCCTCACCTCAGGATACGCACCCAAGGAGTGGCGCCTGGCACTGTGGTCCCACTTCATAAGGGCGGTGCCTCCACAGACCCTGGAAATTACCGCCCCATTAGCTTGACAAGCCTTATCTGCAAAGCCATGGAGAGGATCATAATGGAACTCATAAATAAAGACATAGGAACTTGCAGACTTTGGATCCAACTCAGTTTGGCTTTGTCAAAGGCAGATCCTGCCTCTTAAACTTGGTTGACTTTTTCGAGACAGTCACCAAGGCCATTGATGAGGGAAAGGCAGTCCATACAGCCTACCTCGACCTGGCAAAGGCCTTCGACACAATACCCCACTCAGGTATCATCGAAAAACTCATCAGCTTGAATGTAAACCCATACATCACAAGATGGGTTGCAAACTGGCTAAGTGACAGAACCCACAGGGTCAGAGTTGCTGGAGCCATGTCAGACTCAAAGCCTGTCACAAGTGGTGTCCCACAGGGCTCAGTCCTGGGTCCACTCTTGTTCGGCATCTACTTTTCTGAAGTACAAGCAAACACAGGAGGGTTATGGCTGACAAAGTTTGCAGATGACTGCAAACTGGGTGCCATAGTCGAAAACACATCTGACACAGATATCCTCCAGAAGGGCCTCACAGAAATGGATAACTGGTGCCAGAGCCATGGCCTGAAGTTAAATGCCAAAAATGCATAGTCATACCCTTTGGGAAAAACAAGGCTACCCCTAGCTACCATATAGGTGGCAATCCACTGAGCACAGAAAAAGTCATCAGAGATCTGGGGACCCAGGTTGACAGTAGCCTTCGTTTGACACTCATGTTGCTAAAGTAGTTAGGAAAACCTTCTATATCACCCACCTGATCATGAAGGGATTCACATCTAGATCAAGGGAGGTCATCGTCCCCATGTACTCATCACTTATTAGACCTATGATTGAGTACAATGCCCCGCTCGAATGTATCTGACCAGACACCTGCTGCAGCTTGAAAGGCCCCAAAAGTTCCTCACCAAAAGGATAAAGGGTCTCAAAAATATGTCTTATGCTGCCCGACTGAAAGAACTCCAGCTCTATTCAGTCTCATACCGCTTGCTCAGAGGTGACCTGTGCCTGACATATAAGGCCATGTCAAACCCAGATTTTATGAATATGCTTCACCTCAAAAAATCTAGATCCCTCAGAACCACAAGGGCGGAGACTTAAACCTTGACACGGTTATAAATAGAACGTGCTGGAGGGACAGATTCATCACCCAGAGACTCCCTATGCTGTGGAACAAAATCCCGGTACATGTGAGGCAGAGCACCTCTCTGGTCTTGTTCAAGAGGAATCTTGACCAATGGATGGGAGATTGCAGATATACCCCAGGGATTACTTCAGCATCACTGCTTGACAGAGGCACAGCAAAATGATAGGCATAGTTTTTATTCAAACTAAAGGGGTGGCGAAAGCCACATAACTATGGGCTAGGCTTATAAATGCCCTTGGGCAGATAGCCTAGTATGAACCTATGAACCTATGAACCTATAAGAGGAAAAAACTGTTGCAAAACACAAAAATACGAAGCAGGAACAGAGGGATGAACCACTCCACAGTAAATAAATGCACCTATTCAGGTGGAGCCTGGTCTCTTTACAGAACCACGAGGTGGAGCCTGGTCTCTTTACAGAACCTCGAGGTGGAGCCCGGTCTCTTTACAGAACCTCGAGGTGGAGCCTGGTCTCTTTACAGAACCTCGAGGTGGAGCCTGGTCTCTTTACAGAACCTCGAGGTGGAGCCTGGTCTCTTTACAGAACCTCGAGGTGGAGCCGGGTCTCTTTACAGAACCTCGAGGTGGAACCTGGTCTCTTTACAGAACCTCGAGGTGGGGCCTGGTCTCTTTACAGAACCTCGAGGTGGAGCCTGGTCTCTTTACAGACCCTCGAGGTGGAGCCTGGTCTCTTTACAGAACCTTGAGGTGGAGCCTGGTCTCTTTACAGAACCTCGAGGTGGAGCCTGGTCTCTTACAGACCCTTGAGGTGGAGCCTGGTCTCTTTACAGAACCTCGAGGTGGAGCCTGGTCTCTTTACAGAACCTCGAGGTGGAGCCTGGTCTCTTTACAGAACCTCGAGGTGGAGCTTGGTCTCTTTACAGACCCTCGAGGTGAAGCCTGGTCCCTTTTACTAGAAAAGAGGGAGCTTTACTGGCGACTGTGTCTTAATGCATCTAGTTGGCCAGGCTTGAATGAACATATTTTTATCAGCTCTCTTTTAAAATTAAAAGCCCTAGAAAGATGATACTGTTAAATAATTATTTATTCATTATTTATGTATTTTTAAACACCATTTTATCTATGTTTTTATATTACAATGAGAGTTGTTTACCATCTATTTATTCCATCTTATACAGATTTTATATGTTACATATATAATACAATTTTTTACATATCTTTTCCTTTAAGGGGGTGTGTCAGTTTAAATAATGTATTAATTGTTTAATGATTTTTTACCCAGTTTTTCTGTACTATATAAATAGATTGTGTGATTAAATGTATTATCTGATGAAGTTCTGAAGTGGCCAGGATGAAAGCGCTTATCATTTGTTTTATTCTCTTTAATAAACTCCAGTACTGGTTTTATTGAATGTGGCCTGAATAGGTGCATTTATTTCCTGTGGAGTGGTTCATCCTTCTGTTCCTGCTTGTCATTTTTGTGTTTACCTAGTACTCTGTTAGTGATACAGTTACCTAACATACTTACCTTAAACACGTGCCTTAATTGTAGTGGAAAGGGTACCCTCACTCTGGCTCTGCCTCTACAACAAAGCTGACACAGCTCCCACAGTTACTCCTACAGCTTTTTGTCCTCCAAAGTGTTCACACTCTCTGCCTAGGCCTATTACCTGCAGCAGCAGCTGCAACCTGTAGGATCATAGGAAGTTACTAGGCTATTGGCCATGAGGCCCTTCCAAGCCTAGCCAAAGTTTTGTGCCCATGTATCAAGCACATGTAGCACACACACCTCTATGTAAAAGTTGCTGCTACAGACCTACCCTCTGAAGTGGTGTAGTCACCTCACCCTAGTACTGTCCAGCACAACATATCAGAAAGCGCCCCTAATCTACTTGAAGGGCTTATATATTGTACAATGGTTGCATGTGAATGGCTGATGACAGTACAAATCAGCTGTGTTGGCTGCAATTAGCATTTCAGAACCATAGATTGATTAATAAGAAATCACCTGCTGATGAGAACCATGTTAAAAAGGCAAGCAGCTGGCTATCGGGAACCATTCTGTATGAGACTTTCCTCACACAAAATATGTATTTGAAAAATATTAACTATCAGCACATATGTACAGAGAGTACTGCACTCCATCAGGTATGTAACCTTTTTGTTTACAACAGGATGCGGATGTGTGAATATACTTAGGGGAATAGGGATTACAGCATTAAGCCTTTCTTAGAACTGTGGTAATGACGTGTCAATGATCTGCAGATTTATTACACATACAGAGGATGTGCAATAAATCAAGGGTGGAATGTTTATTGTCAGTGTGGCACACTGGACTTTCCCTTTATAGAGGTTGTAATAGCACATTGCTATTTGTTTTGCACAGCTGTTTTGACATATTATCAGGGGTTGCCCCTTGGGGACACACTACAATAGACTCCAGTGTCGGCTGTATAATCACACAAAAGTATCTGTCATGGCATACATGGGAATACCTGGCTATCACTAGTATCCTAGCTGTAGCCACACGCTTAGTATGTTTGCACACTGTGGAATATGACATGTGATCAATCAGTGGATACTGCCAGCCATTCTGTCCTTGCTGTATCTCTACATAGTGTACTTCCACATATGTGATCCTGATGTGTTCTCATTTTGTTGACTTTCAGGAAACATGTATGAAAGACACCATGCAGCTTTCACGGATGCAGAGAATGAGTTACTATACCAAGTTCTCCATCAACATCATGAACTCCTACTGTCCAGGGTGAGCCACAACAGAGAACAGTGGGAGGCATTGTGGGCTGACCTTGTCCATGATGTCAATACCACAGGTCATCAGAGCAAGACATATAAGCAAGTTCAACACTGTGTGATGGATATGATCAATGCTGTATGCAGAAAAGCAGCAGATGTAGGCATGGATTGTGGCACCACCGGTGGAGGGCTTGCACACACAAAAGCTCCCAGGCATCCATCATACCCTACATCGTGGATGTGGGTGCCACAGTTTTCACAGTAGAGGAGTGTGCTGCTAAGCTTAGTTTGATCATCATTTCAATGCTGTAGCATTCAGTGTGTCAGGGCGTAGATAGTCTTACGTGGGTGTCAGGCCTTTCTTCTTTGGCGGGGACAAGGGTTTAACTGCAGTTTGACTGTCATGCTCAGATTTTGACCAATATAGCAATTAACACAGTAACTACTGTAAATGTGAGATATTTGGACATATTAACTTGTGGTGGTGGAAAATGGGTTGGTACTGATATTACCTCACCCACAAACATTTCACAGCTCCGTCAGATATTGGACAAGCCCATGGTCCTGCTCCTGGTATGCATGATACTGTTTTATTATAGATGTAGGTTTGCAGCAGTGTAATCCCTAAACTGTCATCTCAGGCCTGCTGCCTGCATTGATGTACTGTTGTCAAGATTGTGAACTACAGACATATTTTCTGATTGTGAACATGTTAGACTCATGCCTATGTTTTGTAGGTGTGACCACGCTGATAGATGTGACAGTATTGCCAGGGCATTACAGAGTGTCATATGTGTCAACTGTGCAGAGTATACACAGATGTCAACAGTATACCTCATTGTTGCTGATGAGATTGAAGTTTAAAGAGCTTTTATTTACAAGTAACTACAGCTGTTAGTGGGAAGAGTAATGTCCTCATGTCCTACTATATGAGGTTGGGTTTTCAATAGGTCAGTAATAGTGCCAGCAGTGTACAGAGCTTTACATATATTTCAACATAGTACTGCAGAGCATAATAGTGCAGGTATTAATGTACTGCTTTTTCCTTTCTTATCACAGGTGACTGGGGAGTTGGTGTCTGTCCCCTACACAACCTGATGTCAGTGTCTCCTCAGACTCATGATGATGGTGGCTACAGTGAGGCACAGGTGGGGTTTTGGGGACTGAATCTGTCCCAGTTATTGACATCACCCCCCGACCTCATTGCCCCCACACACATTCAGTATACCCACACATACTCACTTCCCAGAGGCCAAATATATTGGACAGTGAGAGGGTAGGGACATGGAACAGGAAAGTGTGGCAATTATGGCTCCAGTGAGTGTACACACTGGCCATAGCCAGAAAGCTGAAAGGTTCCACACAGGTGTATTGATAGGGAGCTTGTAGGAGGCCTGCTGTCCATCCACCACCTGTTGCAGGTGTCACATCCCGGGTCACTCAGTACATGTTTCAGGCCATCATGGAGGCACTTTCTGAATGGAACTCCAGATGTATGCTTAGGGTTATGGATGCAGCACAGTCTGAAATCCATGACTGTTTCCACCACATTGGTGACACTCTGTATCAATTCACTGATGCAGTGGACAGAAGGTGGCCTGAGACAGTGTCTGTCTTGGAACGCTCAGTGTCTGTGCTGGAACATGTGGTTGGAGTTGAGCATCAGACTCATGATCATAGGTCAGCAACCCCATCTGCTGAGAGTCCATGTGATCATGCACAATCACACTCCCATAGTGTCCAGTGCTACAGAGAGGAGTGTGCTGTCCACACCAAGATGTGGCAGGCAATGGGCTCATGGTCCTGGCATTCCTGTGGAGGATACGGTCCCAGCAGACAGCAGTCACCTTCAGGTACTAGCACCACATGTGTCTATGGGCATGGAGGTGCCATTGCAACTCCTGGCAGAGAGTTCCCGTGTTCAGGGCCGGAGACGATGAACTGTCAGTTCTACCATGTATGGTTCAAAGATGTCCAACATACACACATGTAGGGCTAACACTGAGATTGACTGTGTAGATGCACACACTCACACACCACTGTCAAATGCAGGTCACCTACAGACACACATAGCACTTTTCCATGGTCCATCTTACCTGCTTTCCTTCCTGACTCACACACATCATGTTAACATTTTGGGTCAACCTAGGCCTCCTGCACCCCCCAACACAACACCCTGTGCAAGTGATGATACCTGTGCTACATCCCTTTCATCCTCACCATCGATGCTGGGAAATGAAGCTGTGTGTCTGATGCATAGGGTGGCTATATATGTTAACATGTACTTGTGTAATAGTTTCATAGTTTCATAGTATAGTACTAGGCTATCTGCCCTGGGGCATTTATAAGCCTAGCCATAGTGATGTGGCTTTTGCCACCCCATGAAATGGTACAAAAATGTACAGAATAAATCTAGAATACTGTGCCTCTGTCTAGTAGTGACACAGTGAAGGTCCCCTTATATAATAGAATTAGTTTACTGTGCCCCTGTCTAGCAGTGACACAGATGTGACCCCTGGGGTAAACTTACGATCTCCCATCCACTCATCAAGATTTCTCTTGAAGAGAGTCAGTGAGGGGCTATGCCTAATATGAACTGGGATCCTGTTCCAAAGCATGGGAAGCCTCTGGGTTATGAATCTATCCCTCCAGCATGTCTTATTCATACTTGTGCCGAGGTTTAAGTCTTTAGCTCTCGTGGTCCTGATGGATTTGGATTTTTTGAGGTGGAGCATGTCCATCAGATCCTGATGGACATGGCCTTATGCAGGCAGAGATCACCTCTGAGCAGGCGGTATGCTACTGAATAGAGCTGAAGTTTCTTTAGTCTGGCAGAATAAGACATATGTTGGAGACCCTTGATCCTTTTGGTGAGGTACTTTGTGGTCTCTCCAGCTGTTGCAAGTGCCGGGTGAGGTACATACCAAATGGGGCATTGTACTCAATCATGGGTCTGATGAGGGAGGAATATAGGGGTACAATGACATCCTTGGATCTGGATGTGAAACCCTTCATGATGAGGTGTGCAAGGTAGAATGTTTTTCTAACCACTTTGGCAACATGGGTGTCAAATGAGAGGTCGCTGTCTACTTGGGTCCCTAGGTCTCTGATTACTTTTTCCGTACTCAGTGGGTTGCTGTCTATGTGATAATTTGTGGGTACTTTGTTTTTTCCAAAAGGGATGACTATACATTTTTTGGCATTTAGTTTAAGGCCGTGACTACGGCACCAGTTGTCCATTTCAGTGAGGCCTTTTTGTAGGATGTGTGTATCTGCTGGTGTATCGACTATGGCGCCTAGTTTGCAGTCATCTGCGAACTTTGTCAGCCACAGCCCTCCCATGTTTGCTTTAACTTTAATGCAGTGTAGTTTTGCCATGCCACTTGTAGTGGTTACTCACAGATACTGTATGCTGACATTTGTCATGAGTATGCCATATACTTTTGTGTACCTTATGTTGTATGATGTTGTAATGGCTGTATACTTCACAATGAAAGGTGTGTCACAAATCTGTTTATATTTCTATTTCAGGAGTCTGTTGGTATAACTATTGGATACACAGCCACAATAAAGCAGCACAGGATGGAATGTCAGCTCAGCAGAAATATGTCTTCAAGGTACAGCAGTATAAGTGCATGGCTCCATAGGTTCCTACGTGTATAACAGGATAACAAGGACAATGGCAGCATTCAGTCCACTCATGCATCCCTAATCTGTGAAAAGGTCTGATACCCTTAATAAGTGTCACCAAGGTTTTGGGAACTAACACATCTACTAGCTGTGGTGATTGAGATGACTCATCTACAAATATCCTGTGTCCAGTGCAGACATTTGTCCAACACCAGGTAGGTGTGTAGAATGGGTCTACCTGATAATGCTGAAACTGCAAAACGCCAACGACGAGAACACCGACACAGAAAGATCGACAACGGAGATGATCGAAAGTTGAAAATCCCAACACTGAGAACACTGACATGTTAAGGTAAGTGTGGGGTTAGGGTTAGGAGTGGATTAAGTGAGTTATGGTTATGGTGTGGGTCAGGTGAGTGTGCAATAGTGACAGACTGTAGGGTTAGGGGCGGGTTACGTGAGTTAGGGTTAGGGCGCGGGTTAAGTGAGTGTGCGATAGTGGCAGACCTTAGGCTTAGGGTTTGGGTTAAGGTTAGTGCATAGATAGTTGTGTATGTAAGGTTTAGTGCAGGTTTGTAAGGTTTTTGGTGTGCTTGTGTTATGTGTGTGCTTTTTGGACAGGGGATTTGTTTTGTTTGTTGATTGTCAGGATTGTGGTTTGTCGGACATGTGAAGTTTCATATTTTTGAACTTTTGGTTTTGTAATGTCGTTGATTTCGTTGTCGGTGTTTTTGCATGTCGGTGTTATCAGGTAGACCCATGTAGAATAGGTAAGACATATGTTAGTGCTGTCATGGTTACACAGGAGGTGCAGAGAAGGATCTGACACCTCCCTGTATGGAGCCATGCATATCCCCTCCAAAGCATTTAGAAGACAGACTACACATGTGCGGTCTTGACATGGACTCTACAGGGCATGTTATCTACACTGTGTATTGGGTGTACCATGGAACTTGTGTGGCTGCTACAGTTGTAAGCTATACCTGTGTACTGAGATAGTGAGGGTGCCATTGAACACAATGATAGGTATGATGACTGTCACATTCAGTATATCAGTGACAGTCTGGGATTTGCATCCCATACTTGTCTTTAGTGGTTGTAGAACAGTGAATGCATCCCCATATCTTACCAACCAGTGAATGTCAAACGCTAGATTACTCTGTGTGTCCATAACTCCATGAGTAATGGCTCAACTGTGTGCAGTGTGCAGACACTACAATATATTCAAGGGGTGGATGACTTCCCAAAGGATAGGATTGTGCAGTCATATGCATTTAGTATTTGTTGTATTTGTCAGTCGGTCAGGCAATAACTGAATGTGTGTCTTAGGATAACTGTTGGTTCTGTGTGGGATTCAGTGACAGCTCCTAAAATGCAATCACCTGCTAATGTATTCAGTGAGAGGTCACTGACAGTGGCTGTGACTGCAGAAAGGGAATGGCTAGAAGGGGTATGCCAGTAATGAAGAATGGTGAAGTCTACTGGTGACTGGCATCATTGCAGGGTGTCTCCAAATGCTATCTCCCTACAGTATGACTGTCAGACACTTGCCTATCCACCAGCCGACATAAAATTCTGTACATAATGTGGACAGTTTCCAGCAAGACCTACTGGCCTAGTATTGTCAAACACCTTGTTAGACCATGGTAGGTGGAGTGAGTCATATTTCTCTCATCCATTGCATAGAGTAACAGTCAATCGGCTCCGCTGATTACAGTTGGTAGGCATGATCTGGCTTTGAGCAAAAGTAACATTGCTTGGTCCAGTGTCAGTAGGTGTATGACAGTTTGCTTGTATCCATGCTAACTCCTTTCATGACATTTCATGTGACATGACTCAGAGATCTGGGGACACTGCTTGGCACTACATGATAGTTGTCCTCTGTGCAAGTAAGTATTGCAGTTACTTCCAGCATGTTGCAAGAAGACAGTCATGTGAGGTGTCTGTACAGAGCACAGATATGTTATGGAAGTGTAATATGCATACCCTGTGAAGGTAAGTGTGGGTTTTACACAGGTATTCTGCAGTTGGACACGGGTCTATATTAGAACATTGAAGTTTCAGAACTTTGAATGTTCTAATATCGAACCCTATTCAGCGAAAGCTGAAAATATTGAAGCAACAGAAACCCGAATTCTTTCCTAGGGAAAGAATTTGGTTGTCCATTTCTGTTGTTTTGGTATTTTCAGAGCTGTGGCGGAAAGTTACGGGTCGGGTTCAGGTAAGTGTGCGATTGACTGCGGGTTAGGTTAGTTAAGGTTAGGGTGTGGGTTAGGTATGTGTGCGATTGTGTGGACGTGAGGGTTAGGGCAGGTTAGGTGAGTTAGGGTTAGGGCGCGGTTTAGGTATGTGTGCGATTGTGTGGATGTGAGGGTTAGGGCAGGTTAGGTGAGTTAGGGTTAAAGAGCGGGTCAGGTAAGTGTGCGATTGTGTGGACATGAGGGTTAGGATGGGGTAGGTGAGTTAGGGTTAGGGTGTGGGTGAGTTGAGTGTGCGATAGTGATGGACTTTAGGGTTAGGGTTTGGGTTAAGGTAAGTGGATAGTTAGTGGTGTGTGTATAGTTTAGTGTAGGGTTAGGTGTAAGATTTTAGGTGTATGTGTGTGGATTGCTGCTTGTTTGTTGTGCTCGTGTTGTGTGTATGTGTTTTGGAACAGCAATTCTTTTCCCTAGGAAAAAATTTGCTGTTCTGTATGTTCGATGTTCAGCTTTCGCTGAATAGGGTTCAATATTAGAACATTCGAAGTTTTGAAACTTCGATGTTCTAATACAGACCCATTGGACACTACTCAAGTGGTGTGTACTGAAAGAGCACAATCATCTTGTGAGGACTGTGTTAACCGTGGGAGTCCATAGAATTGGCATTGGCTGGCAACTACTCCTGCTGGTCTCACTGACACCACTCTCACATAGGATACCATGCTGACAAATGTTTTCTGTCATAACACTCAATACATTAGTACAAAGCCAGTGATGGCAAACAGAGCATAGCCTGTTTGTTCATCCACATAGATGTCCCACATCATGAAAGGCTCTGTAGGCTGTACATGCCCTTCTCCACTTAGTTGGTATTTACATGTCTTATGCCTTCTGTTCCAGGGTTTGTGGTATGTCACTAGGGAGCTGACAAAAGAGGTATTAGGAACAGTGCTGTAGCACCACAATATTTGTACAATGTCCAGCGACATAGATGTCAAATCTTGCTGACGAAATCAGCACACTGGCGGTGGGCCATTGTAGGTGATAATTTCACAGCTAGTCTTGCATCCTGTCCTTCAAATGATTACTGGTGGATATCTGCATGACATGGTTGTGAGGCCTACTGCAGCAGACTGGCCACATTTGGCCAATGTGTGTCCACCTGCCACATGTCCTAGGCATGTCATGCTGTACAGTTATGTACCAAAAGCACATGTCTCTGCTCCCACATCATGTCACACAGCAACCAGTGTGCTGTCTGGTGGCTTGACAGGCATTGCACACTTGCAAGGCCAACATAATGTCAGCAAAGTTGAACAGCTCCACTATGCATGCATGGGTATCCACATCTTCACTGCAAGATGTGCCTACAAACAGTGTATATCAGGCTGTCAACTCCAAGGGTGTGACAGCATAATCCTGACATTGCAGGACCTGCTGCTGAGATGTTGGAAGTGTCCCCACACCTCTACTCCTATGACATATAAACACAACATGCGGCAGATGTGACTGCATTTCACACCTTGCTGCCATGGTGTCTCCAACAGCAGTTATCATATATGGCAATGAGCATTATGACAACATGCACAGTTCACATCGTGAACCACCTACACTCATATCACACACACCTGCATGTGTGCAGCTCCTTACCAGACACATTGCCAGACAACAGACAACTCAGAGAATCCTGACTATGGAGTGCACAGTACACATAATACTGTATGCACCACTCTCTCATTGGTCAAACACCCAATGCAAAACACATCGCACCTCTTAGTCATAGGTGATTTCCTTGTGAGATACATTGATGTCTGTGTGGTGTGTCTACATATGAAAAAGATCACAGACAGCTGTCTGTGGTTGACACAATAGGCCTTACCACATATTGCGACAAATCACGAAATATCTGTTAACATAATGTTGACATCATAGTACTTGTAGGTGTGTATGACTGGGAACATACGCCACTAGTCTGCATGCAGACATATGACTGAGCTTAGCAAGTCTGTGTCTCTCGTGGGTATGTGCATAGCTTTTAGCTGCAGTTGACCCTCATCTAGGATGATGGTTCCATACTCACGGACATTGATGGACGCCAATAATTCTTAGCATGTGATGTCATTGTAAGGGGATTTACAACATGTCTGTCTGGGATGCCTTGCTCAACATACGTCAATGCTTCACCAGTGATGATCTTCATTTCTCACCCCTGGGATTTGGCATACTGGTCAAGGCTGCTGACACCCCCATAATGCATCTTAGATGGACTGTTGATGGTAATGTTGGCAATGAAAACACCATCTGTATACATCATGGTTATGCTGCTACTCTCTGGGTATGGCAACACTGCACCCCACTCTGTGGAAGGTGTCTCCACCATGGATTATGCAGACATGTGTGCAGTTAGGACATCTGGTGCAAGGCTGTGGACAGCACCACAGCCATAGCAGGCTACACATCCATCCACATCTTCAGACCTCAACTTGACAGTGTTGTAGACAATGCAGGCGGTGTGTACATACTCATTAAGGATATATACACAGCCAGATGTTGTGGAAACATTGTGATTTCCCAGAGACAATGCATGTGCCATTCAGTACTGGACAGGCACATAATGAAGTAATAGCCAGCTACAGAAGCAGCTCCATGAATCCAGACACTCATTGCATGTATTTGTATATATGTGTGTTTATGAAGATATATCATCACACCATGGTTTGGAGTGTCATTATGTGACCACCAGCTGTGTTGCTTAGTCATGCTGCAGCTCACTTGCCCAGAGGTTAGTCCAGGTCCTTACCTACAATGCCCTGGAGCAGTGTGGTGATATCCCCACATGGGGAGCCAATGTATTGCATCATGTGTTTACCAATACGGGTGACCACTACAGCCCCCCCCATATGAGGCCCTCCCTGGTGGGATCTGGCCACAGATCATTCTCCTTAGAACTACTAGCACGACCCACCCTCCTTGCAGACAATACAGACATATATGTCAATGAGGTCATTTATTACCTCCTGTGGGATGGCTGACATAGCTTGACTGCAACTCCCTCCTCAGATGGGACAGGCAAGTTTGCAGAGCTCTACACCCATGCATTATGTCAACAGCATTACAACTGCATGACCTTGGCTGTACCTGACAGGAGGGACACAGGCATGTCATGGCACAGCAAACCTTACTGGTGGACAACTGCCATTAGCAGGCTGTACACTAACAGGTGGACATTTGTGTGACAGTTGGGGTGAGGGTGCCCCCGAACATGGAGACACAACCTCCACAGCTAAAAGAAGCATGTAGTGTTGTTTTGATGTTATGCAGACATGGTAATTGACAAAATTAGCCACCCACACAAAGCAGGACTACAACACACAGTCTAGTTACATGTGTAACATCAAAGGACAGGCCCAGACTGTCAGTGAACTCATACATAATGATGCCACATATGATGCACTCATAGCTAACCTGTAGTCCCACACTTTTTGTGTCAGCTACACTCCCCTGTCCTCACCACGTGAGACATGACAGTCCTACAACTTGTCCCATAACTTCCATATTTAAAGAGCAGTTCATAATTGGCCTCTCAATAGAGGATACACAATACCTATTGGACATGCTAACATTCCAGGATAACATTCTATGCTAACACTCACATGTGATCTGACAAAGATTACTAACACCAGTTGGAAAGCCTTGCTATCATACTGAAACCACTGGCTGCACACCAGCTGAATGGAAAACGATAACTGTTATACCCTTGCACAGAGATTATGCATCCACTGGCCAACACAGCTATAGATCTCTTTCTCTAAGTATCAATATCGGTATGCCCATAGGGACAAGCATCATGGAGCTGATCAGCACACATATATGTGATCTGCACACAGTTGACTGTACACAGTTTGAATGTGTGACAGGGGCACCATGACTGTTACACGTGGTGGACATTTCTGATGCAGTCACCAAGGACCTGAGTGAGGGGACATTGGGTGTACAACTCCCTAGAATGACCCACGCCATCTGACTATATCACCCACTCAGGCAACATTTACAAAGCACCCACTTAGTCATCCATGATACTGTCATTGTGGGGGTCCCTAAGTGGTCCATTGATGGCAAACATACTCAACATAGGGACATCCACCTCCAATAGCTGATCTGTAAGCAGCAGTGCTCAACAGGGCACAGTCCTGGGACCTGTACTGCTTGGAATCAATTTAACCACAATGCATGTGACTACTGACTGAATGTGGCTAACAATGTTGGCTAATGCCTGCAAATTGTGAGCACTAATAGAGTCTGTGCATTATGTCAATATCCTGCAAGAGGGTATCACTGAACATGTGTCTGTTGACATACTAATGGCCATAAACTGCATGCAAATATAGTGGCTTGGAGTGAGTTTAAAACCCCTACCTCTCTAGTTTTATACACTATAGATCACAGTACTTATTGCACATGCCACAGGTTAAGTGTGATACTACACTGGCAGCTGGTAGTCTTAAGGTGGATGACACCATCAGGCCTTATAGAAGAGGGCAGTTTGGAAGACAGCAGCAACTTGCAGGGCCAAAAAGTGCATAACCATTGCAGGTTGGTAGCCCATGAAGGATTGTCAGCTGTTTTGCCAGAGCGCGCACACACACACACACACACACACACACACACACACACACACACACACACACACACACACACACACACACACACACACACACAAGTGGCCTGGAGTGAGATTAGAACCCCTACATATCTAGTCTTATACAGTACAGATCACAGTACTTATCACATGTACCACAGGTTAAGTCTGTTTTATGTGTGATTGCAGGCACAGTACTTGTGCACTAGGCCTGTGTTGAATAGCATCTGTGGCCTGCAGAATGATATTGCTTTATACTGCTATCCGCATCAAGTATCCTAGCAGTGAGATAACTGTTATTATCCTAGATATGTGTTGTGTGTACAGTTACCCGTATGGCCAAATGCATACCTCTCAACCTCTTAGAGTAAGACATTGGGACAAAGCCATGAATAAAAGTGGGAAAAAAGACCAAAAATAGGGACAATTTTTAAATATTTCTCTTACAAACATTAAAAGTTGATATAACAACAGGTTTTGCATTAGCATGAATTTTTCTGGAGGGTATGAAGTCTGGAACTCAAATGTCTGTCATTATTTTCTAACTTCAATCTTTAATTATTTGCCACTATTTTGCCAGAAAACCACAATTTTACAAGCAAAGGGCCAAAAATATGAGGCAAAAATCTGAACATTCTGCAACAGTCTGTACAGTTGAGCCATATGTGGCTGTTTGTACTTAGATAGGCAAGACTGTGGGCAGGAAAAATGTGCCCTGTCCATGCATTTGTTGACAACATTATACATTACACCACCTGCTCATCTGTCTCTGTCTATGTGGTGCCATCCAACAGGCACAGGGGTCTGTAAACAAAAATCAAAAAGTCAACAAAGCAGCTGAGCAAAAAAATAGATCCAAAAACTGCTCAAGGCTTGGAAAATACGAAACCACGGACTAGCGTAACTTCCACTTTATTCAATGCTTTCATAAAAAACTTCTTCAGAACCAAAAGGAATGTTACATCAAGCATTCATTTAAATACTGCACACAATTAAAATCTATTAATCAATTACATAGTGTAAAAACATAATTAAAGAGCCCTTTACAAAAAGCAAACTCTTCATTCATCATTATGCACTATAGAATAGGCATAATTGAGTACATTACAATAACAAACATAAAACATATGCTTCACGATCTTTTAAGAAACATTTAATATTGATGGCTTCATTTAACCCTGGAAAATGATCCGCCTGTAGTTTAATTTGCCATCTAGGCTCTCTTTGAGCCAAAAAATTCCTGTAATCACCCCCCCCCCGATGTCAGGTTCACAGTTTTCAAGGATAGAAAACAAAATTTTTTAAAAACCAATACATTCAACACTATGTTTATAAAATATTTGGTTTTTGTCCTTTTTTCTAATATTATACATATGCTCCTTCATTCTAACATTTAATTTTCTAGTAGTCATACCAATATAAAATGATGAGCATTTGTCACACACTGCAATATAAACAACTCCTTTTGTTTTGCAACAAAAACTACCAGGGACCCCTATGGTATAAAGTATGTGAGGAAGCTGAATGTAGGGACCTTCTAAAATAAACCTACAGATGGAACAGTCATGACACTTGTGCATACCCCTGTTGATATGCCCCTTCTTAATGCTACATTTGCTTCTATCTCTCCCCTTTTCAAATTCTCCTTTCAGACTATGTTCATTCCTATAAACAAACTTCGGTTTCCCCTTAATGGCTGCCATTAAATCAGCATTTCCTTCGAGGATCTTCCAATTATTGTTTATAATATTACGTATACCTATATTGTCAACACTCATATTCATACTGAAACATAAAATTTCAGTATACTTTCCAGTTTCCTTAACTTGGAGTGTTGGCCTATTTTTCAAAATGGGTGGATACAAGGTTGCACGTTGCTTAGAGATATCATCAGCTGCTTCCCTTAACAAACTGTCACTGTACCCCCTCTCCAAAAACAATTGTATGATGAATTCAAGCTCATTAATAAATGTCTCATCAACACTCATCATCCTGCTAGCTCATATGAATTGGCTTTTAGGTATATTATTCAGCATGAATTTCGGATGTTGACTAGTTGCATGTAAATAATTATTTTTGAAAGTTTCTTTACGAAAAATACTGCTAGTAAAGTTTTCTCCCAATGCATTCCTTGTCAAAGTTACATCCAAAAAGTTAATGGAATTTCCATAACATCCCAAAACAAACTTCAAGAAGTCAGAAACCTCATTCAACTTATTACAAAATAACTGCATTTCTCGAACCCCTCCATATAAAATAAAAATTAAATCATCTATAAATCTTTTGTAATAAATGACCTTGAATTCAGTTTTCAAGGAATCCAAGATGGTGTGTTCCCACCACCCCATAACTAAGTTGGCAAAAACAGGGGCTGCTGGGGACCCCATCGCAACTCCTTGAACTTGCTTGTAAAATCTATGATTAAAAATCAACAGCATACATAAGTACATTGTTATTCCTGCATTTAATGAGACATACAGTGTGTGACTGATTTCTATGTTACTGCCTTGAGATTGCCTGGACTGCTTATATACCATTGCTGACTTACTGTTAAAGCAGTTTCATGGGAACAGTGCTGTGTTGGAGGTGGGAGAACAACAGCACATGTTCTGTTGAGATACACAGTAGTCCAAATATCATCTGACCCCACTGTTTAACATCTCCCTTGACTGATGTAGTGAGCAGTCCAATCATGAGGCCTAGTGAATATTAAGGAACACATACTAGTGGACTGGGTATCTGTAGTCCCATATGGATGTTACTTTTGTCCAAATAGCCCACCATATTTCCTTGCATAAATGCAGCAGATCCACACATACAATACCATATCATAGTAATTCTTACAAGTAGTGTGTAAGTTAGAGATTTACCTTGTGAATGCAGCAGTTGACAGAACTGTAGTTCAGGGCTGACTCTGTCTGATGCAAGCAGTACACAGCCAATACATGTTTAGGTACAGGTTGTGTAGGTTGCCAGGCATTGACAATTTTAATATTTGTATGTGAGTAGGAGTAATGTGTCAGTCCCTAGGGCTCTAGGTTGTCAGTGAATGTGCTATGCTTTGTCTCTTAGCCAAAACCAGGGCATACTGGGCATGCCTATGTCAGCCTGCAGGAACATCATCAGGGGGTTCCTCCTCCGAGTCCACCTGTGACTGTGGCTAAGGTAACCTAGGCACTGGTGGGGGGGAGTGTATCCCTTCCCTTTGCTGATCCTGCTGCAGGTGTTTCCTCAGGATCATATTGTGCAGCATGGCACATACTGTGAACATATTTGCACATGTGGCTGGAGAGTACTTCAGGGCTCCACTGGATATATCGAGACACCAGAACTGTGACCTCAGCAGGCCAGATACATGCTCTATGATGTTCCTAGTTTATGTGTGTGCCTCATTATGGTGTTCTTCCATGGGTGTGTGCATTTCTGATGGGTGTCATCATCCATAGTTCCAGTGTGTAGCCAGCATCCCCCAGTAAATGGCCATGTGGGATGTCCATCCTTGCAAACATGTGGTATCATGCTACATGGTAGAAGTGTTGCACATTGATGGCTCTCACCTCAGGGGTGAGGGGAAAATAAATGTGCTCACTGGCATGTGTTAGCATGGCATGCAGAAACTGGTGGAGTACCCTGGATGCTGATGTCTGTGAGACCTCCATCATGTCCCCAATTGGTCTTTGGAAAGTGCCTGCAGCTAGTATCCTAATGGGGACACATACCTTTGTTTCCATTGGGATGGGGTCCCCTCTGTTTGCTCTGGGTCTGAGTTGAGGGTGGCAGAGCTCAGTGAATTCTTGTAGTATGTCCCTGTCCACCCTGTAACGCTCTACAATCTGCAGCTCACGTAGCTCCTGGAAATTTACCCAGGGCCTGAACAATCTTCTCCTTCTCTGTCTAGGCTTATTGTTAGCAGCAGCAGCACTGACCTCAGCATCTAGCACATACAGATGTAGCAGACCTGCAGCAGCCACTACATTATGTCAGTTAAATTTTCCAAGTCTGTACTCCAATGGTCCAGAGCACCGGGGAAAAATCAGATTGTAGGGTATATGCATACTTTATAGAACTCTGGTGTAGGTGCAGAATGTGTGATTAGCTAACTATGATGCATTCCACCTGCCTAGAATATAATTAACATCATTTAATGACCCTACTTTAAGTTAAACAAGGATCAAAACTAATTAATGTCTTTGGCTTTTAGATACACTCAGCCCAGTGGTGCACCATGCAAACATGCACCCGATAGATAAACAAAGCTTAGCATTTAGTGAACACACACTCCCAGAGTTACATGCTCAGCATTGTGAGGTGCAAACATACGCCCTTTAGCTAAATAAAGCTTAAAAGTTTGTGGAAACCCCCCCCCCCCGACAGGACATGCTCAGCCAGGTGGCACACCATGCAAACAGGCGCAGCTAAGCTGAAATAATCTTAGAAGTCAGTGGACACACCCTCCCCTGATGTCAGCTACATCCTGTGTAAATGATAACATGGGTCTATGGCTACACTAAGGGGATATGTGGACACAATTACTCCTTTATGCAATTCAGTAACTCCACCTCATAGCCTGGAATTTACCTGCTTCATAGCCCTACCACATTAGCAACAGCACCAATGTATCATTGTAGAGACTCCACACAAAGTCCTGTAATACATTTTTATCACATAATATTACTTTTTTATTTTTACAATTATTTTTTATTTATCTATAAAGCATGTTTGCATAATGTGGTGCACTGTACAAACCTGTCCAGATTATTAAAAAAAATCATTTTACTTATTTCCTTTAATTTTTCAGACACACAGGGGGATAGTTTCTCTCATATCTGTATGTGGTATGCCATTTATGTCCTTTATATCTACATTTTTACATCCCCTTTTCTCTGTCTACACTCCTGTACACAGACTTTTTCCGTGTATACTACTGACTTTGAAGAAGAGTCTAAAGAGATGTCTATCTGCTTACTGGATTGATCTACCTGCCTCATTTGCATGAGATTCACCTTCTTATGAAATGATTTGCATGTCACAGAACGTTCCATGTTGGTGGGTGCATATGGACCGCTCAGAAGCACTTACTGCAACTAAAAATGCTTGCGTTGCATCCGTGTAAGCAGTGAGGTGCGATGCCTTCACAGAAAAAAAAGTAGGCTTTATTAAATTCCCCCCAGTATCTCTGTTTTTAGTTTTTTCTGTTTATCAAGCTGTTAAAAAAAGGCTAGCAGCACTGTCATGTCCTATACAGACTATATTAAGAAGCAGGTGCATAGTCCATGCTCAGGACAGGTGAGGTTTTAACATGCAGGTGCATACTCCATGCTAAGGACAGGTGAGGTTTTAACATGCAAGTGCATACTCCATGCTCAGGACAGGTGAGGTTTTAACATGCAGGTGCATACTCCATGCTAAGGACAGGTGAGGTTTTAACATGCAGGTGCATGCTCCAAGCTCAGCACAGGTGAGGTTTTAACATGCAGGTGCATACTCCAAGCTCAGCACAGGTGAGGTTTTAACATGCAGCTGCATACTCCAAGCTCAGCACAGGTGAGGTTTTAACATGCAGGTGCATACTCCATGCTCAGGACAGGTGAGGTTTTAACATGCAGGTGCATACTCCATGCTCAGGACAGGTGAGGTTTTAACATGCAGGTGCATACTCCATGCTCAGGACAGGTGAGGTTTTAAGAAGCAGGTGCATACTCCATGCTCAGGACAGGTGAGGTTTTAACATGCAGGTGCATACTCCATGCTCAGGACAGGTGAGGTTTTAACATACAGGTGAATACTCCATGCTCAGGACAGGTGAAATTTTAACATGCAGGTGCATACTCCATGCTCAGGACAGGTGAGGTTTTAACATGCAGGTGCATACTTCATGCTCAGGACAGGTGAGATTTTAACATGCAGGTGCATACTCCATGCTCAGGACAGGCGAGGTTTTAACATGCAGGTGCATACTCCATGCTCAGGACAGGTGAGGTTTTAAGAAGCAGGTGCATACTCCATGCTCAGGACAGGTGAGGTTTTAACATGCAGGTGCATACTCCATGCTCAGGACAGGTGAGGTTTTAACATGCAGGTGCATACTCCATGCTCAGGACAGGTGAGGTTTTAACATGCAGGTGCATAGTCCATGCTCAGGACAGGTGAGGTTTTAACATGCAGGTGCATACTCCATGCTCAGGACAGGTGAGGTTTTAACATGCAGGTGCATACTCCATGCTTAGGACAGGTGAGGTTTTAACATGCAGGTGCATACTCCATGCTCAGGACAGGTGAGGTTTTAACATGCAGGTGCATACTCCATGCTCAGGACAGGTGAGGTTTTAACATGCAAGTGCATACTCCATGCTCAGGACAGGTGAGGTTTTAACATGCAGGTGCATACTCCATGCTCAGGACAGGTGAGGTTTTAACATGCAGGTGCATACTCCATGCTCAGGACAGGTGAGGTTTTAACATGCAGGTGCATAGTCCATGCTCAGGACAGGTGAGGTTTTAACATGCAGGTGCATACTCCATGCTCAGGACAGGTGAGGTTTTAACATGCAGGTGCATAGTCCATGCTCAGGACAGGTGAGGTTTTAACATGCAGGTGCATACTCCATGCTCAGGACAGGTGAGGTTTTAACATGCAGGTGCATACTCCGTGCTCAGGACAGGTGAGGTTTTAACATGCAGGTGCATACTCCATGTTCAGGACAGGTGATGTTTTAACATGCAGGTGCATACTCCATGCTCAGGACAGGTGAGGTTTTAACATGCAGGTGCATACTCCATGCTCAGGACAGGTGAGGTTTTAACATGCAGGTGCATACTCCATGCTCAGGACAGGTGAGGTTTTAACATGCAGGTGCATGCTCCATGCTCAGGACAGGTGAGGTTTTAACATGCAGGTGCATACTCCATGCTCAGGACGGGTGAGGTTTTAAAACTACTAGGTATGGATAAGCATCTCACCACTACTGACCTGACTACAAGTTACTGGCAGGTACCTTTAACACCCAAAGTGAGGGAGAATTCAGAATTTGCTACTCCTTTTGGGTGTTAAAGGTACCTGTCAGTAACTGAGGGTCACTCCAAAAAGTTTGCTTGAGGTCTAATGAAAGGAGATTGTGAAGAAAATGTAAATGTAATTATAATTTTCATTAAAAAATTATTGTTTTAAGTATTGTAGTACGGAAAATGCATACATATATACAGGCAGGTGTTAGCATTTTGGGGGACCCCAGCAAATGTCAAGTTGGGGGCCTCCTAGGCTCTTCCAGTATAAGTATCATTCTGTCAATGACACACGTCTTAAGAAACTTTTCGTTTGTGCTACAAACTTTTAGGAGTAGTACGCACAGACAGACCTTAGCTACAAGCTGTTACATTACAACAGGCCTATATACCACACTATGTTGACCTGTCTAACAAAGTGATGCTTATAGTTACTGGCATTTAGTTGCAACAATGATACATTACAACAACAACAACTATATGTACAGGTCTGGACTTAAATGAAGTGATGACTAGGCCTACTGTTTCAACCCCCCCCCCCCCTGCACACCCTAAAGTCCTCTCCTCTGATCCCCACCCCCTTTTGGGGCTCCCCATACCATACACATTACTTTTTTCTTCCTTTTCTCACATTTGGCCTTACTCTCAGATTTTTCAAGAAGCCATAACTTTCTATATGCTGTGAAGTGCATTGCAACGTTTTTTTTTTCTTTTTACATAGCCTTTTCATCCAATAATGGCTTGAACAAAAATTATTATTAAGGAAAGAAATTTACTGTTGCTGTTCAGCTTTAGTTTTCTTTGCATTCTTTCAGCACTTCTTTCCTGACCAAGACAGCATAGTAATAACTATTTAGGAAATAACAATCAATTAAGCTGGCTCCTCAAAGTGATAGGGGTTATATATGTGCCCTGGGATGCATTTTACAGCATTGTCTCAGCATTTTACTCCAATGGTGGCCTAAACAAAAATCATGAAACATAAAAGAATTTCTTATTTTTTTCTTCCAAGGAAGACATAAGTTGTGCCCAAGGCTTAATATTCAAAGCTGACAGAATAGCAGCTCACAATAAACTAACAAGCCAGTTGTGGAAATACATTGGTCTTATCTGGGAATACTGCCTTCTTCCCCAACCCCCCACAAAAGATAGTCACTGCCTATACATCCCTCTGGTGTTAGACTAGGATGAAAGCAGAGGTTTAAATTGCCTTAGCCATATAGTTCAAGGTACTGCTGATATATGTATACATAGCATGCTTCCTCACCCCTAACCCTCAAAGTCAGCCCCATGTATATGTGCCTGATGTGTGATTGTGAGAATGATTTCAGTAATATATTCTAATGTGTTGTTCTTAGACAGTATACCACCCTTAGTCCCCTTCGTTTTACACCTCTGAGGTCTGTGAGAAAAGTAAATAAACAATGACCACACTGTCCTCAGCTCAATCACAAGCTATAATGATTTCATGTGCACACCTCTAAGGTTTGACTGTGATGAAAACTAAAGTTCTAAGAACCACACAATCCCCAGATCCCCAGCAGCTTTCTGTACACACACACATTTGAGCAGGGATGGTTTTAGAATGGGTGTGGTTGAAACCAGAGGCTATTATCAGCTTTATCCTAAAAGGATCATATCTTAGCATAGTTAAGGTTAAACAGCTCAGTCAGAAAATTGAAACATTTTTTGTCCTCATTTTTCTTCAACCAGCAATAGCTTTTGTGGGGGTCTCCATAGAGTCCAGGATGATTAAGGGAGCCCCCAGTATCCATTTATACAGTCTGGTGAATGAGGGCCACCAGACTCCAAGAAGATCTAAGTGTCTGAATGTTCTGTGATATATCTTGTGTCTTACTTTTGAAATATAATTGTTAAGTACATTTTACTAATACCCAGAAGAATAATGTCTGTGTCTTGGCATTATTTGGTGCATGTACATACAAAAATCAGTGATATTTTTTACACACACACAAGCATAAGCCATAGCAGTCCTAGTTTTGTAGCTATTTCAGCAAATAGCAATACATCGTGCAACACTGGTACTGCCACACCAGATCAGTGAATGCTGTTTAGCAATCGTCAAACAGCAGCAGGGGTAAGTCACTTATTTACCTCATTGAGCAGTAATACATGCCTGTCACTGTCCCTGATGTCACAGACCTTCCCTGATTTTGTTCATACTTTTACTTTCTCCTTCACAGAAAGTTTAATTTGCTGGTAAATCATTCAGGATTACAAACAGTCAATCAGTTCAGACATCAGAGTTTTATACTTATTCTCCAAAAATACGTGTTGATGTAAAAGGTGTTATTCTACTAACTTTTTAAGTGCATTAGAGTAATATTTAAAATGTAGTCCTGATTCTGAGCTTTTATTCTATTATTTTTGGGATTGCACTGAATTCTTAAGCAAAGGAATTGAGAGTTATACTATCTGGTGTTATGCTTGAATTTATAAAACTCCCTGAAAGAGAAAACCATCCACGATTATCAGAAGTATCAGCTCTTAAAATCCAAAATTTGCACCAAGATAAGTCACTCTGGGTTGCTGATCTCTCTAGTACTTACCTTGGTCACTCTGGGCTGCTGATGTCTCTAGTACTTACCTTGGTCACTCTGGGCTGCTGATCCCTCTAGTACTTACCTTGGTCACTCTGGGCTGCTGATCCTTCTAGTACTTACCTTGGTCACTCTGGGCTGCTGATCACTCTAGTACTTACCTTGGTCACTCTAGGCTGCTGATCCCTCTAGTACTTACCTTGGCCACTCTGTGTGGCTGATCTCTCTAGTGCTTACCTTGGTCACTCTGGGCTGATGACTTCTCTAGTGCATACCTTGGTCACTCTGGGCTGCTGACCCCTCTAGTGCATACCTTGGTCACTCTGGGCTGCTGACCTCTCTAGTGCATACCTTGGTCACTCTGGGCTGCTGAACCCTCTAGTGCATACCTTGGTCACTCTGGGCTGCTGATGTCTCTAGTGCTTACCTTAGTCACTCTAGGCTGCTGATGTCTCGAGTGCTTACCTTGGTCACTCTGGGCTGCTGATGTCTCTAGTGCTTACCTTGGTCACTCTGGGCTGCTGATCCCTCTAGTGCTTACCTTGGTCACTCTGGGCTGCTGACCTCTCTAGTGCTTACCTTGGTCACTCTGGGCTGCTGATGTCTCTAGTGCTTACTTCGGTCACTCTGGGCTGCTAATCTCTCTAGTGCATACCCTGGTCACTCTGGGCTGCTGATCCCTCTAGTGCTTACCTTGGTCACTCTGGGCTGCTGACCTCTCTAGTGCATACCTTGGTCACTCTGGGCTGCTGACCTCTCTAGTGCATACCTTGGTCACTCTGGGCTGCTGATCTCTCTAGTGCTTACCTTGGTCACTCTGGGCTGCTGACCTCTCTAGTGCA